>NC_136063.1:144601699-144903032 GCF_964261635.1 Lissotriton helveticus | reverse complement strand
TCCTCCTATGAGGATAGTTGCAGTAATTGTATTACAAACGAAACGTGTACTTATTTCTCCTGATCTTAGCGGCTGAAATCAATGTTCTGATTTAAATTGTCCTGATACTACTTCTCCTTACGAACTGAAATTTGAAATTTGACCTCTGTAAATCTGTAACTAATCCTCTATACACTGACGTATTGCTGTGTACTGTACTACTAAGCCTTCGGGCTTTATGTTGGGCTTTGTGTACCACCGTTATAAATAAAGGTCTTCAAAAAATAAAAAAAATAAAAAAGAAAGGGTATACCACATGACAAAATAAGAACTCTACAGCATGTATACAAGGAACCAGAACACACTCTTCATGACGTCAGTGAAAAAAATATATGTTTTTTAATCCTATGCTTTGTTTTGCTATCCTATGCTTTTTTGTTATGCTATGCTGTGTTTTGTTATGCTATGCTGGTGAGGGTGTGTGAGGGTGAGTGAGGGTGAGGGGGTGTGAGGTTGAGGGCGTGTGACGGTTACGGGGGTGTGACGGTGACGGGGGGTGAGGGTGTGTGAGGATGAGAGGGTTGTGAGGCTGAGAGGGTTGTGAGGGTGAGGGTGAGGGGGTTGTGAGGGGGTGTGAGGGTGAGGGTGAGTGAGGGTGTGGGGGTGAGGGTGTGTGAGGGTGAGGGGATGTGAGGGTGAGAGGGTTGTGAGGGTGAGGGGGTGTGAGGGTGAGGTGGGGTGTGGGTGAGGGTGAGGGTGACGGGGGTGAGGGTGACGGGGGTGAGGGTGATGGGGTGAGGGTGATGGAGGTGAGGGTGACGGAGGTGAGGGTGTCTGAGGGTGAGGGGGTGAGGGGGTCTGAGGGGGTGTGAGGGTGAGGGGGTGTGAGGGTTTGTGAGGGGTTGGGTGAGGGTGTGAGGGAGGGTGAGGGGGTGTGAGGGTGAGGGGGTGTGAGGGTGAGAGGGTGTGTGAGGGTGTGTGAGGGTGAGAGGGAGGGTGAGGGGGTGTGAGGGTGAGAGGGTGTGTGAGGGTGAGAGGGTGTGTGAGGGTGAGTGAGGGTGAGAGGGTGAGTGTGAGAGGGTGAGTGAGGGTGAGGGTGTGTGAGGGTGAGGGTGTGTGAGGGTGAGGGTGTGTGAGGGTGAGGGTGTTAGAAAGGCGATTCCAGGGGAGACAGAAGATGTCTGACTGCCCGCCCCGAGAACCACCTCTCCTTATGGAACTGGCCGAGCGCCGTCGAGAGGCCTCCTTGGCGAGGCTCCTCTCCTACTATCGTAACAGCCGAGCAATCACACCACCACAGAGAGACACCACACGAGAGTAGATTTAAGAGTCTTTATATAAAGAATAAAGGCAAGGTTCCGCAGCAATATGTACAGGGGGATCGTGAGATCCTCAAAAAGTCTCAGTGTCCGGGAAAGGGGGGTAGCAGGACAGTCTTGGTACCAGCTGGTACTAGGGTACCCTGCGCACAGCTCTCAATCCTCGAGCTGGGGGGTGCCAGGAGCCGCGACATTGTCAGCAGGGCTCTGAGGATGGTTCAGCTTGGTCGGGCCGCGACAGCGTCAGCAGGGCCCGAAGATGGTTCAACTTGGTCGAGCCGCGACAGCGTCAGCAGGGCTCCGAAGGTGGTTCAGCTTGGTGGAGCCGCGACAGCGTCAGCAGGGCTCATAGGATGGTTCAGCTTGGTAGAGCCGCGACAGCGTCAGCAGGGCTCGGAGGATGGTTCAGCTTGGTGGAGCCGCAACAGCGTCAGCAGGGCTCATAGGATGGATCAGCTTGGTAGAGCCGCGACAGCATCAGCAGGGCTCAGAGGTTCCAGGTTCCAGGCACAAGAGTTCTTATCAGGATCAGCCGCGACGAGGTCAGCAGGGCTTCGACTCCCAGATACAACTGACTTCCTGATCCAGGGCTGGCCCAGATATAGGACTGGAGTCCTTTGATGTCCGGACCCTCGCGCCTGGGGGGCAGAGGGGCCGGGATGAAGGTGTCCAGACACCCAGCAGGGGGGTGGAGCCAGTGCCCAGGGAGGCCGGAGGGCGATCGATACCAGGCGTCCGGGTACGGCTGGAGGGCCATCGAAACTCCTCTCCTCCGGGATCCGCCAAGTGGCCACTTTACCACCTGGGTTGATCTTGGTGCCACGATGTCGGAGCTTTGCTGGGGCTGCGGCCGGGGTCGGGCCGAGGCCATGTGCTCGGGACGCGATGGGCCCAAGATGGAGTCGGGCCTGAAAGGGTGGCCCGGGGTGGTGACCGGACCTGCAGAGTTGGGGCGAGCCGGGTTCGCCGGGTTCCAGGCGGGGAGAGCCGGGGGTTGCCAGGGGGGCGGCTCTCGTCGAGAGTTCGTTGAGGGTGGTGTCCGGGGGGCGACAGCGGGTCGACGGAGGGCCGATGTCGTCCAGGGCCCGCCATGCGGGAGGGGTAGAACCACGCCACGAGGCTGGGTCCAACAGAGGGTGTGTGAGGGTGATGAGGGGGTGTGTGAGGGTGATGAGGGAGTGTGGGGGTGTGTGGGGGTGGGGGTGTGTGAGGGTGAGGGGGGTGAGGGTGAGGGGTTGTGAGGGTGAGGGTGAGGGTGTGTGAAGGTGAGGGTGTGTGAGGGTGAGGGGTGTGAGGGTGTTGGGGTGTGAGGGTATGAGGCTGTGGGTGTGTGAGGGTGAGGGGGTGTGAAGGTGAGGGGGTGTGAAGGTGAGGGTGTGAGAAGGTGAGGGGGTGTGAGGGTGAGGGGGTGTGAGGGGCTGAGGGGGTGTGAGGGGGTGTGAGGGTGAGAGTGTGTGAGGGTGTGGGGGTGAGGATGAGGGGGTGTGAGGGTGAGGGAGGGTGAGGGTGACAGGGGTGAGGGGGGCGGGTGTGAGGGTGTGTGAAGGTGAGGGAGGGTGTCGGTGAGGGAGGGTGTCGGTGAGGGAGGGTGTGGGTGACGGGGGCGAGGGTGACGGGGGTGAGGGTGATGGGGGTGCGGGTGACTGAGGTGAGGGTGTGTGAGGGGGTGAGGGTGAGGGGGTGTGAGGGTGAGGGGGTGTGAGGGTGAGGGGGTGTGAGGGGTTGGGTGAGGGTGTGAGTGAGGGTGAGGGGGTGTGAGGGTGAGAGGGTGTGTGAGGGTGAGAGGGTGTGTGAGGGTGAGTGAAAGTGAGAGGGTGAGTGAGGGTGAGGGTGCGTGAGGGTGATGAGGGGGTGTGAGAGTGAGGGGGTGTGAGGGTGAGGTTGTGTGTGAGGGTGAGGGTGTGAGGGTGTGGGGGTGTGAGGGTGAGGGGGGATGTGAGCATGAGGGGGTGTAAGGGTGAGGGTGGTTGAGGGTGGGTGAGAGGGTGGGTGAGGGTGAGGGTGAGAGGGTGTGTGAGGGTGAGAGGGTGTGTGAGGGTGAGAGGGTGGGTGAGGGTGGGTGAGAGGGTGAGTGAGGGTGTGTGAGGGTGACGGGGGTGAGGGTGACATGGGTGAGGGTGATGGGGGTGAGGGTGAGGATGTGTGAGGGTGAGGATGGGTGAGGGTGTGTGAGGGTGAGGGTGTGTGAGGGTGTGGGTGTGTGAGGGTGTGTGAGGGTGAGGGGGTGTGAGGGTGAGGGTGAGGGGGTGTGTGAGGGTGTGTGAGGGTGAGAGGGTGAGTGAGGGTGAGGGTGTGTGAGAGTGAGGGGGTGTGAGGGTGTGAGGGTGTGTGAGGGTGTGTGAGGGTGAGGGGGTGTGAGGGTGAGGGTGGGTGAGAGGGTGTGTGAGGGTGAGAGGGTGCGTGAGGGTGAGCATGATTCATTGTTCAGTAAATTAAGAAAGGGTATACCACATGACAAAATAAGAACTCTACAGCATGTATACAAGGAACCAGAACACACTCTTCATGACGTCAGTGAAAACAAATATATGTTTTTTAAAGGGTACGACTAGATCGGGAGAAAAGCGTCAAAGCTGGGCGGAGAGCCCTATCTGGCTGCTTCAGAATGCGTTTAAAAGTATTGGGTTAACCATACTGAATAAATGATAATACTTTCATTATGGTCTACTCTACAACATGAAGTGATGTTACCAACTAATAGGCGATGTCCAATGGGAGAAGGCCTTCCTTGAAAGCATTGGCCAAGCCAATAGGTCTCGTCTTTGGGAATTGAACAGGATGGGTAAAGCCCATACTGCTTATGCTGGTTAGCACCTCCTTACACCCCATTCATTTTATTTGATACCTTTGATGCATGTTGATATTCCAGACATAAGTACCGCAAGGAAATCGAGGGACAGCTGTATTATTTGCCAGTACCTAGTCTGCATGCAACCAAGTCAATATAATTGCTTTCACTTTAGTTCATTTATGGAGGAAAAACCTTGAAGTCACCAGCATGCCCCCTGCTGGTCATCTCAGGGACTGGGGCTTTTTACACTCCTCATGGGGGTGCGTTTAAACTCAGTTACATGGCCCTTTTCTGGCTATAAAGCTGGAACGAGTGCTGGCACGTGCTACACAACAACTTTGCTAAGCGAAGATAAACGCGAAATGACGTCAGTGAGGCGTGACAGTCGATATAACGTCACTTACCCTAGAAGACTATTTACTTGTTTCTTTATCAGTTTATCTCTCCATGAACAGGTTAAAGTGTTTATTTAGCAAAACGGTGCTTTTCTGTTGAAATGCAGTTTAGAAGCGAGCCTGCTGATTAACCAGATAATTTCATTAAGTGAACTGAACGGCATTCACCAGCCCTCACGTCGCAGGGCAGAAGCTGGGTTTAAAGCCCAGCACGTCACACGCTTCTCTCCTTGATTAACTGCGGGCAGATTTCGCACACAGCACTCTTTCATCAGCAGACCTACAAAAAAGGAGTGATAAGATGGATCAAAGGGGTAAGGGAAGCTTGGTTTGGGTCAGAATGTCTGGGGATATGGCAGTATGGCAAGATGTTTTTAAGCTTGAGAGGCAGAATGATATGGTTTTCGTTTTGTAATGAAGATAGTAATAGGTAGGGGTCATGCAGAAGTGCCTGAAGACAGGGAAATGGAAAGAGAAGGATTATTTGCCTCATTTATTCAGAGTAGGAGCAGCCACAGGGAGTCTTCAGTGGGTTTTGCTGCAGCCAGGCTGGAAGTCATTGGAAGATAAAATGTGACTGCATGTGAGGTTGCATGAGGAAGGGGAGAAGCTGGATATAGAGAAACTTCATAACAATCCAGATATATGGGCATTCCATTGTGAAGTGGGCTGGTAATCATATTGGGTGGCAATGCCTTGAGGACCAGGTAGGAATAGACTTTCAACAGATGGTGGTGCGGGGTACGGCCTGGATGGATATGAGTTAGGAAGAGCAGATGCCTAAGTGTAATAAATCTGCACTGGACCTTCTGTCTGTGACCTTAGAGGAGCCGGGGCGGCTGGCCAGTTTATGCATTGGTGGGCGGGCAACCAAGTATTGGGTGGGTGCATGTATGCATGCAAAGCGAGTGGCAAATAATAAAAATAAAGTTACTTACATTGCCTGCTGCATGTCCGACGTCCTCCTTGGTCCCTCTTCTGTTGGCTCTGCGGGCTCCTGCCTCCAAGAAATTCCACTAACCTATCCTGGCGCTATTCTCACCAGCATGAGAGCAGAGCCAGGATTGGATGGAACGACCTGGCTGGACGTTCCTTCAGGTCATTTAGGCCTGTGCTTGGTCCTCATCCAGCTGTCTAAGACAGCTGGGTGGAGAGCTTCAAAGTGCGTATGTCACTTTGGGCGGCTCAGAAAGCAGGTCTGAGTGACATGTGCACTCTGGAGCATCCAGTCAGCCCTGCTTCCGTCCTCCTCTGCTTCCAAAAGGACACTCCCCCATTTCTCCCGGGTGGAGGCAGGCGGGCAGTAGCTGTGGGCTAAACGTGAAAAATGAAATGGCGATTAAATCATTTTATTGTCTTTTTATTTTTCACGTTTAGTGCTGGTGCAGCGGGTGGAGGGGGTAATGCTTCTCCGCTCTCATGAAGAGGGGCCCTGAAGAATTGTACCTGCTCCCTCTTGTACCCATGACACATAGGTGGGCTCCAAGGGTCAATTGGATGCCATCCTCTGTGGCTACAGGGAGACAACAAGCTGCCAGAGGGCCCCTGACAAGTGGCAACTGGATCTGGCTGGACCTTGCTGTTAAACTGACACTATGTGAGTCTCTAAGAACCTCTCCGTGTGTACTGCAGTGGTGGATTGGGACTAAATGAACGAAGTCAGAAGGTAAAACCTATGACCAGGGCAAACGTGGTTGGTGTATGCTAGGGTGCGCTCTGTCGCGGTCAGCCTCAAATTGATCCTAGGTCCTGTGTGGTCACTACCATTGACTACTATTGGTTCTTTGTGGTTTTCTGCACTATATGCATTTAACATTTTCAGAATTCATATCTCAGGTTCACTTAATGGATTTTTGTCATTTTGGATACATTTTGTTTATTAAATGTTACTCTGTTTTTCTAATTCAGTTTAGAATTCATTTTGTTTTGCATTTTGACTTTATTACTTATGACGCTGTGGTAGAGAGTATGTTTCCCAGGATTGTGGGGGACCCAAGAGGCACCCTGTGTGATCTCCTGCACCTGCTGCTGCCATTTTCAAGCTATATAGTGCATTGAGAGGAACCGCTGTGCTGGGCGCTGTGGTGGACACTACACCTCCCAGGTTTCTGTGGGGCCCAGGAGGTGGGACCCGCCTGGGCAAAGCCCGGGCCAAGGGCGGGCCCGTCTTGCCCCCATCATCGAACGGAAGAGGCTGGGCTGGGCCATCTCCCTAACATCTATTGGAAGGTACTGATGTATGTCTTACGCCTCTTAAGAATTTGCATATAGCAATAATTTGTCATCACTGTGCTAATATGGGGAAGCAAAAAACGATGCATAAACCCACCCTTACCAGTGCAGGGAACTACTCTGAATGGTTTTCTACCACGGAGGGGGTGATTAGCAAAGAGATCGAGTTGGCAGAGCGACGCCTGTCCCTCTATTCACCCCCAGACGCCCCGTTCTTGTCTGTTCCATCTCCTGCTGCTGTGACTTGACCTCGTGTTTGCCAGAAGCAAGGGCAGGTACCTCAGGCTCTGTCACTGTCAGTGCTAGAGGTAGTGCCCCAGTAGGTGAATTTGGAGGGGGGAGAAAATCCTCCTCAAACTTATTCTAATGGGGTTAAGACAAGAGGAAGAGGCCAAGCGGGGAAGAGGAAAATAATTGAAGGAGGGGTAAAATCAAAGAGACCGATTCCCGGCCCATCGACTCAAACTGCCATCCCAACTGATAAGCTGAGACCCCAAAGGAAGGAGTGTTGGGGATAAAGCCCCTGAGTTAGCGAAGGCCCTATGCAATCGTTTTATGGTTTCCATGTCGGTGTTACTGAACCCGAATTATACCCTACTTGAGAATATCAAGAAATAGCATAAGAAATGGAATTTTACTTTTGAGGTGCAACTCCGTCCGATAGACAATTCCAGAGAGATCTTAATGATCAGAAGAATGTCTTAGATTGGGCCTGGCAAGAAGGACATTTTGGGGGACTGCCTTATGATCAATTTTACGTCACCTAATGTGGTAGAATCCTTGCTGAAGTTCTTTTATTCTCAACGTCGGGACTCAGGATCCTTCCAAGTACTACCACTGGAATACTTTTTTCAACCAAAGCCTTTTCTCCCTATACCTGCACAAGAGGGGTTCTGCCAGCTAGGGGCCATGAACCAATGGTTTAATGTTGAAGTCCGGAATTCTTTTGAACCACTTGCTACTTTGGAAGATCTGGACTGACTCTTTCATCGCCAGAAGGGGGTTATGCAGTCAGGAATTCAACAGGACATAATTTGAGTATAGCCCTTCTGGGCAGTCCTGGTTGTTCTGGGGCAGAAAGGCGGTGTTAAGGCTCCTGCCATGGAACATTGCTGGTCTACATAACAAGCTGGCAAATAAAGACTAGATCTTCGAAATAGGCAAATCAGACATTATATTACTGGAGGAAACATGGTCCCTGGGTGATTTCAATGATGGTGGATATCATTCCATTTGTAGCACAGCCTCCCGTCTAGTTTGGGGCGAGCTAAAGGCGCCTTGGTTTTTTCGATTTCTGTGAAACTTACAGGCATTTCATCTAGAATTATTACTCATTCAACCCATTTTCAGTTGATTGTATCACAGACCCCCTACTCATATGGTGCGATTCTGATAGATCTGTACAACAATGTACTCGATTGAAGAGTAAAGGAGGTAATTGAGGGTCTGGAGACCGCCCCAGAAACTTTATAGAAGATTATAACAGGGAGACCCTTACAGTATGGGTGGGGGGTGGGGGGGGTTAATATCAAGTTAAATGTTAATAATGATAATAATGTAGTGGTAGCCCATGTCTCAAGTATAATACAGCAAAATGTGCTTGAGGGTCAGGTGGTGTTTTATTTATTTCCACGCTGCAGGTTAATTTCAAGATTTTCTTAAATAAACCCAGAGAGGTATGTGTGGTTGGGAGTACATAGAGGAACTCACTTATTGAAACTCCAATCACTATGTAGATTAGGTTACACTGGTCCTGAAGTAAAGCTGCTAGATCATTTGTATGACAAATTGAAGCTTGAAACATGTCGACCTAACAGCTATTTTAGATAATTAATTCTATTAGATAGCGTCACTATTTTTATATAGGCAGGAGGATTCTGTCATTAAAATGAGTTTTGGGGAGTGCCCCTTGTCCTATTTTTAACATTACACTCACACCCATACACTTATTACACAATTATACACCTAGACTCACACACCTATGCTTCACAGACAGCTTAATAAAAGATCCCCGGAAAAGAGCCCCCATTGAGGGGACCCGTCGGGCATTGCAGTGTCGGCCCAATGTGGAGCAAAAGCCCAGTGATGAAGAATGACCCCTATCTAGGTGTGTGAGGGCATTTGTTCGTACAGTGCTGCGCTCCCTGCTGACTCTTTAGAACTTGTCTGACCTTAGTAGAATTACACATCCTAATAGGAACTGCATCCCCCATTTAGATGGGAATATAACAGGGTTTGATTGGGCTTTTACCAAAAATGCACTGGGACACTAGCATAAGGGTCCGGCATGGTAAAGATGGGGAACTCTCTCAGAACATTCGGTTACAGCTGGACGTTAGGCCAGGTGTGTGTGAAGGCTCCTCTTTTTTATATTAACGATTTAGAATCACACCCGATGTAAGTGGGGAAAGATCTGCCCAAAATAAAAGTCTAGAGTTCTACATGCAGACGATGCAGTTTTAATAGCGAGAGATGCCAATAGTTTACAGTTCTTTTAGATGAATGTTATAGTTTTATGGGGGGTCTGGATCTTAAAACTAACCTACAAAAATTATTTACAATAAATATTGGGACAAGAAACCTAAATATTTGGTCATTTTATGTAGGGCGGGGGCAGAAATATTGGGCCAGATTCACAGAACTAACTTAAGACAAAATCCTAAACTTACTACCATTTTGGTATTCACAGAAGGCACTTACTCATTTTGGTATTCACAGAAGGCACTTACAGGCACATGCATCAAGCGATTTTGAAGTCGCAAAAGTGCGAATCGCTAAAAAAGAGCAATTGCGATCGCAATTTACAGTGTCGCAATGCATTAACCTTATTTTTGCGAAAATTTGTAACTTTTCGCAAAAATAAGGAATTGCAAAATTATTCTGAGAAAACCCTTGCGATTTCTCATTTGCGATTCTCAAATACAGAATCGCAAATAAGGAATCGCAATTGAAATGCGTGAAAAATCGCAATTTGCGATTTTCATAGAAATCGCAAAATTGCTATCCCAATTTAAGAAGGGACACAACCAGGTGGTAAAAATGACTGCAAATCGGAAACCGCTGAAGAGCAACAGAAACTTATTTAAACACACCCACAATGAGGTCCCAGAAATCAAAATGGCTGGGCTGTACCTGATGGCGGGGAGGATGAGGCTGCAAGCTGCTCGACAGAGAGGGAGGCGAATCAATGAGCGCATCTTCAGAGTCGGCATAACGTTGCTAGGACAGCAGGAGGACGAGATATATGATAAGTATAGGCTGAATGCCCAAATGATACATGATCTAATCAATGAATTGGACCCCATCCCGCAACGACAGACTCATAGGACCAATGCAATTCCAACGCATGTCCAGATTTTATGTTGCCTACATCTACTGGCGTCAGGCAGTTTTCAGGGAGTAATTACAGTAGCAGGAGGTGTGTCGCAAAGTGCATTGTCACGAATATTCAAAGTGTTGCTTGATGCCATGATGGTCTGGATACACTCAAACATAAGTTTACCTACCACAGCCCATGAAATTGCAAAGACCAAGCAGGAGTTTTACCAAATTGCAGGCTTCCCCCAAGTACTGGGTTGTATTGATTGCACCCATGTGGCAATATGTCTCCCTGCAGCACAGGAATATTTGTATAGGAATAGGAAATGTTATCATTTCCTCAATATTCAGGTTGTGTGTAATGCCAAAAACATCATAACGGACATTGTTTCAAAATTCCCTGGCAGTGCACATGATTCATATATCTTCAGGCAAAGTGGCATTCAGACCCGTCTAGCAAGGGGAGAGTTTGGAGAGGGACATTTGCTAGGTAAATATGTGCAATACAGCATTCCATTCCTTGTACAAATGTTAATGTCAAACAACTACTGACAGCCTTTCATCCCTCACATGTAGGTGACAGCGCATACGCCTTGCGAAATTACCCGATGACACCATATCTCAACCCTACGACTGCCACACAAAGGAGATACAATGCAGCAGATATCTCAACAAGGAACGTGATAGAGCGAACATTTGGGCTGCTGAAGAGCCGATTTAGACGCCTTCATGAGACCGGAGGAGCAATGAAATACAACCCTAAACAATGCTGCAAGATAGTGGCAGCATGTGCCATGCTGCACAACATTGCGACAAAGGGAGGTTTGGAAATGGAGCTGTATGACAGTGACTCGGAGGATGGGAACCAACAAGTGCAACACCACCCTGGCGTACAAGGATCAGGCGCAGCAGAAGGGCGCAGGCGCAGATTGGAGATTACACAGAATTACTTCTAAGGTGAGTAATGATGACACAAACACAGTACATGCAATGAAAAGTTAACTTTATGTAAAGGAATCGTCACCAGGGAACTGAAGCAAACTTCCAAATTGACTAATGGCACAAGAGTCTTGCACAAAAAACATTTCAACATTTAAAATGAAATTTACTTGAAAGTCAGTGATTCGGTCACATCGTAACAATGGTTAAGTCACCATTTCAGGCAAATTTTGAGCATGGGAGCCTAGCGCTTTTTCCCTGGAACACCCAGACGTCTGTCTGCGGCAGCATCTTCTTGTCTTACGTTGGTAGTGGATGGGGTGGCACTGCGTGTATTGCATCTCACTGCACTTGCAACTGGCATTGTTGTACTGCTCATGCTTGAGGCACACTCACTACTTTCTTCCTGTGCAGTCATGTTCACTCCGCTAGTAGATGCATTCATCATCTCTACCGCATTTGTTACTTGATCTAGTCCTTTGGCAACATCTCCGCTCCAATGACACATTTCGGTCTGCATTGTCACAGATCTACGCGCCAGCAGTGCTGTGGCTGTGGCCAACCTATTGTTCGACTTTCCTTGCTGTTTGAGCTGCTGCATGAGTTGCCGGTGCTGTCTATTGCACGATGCATGCCCCTCCTGCATGACCGTTGTCAGTTCCTGGACACTACTGGCCAGTACTGCTATGTTGCCTGACATCTTTGCTATTTCCTCCTTCACTAATCGAGTGTTCTTGCCCTGCAGGCGATGTGAACGGAGCATCTGTCCCTCCAAGCCACCCCAGACCGGATTTGTCTGCTCCACCTGCTGTGGTCTGCGTCTTCTCCGTTGCACTCTGCAATTGCCTCTCCGGATCTGGGTTGGTGTGGTTGTGGCGCTAATTCTTTGACGTACACTGACCGCAGGTGCAGCACTGACCTCATCATCAGACGCCATGGGAAGCAGTGTTGGGACAGGTGACCTACGGGAATGAGGTACACGTGACTGGGTAGTTGGCAGAGCTAGTTTGTCCTCATGTTCTGATGCGCTGCTGTGGTGCATTTCCAGACCCTCACTATCCCCGGCCTCATCACGTTCTGCATCTGTGAGGTTAAACAGTGCAAAACAGCATCAATGTATGCTTGTGAGGTTATGTCACAGTTGACAATTAATACATTTTATATTCTTTTGAACATCTACTACACTATTTGAAACCGTTTTTGGCATATGTGTGTGTGTGTCATTGTAACTACTTGGCCTGACTACAACTCCCATGATGCACTTCCCATAGTTATGGAATTGTAGTACATGCTTTACAGTGTGCGCTTACGCTGTGCTGAGCTGACATCCTGACTTCAGTAATTGGGACAATGTAAACATGCATTCCTCTTACCTTCAGACGTGTGTGCAGCTCCTGAGGTGTCCAGCTGCGTGACACCAACAACAGCTTCAGGCTGGATTGTTGACTCCACCAATTCCTCCATGGGAGTGTTTCCAGTGTCTGGTGGTGTGCCCCCTCCTGTTTTATGTGCCTCCTTCAACCAGTCTGCAATGCGCGCCTTCGCCCGACTGCGCAGATCGTACCATCTCTTTTTCAGTTCTACAGTGGTACGGTGAGTCACCCCAATGACTTTGACTCGGTTCTGAATCCTGATCCATATCTTCCTTTTTTCCTGCTCAGGTACCTTCAGTGAAGCTTTTCCAAACAGCTTGTCATTGCTGTGCACTACTCCCTCAATTAGAGTTTCAATTCCTTTTTCTGAGAATGTAACTTTTCTTTTCCTAGCACTTTGGCTGTCCTCTGCTGTATTTTCAGGTTCCATTTTTCAGTTGTTTGCAGGTGTTCTCAGTCTCTCTCCCTCTCACTTTCCTCTGCTCCCAGAGCCAGCTCCCTCCTCCCCCTGAGCCTCAGCACTGAAAATGAGGCTTGAAGAGCACACTTCTTGGTTCTGATGTCATCAACATGCATCAATGTGCGACCCCGGAAATTGCGAAATCGCAATTAGCGAAATCGCAATTTGCGAGTTTGCAAACACAAGATATCGTTATATTTTCTGCGATTTTTACCGATTCCTTATTTTTTCGCAATTTTCGTGATGCATCGCGTTTTGCGATTCATTATTTGCGATTCCTTAAAAATCGCAAATAAGGAATCGCAAACTCATTTAATGATGCATGTGCCTGACTCTCATTTATGTAATCACGAGTTAGGACTCCTAACTTTAGGACTCCTAAATCCCTTCTGTGAAAATCAAAAGTCTTAAAGTTAGGATTTTTCTCAGTTTAGGAGTAGTAAAGTTAGGACTCCTAACTTTAGGACTCCTAAATGCCTTCTGTGAATACCGAAAGTCTTAAAGTTAGGATTTTTCTCAGTTTATGAGTCCTAAAGGTAGGAGTCCTAACTTTACTACTCCTAGACTGAGAAAAATCCTAACTTTAAGACTTTTGATATTCACAGAAGGCATTTAGGAGTCCGAAAGTTAGGAGTACTCACTTCTGTGATTACCTAAATGAGTAAGTGCCTTCTGCGAATACCAAAATGAGGAAGTGCCTTCTGTGAATTCCAAAATGAGTAAGTGCCTTCTGCGAATACCAAAATGAGTAAGTGCCTTCCCAAAATGGTAGTAAGTTTAGGATTTTGTCTTAAGTTAGTTCTGTGATTCGGGCCCCATTGAGAGTAAAGTCTTTCACATATCTGGGTCATCCTTTTTATCAAAATCTATCCTGGCCAAATTTGCACAATTCTAGGGCTTCCCAAACACAAAGAGACGTGGAGTCGGTCTTCTCTTTATCCAGAAGGCTGGGTCAAAAACTGATTAAAGAAATGACTGAGATCTGCAATAGTAAATGTATTTCTTTGGTGAGTTATGGAGCAGAAGTGTGGGGATATAAGAGCCAAGGACAATTACAGCAGGTAGAAAACAAGTTTTTATGCAGATTGCTGGCTGTTGCACAATCCAAACCTGCCTTATGTGTCTTTCAGAGCTGGGCCTGGCCTCCCTGGGGGATAAGCAGGGCCGCACTGGAAACCCAAACCGGCCCTGGCAAAGTGCTTGCCCCCCCACCCCTCAGGGGGGTGGGGTTGGGGGTGCGACCTAGCTCTTTGCCGGGGCCGGTTTTCAGGCCAATTTCTGTAACAAAAACTGCCCCCAGGAGCCCAAAACCGGCCCCCAACCATGCGGCGCACCGGGGGATTACCCGGTGCCCGCAACAGCCAGTCCGGGCCTGGGGATAACAGCTGGAACCCCTTTTGTTATGGCTCAGGGTCTGGGGACAACCGAAAGTGCAATTATCAAGAGACGTAATGGAGAATTGTCCCTCTTGGGGCAATGCGTTTGCTGTACCTTGGCTTAGTTATATCAGGAAGGAACTCAGACCCAGCAGGGCCAGCCGGAACTGGTCGGCAACCCAGCAAGGATAGATTCAAAGGCTATGATTAAAATGAAGGCGGTTTTCCGAGGCAGACAGAGTAGATTCCACTAGGCGGAATTTGATAAACTGTCTGCAAGTGTTAACTATAATTTAATTAATCTGACGTTTGGGTGGGAGCCTTATCTCTTCTGGTTTCATAACAGGAATGTGAGGTTCTATCTAACTAGATTACGAATAATTTGCTGCATTTTCTAGTTGCTTTCCCTAGGAATGTCGCCTAGGGTTCATTACTGCTTAGGTGTCTGTGCAAAAATATTGCACAACAAAGCACACTGCAGTTTATTGTATTTTTGTATCCTAGTTCAGGACACTTTTGCACTCTATCTTTCACTCCTTTAACACTAAATCTCACAAGGAGGCTTTTGCACGTTTGCAAAAGTTGGAGAATGCCATATCATGTGTGGCTGTGGGTAACTTTGTTTATCTTGCCCTGAGGGTTAGAGATAGATATGGCTCAGTACAATGATTCCTCTCATGCATATATTGGGACTTTTGTGTTTGTTGATTTTAAATCCAGATTCCCCATTCGGGTTTTAGATTTCTTTTATATTGTGCTTTTAATTCATGATTTATGATGTGTAATAGTATAATACTGTTTTCTTTATGAAGGGTTTTCCCCTTCAATGTATTTTATAGTATGATTTATGGAGTATGATCAGTTTATGATGTGCAATGAGTATTATGATGCTGCTATATTCATGAAATGCCTTTTATTGTACTTTTATAGCCTAAAGAGGCCCGAATAAAGTCTTGATGACTGACTGACTTTATGACTGTTTTGGTAATGTACAAATACTTTACACATTGCCCTAAGTTAAGTCTGTCTGCTCTGTGCCATAGCTACCAGGGGGTTGCGCTCAGGTTAATTTAGTGAGTTTAGGGTCCCCTCTGACAAAGGTTGTGATTGTTCCTTGAGGTCGGTAGTCACCCACCTACAATAATAATCCAATATCCTGCTCCATGTTATGAGACGAGAGCAAAATGCCAATGGCCGGTTGTGGCAGTCGTACACCTAGGAGAAAAGGAAGTGGGAGAGGCGAAAGGACAGGAGTTAATAAAAGATTAGGCCTGGGCGAAATTCAATCACGCCAAAGTAATCAAAGTAATTTTGGGTTACTTTTGTGAAACCAAATTATTGAAAATTACGCAATAATGACTGATGCAGTAATTGAGAGTGATTTGGGGCAAAAATGACTACAAGAGCAGGGAAAGAGAGCGTGAGGTGTTGCTGGCTGCTGCTGTCTGTGTTCTGTTGCACTTGGAGCTATTTTCTAAATGCATCCTCTGGCCCATTTTGGGTACGAGGGTGCATATTGCACTGAGAAAATAGCACAAATAGCTGGGCTATGCTCCTTGTGTAATTCCAGGTAATTTTGCAGTAATTTTGTGTAATTACACTACAGCAAATTACGTGAGCAACGACCACCCCTAAAGATAATGAAAAAAGTCCTAGGTATGGTAAGGGAAAGGGTTGATCCTATATTGGACCGAACTTTTTTCCCAGGAGATTGTGGAGAGTGGCCAGGGAGCCTGCAGCAATAAGCAGGGCATGGTAGGTGGTGAACAGGGAGATGTCAGCCTTTTGCAAAGCCAAAGGGATGAGAGAGACTAGCATGCTTGGATTGTGTATGAACTCAGAGCAGTATTCAGACATGACAGAGTGCACATTACTGGGAAAGAGGCTGTATTTAGAAAAGTTGATGGAGATGACGGAGGGTGGATAAAGGCGTTGTGGTGGTGACAGGAGGACCGAAACAATGTTTAAGGGGAGGGTTCTGGTAGCGGTTTGAGATCTCAAAGAAAGGAGATTTAGATACATAGGAGAAGGATGGACAGAGAAAGCAGGGGAAAAAAAGGATGAATGGAGAATCAAGAGGTAAGCCTGGTGCTGGGGCGAGCAGGCTAGTCAATCAAATGAAGCGGCGGGCAGACAGAACTGAGAAAACATGACGAATTTTGGATGTAATGTTGTCCCAGAGCTGAACGAATTTGTGAAAATATATGTAAATGTAATGTAGTGTTGCTTGTATAGCGCACGTATCACCCCAGACGTGGTATCAAGGCGCTGTAAGCATACCGCTGAGGAACCTTTCCTGGCCTCTCCCTGTGAATTGCCCACTCCTGGGCACCCCCAGGGTGAAAGCCAGGCATCCTAGCACTGTTGGGACAGTTGTGGAGATTAAGCAAGCTATTGCCCAGAGTTGCAGTGTGGGACCCATGATTGAATTAGGCACAGAGGCCAGAATTTTCAGGTCCGAGGAGATTGAGCCCAAGACCCGCCGAGGCAGGAATTGAACCCTGGTCCCGGGCCAGACCGCTGCATCAGGGTCTGCCGCTCTAACCATTGATCCACACTTCTCCACAAAATAGGGAGGGGACGGGGTGTAGGGGTGGGAACTCCTTGTAGGTGGGTGGAAGGGTTACTAGTAATTGTTAGAGTGTTGTTCAGGACTTATTAGTCTGCGTGGCTCAACCGATATGTGTAAAGGTGTAAGCCCAGTTTGCTCTTAATAAAAGTGGCCTTTTACACATCATCTGTGGGGCAGTGTAAGTAATTCCTGTAAGTAAACAGGGCTTTTTGCAGATGTCCCCCCATTGTTTTCCCCCATTCGGACTACTAGATGCTGTTTTTCAACTCTGACAGTGCACTGCAGTAAGCCAACCAGGCCCCAGTGCCAGTGCTCTCTCCCTAAAATTGTTATGTGTAAATTGGCATCCCCAATTGACAAGGACGTCCCCCCCCCTTATAAGTCCTTACGATATGGTACCAGTGGTACCAGGGTAAAGGTGGGTAGGGGGTCCCCATGGCTTGCAGCACTGTTTATGTCACCCTGAGTGACCCAAGTAAACGACTGGCAGCAGGCCTGCCATTGCAGACTGCAGGAACAGTGTAAACTGCTTTATTTCGACTTTGCCCTCGCCATGTGTGGCAAAGTTAATTTACTGCTTTTCATATATGTCAGTCACCCCCAAGAAAGGCCTCCTAAAGCCCAGGAGGCAGGGCGCATTATATTAACAGGGTGGACATGTAAGAACATGCTAATTTGTTTCCCTACACTGGCCTTTACCATTAAAGTACACTATAAATGATAGACGATCCATAGGATAACATGGGCTGCATCTGTGCAACCCCGAGGTTGGCAACTCCATAATGGTACTGCCTAAATATGTTTTGTTTGGTATCAAGCAACATGCTCTCTTCCACCTGACATAAATCTCTTGTCAAGAGTGATGTGGCATGCACCCATGTGGCTACCTTAGAGGTTGTCCACCTGGTTGCCCCAGCTATAGCTGTGCTATAGCTGGCAGACTGCACTTGCTGCTCGCAGGACAGGAATATGACCACATGCCAAGCAGTGTGATCACTCCCAGCAGTCAGGTACAAAGGCCTGGGCGGGAAGGAGGTCACACCTCCTCCTTCCCAGGAAGGCTAGTGAAGTGGGGCATTAACGTGGTGAGCTTCAAAAGGCTACACTGCCTCTAATATGCTTCAGGGCTGACTCCCTAGGCACATTTGCACCTGGGCGGTTGGGAAATTAGGTATGCAAGGTGTACACCCCAAAAAGGCTAGAAACACAACTAGGGTGGCTGCCTTGTCTATACAGCTAAGGAATCCATTTTTAAAAGTGGTAGAAAGAGTGGGTTCTGGGTAGAAATGATTATCCGCACCCCCGGATGTGATCACCTCAGGGGCAGATTAGCCGCTGAGGCAAGCTGCCCTTTGGTCGATTGCACCCAAACCCCTAAAGTCCCTAAATCTAGGATTTAAGGGCTACCCTAGACACCAGAACCTCAGTTCTAAACAACCTGCATCAAAGAGGACAAAGAAGAGACCTGTGTCTGCGACAACAGGAAATTGCACAAACTAAAAGAGGGATACTCTGCACCTGTTTCAATGTTCTTGGAACTGCCTAATTTAGACTCGTTTAGGCTAACTTTCGGTTCCTCCAGACAGAGGAACCCCTGTAAGAGCCTGAAGCTCACTCAGACTCCCCTGCATCAGTGGCTCTAGTCCCCTGCAAACTGCAGGTAAAACAAGGCTCTGGAGCCAAAGATTTGCTGGCCATCAGGCCCTCCTTCCGAGGGATCGGCCAAATCCAGATGGCTTAGTGCACTGCGGAAACTGTAGTCCCACCTTCCACAAAGTTATAAGCAGGTACTGTGTTCCCCGGGACCACCGGATGTTGAAGTGCCTTTTTCCAAAGTTTATCGCTGAAAAGGCTTGTTGGCTGCCAGTCTGGCAACGGACCCCCTGCAACTGCTGCTGCACCTAGAGGGAACTCCATCCGACCTTCGACCTATGATAGCAACCAACCCATTGTTGTATTTTTGTATCTTGTTTCCCGCAGCATTGTGTAAGCAGTAATAAGCAGTTCTCCTGCAACTCCTGCCCAGCACCAAGGACAGTCAGGACAACTCTGCACCCGGACATCTTGAGCCGAGTAAAATCTAGCTGACTGTTGTGGATACATCCTGGGACCCACACAACTCGGCCTGCAAGTGACCGTTTTTCCCATTGACTGCAAAGCACAAGTTCTGCAGTATTGAATTGCTGTGATTTATGTTTTCCTCTAAAATCCATAACTCTGGTTATATGGATCAGATCATGTTCTCTTTGGTGTCTTAATTGAGATCGAAATACACTTTCTTTTTATAATTTGGTGTTGGAATTCTATCAAGTCGTGTCAATTACTTATCGTCCATGTTGGTGCTCTGATATGCTTGACATATGTTCTGTTCCTCTAGTAAAACCTGACTGCTCTTTGCCACACTACCAGGGCCGAGCTAAGGATTTACTATTGTGAATCCAAGGGCCATCTTTGGGGTCTGTGAGAGTATTACATGGTGAAGCCTAACCAGCAACACCTCATAATACTCCACCTTCCTTCCAAAGAGGGGCATGGACGTAGTGAGTGAAGGTCCTCTTGGGGGCATGATATAAAGGTGGCCAAAGTTTGTAGTGAGGATGGCTTGATGAGCACTGATTAATGGGCACTGCTGACGGGGTAAGGGGGGGTGGGGTAGGGAGCAGGTTTGTAGGGAAAGGTCAAGCAATTGTCAAACGCTGGTCAATAGTTTTAGAAGCATGGTGGCAAGGCTTGAAGTCCCCATTGGAAAATACAAGGTTTCGAACACCTCTATTGCATTTCTATAGATAAAAGTAGAAGAGAGCCAAGAAGGTAATGCTGAGGCAGATCCAGCCACTCATGGGCCAGGTAAATACTGTAAAAAAATATATCTCACTAGGTAAGGCATTCTTAAGCAAGTTGATGCAATCCATATCAGTGCCAAGCAAGCCTTTCCAATACAAGAGGAATATATATCCTTGGGCAACATCTAAAAAAGTTGTTGAAACATATATGGAGAGTATTGGTATTTCAAGATAAACTTCAGAAAGAAGAGGAGGAGCTCTACTCTAGGAATAAAAAATATTCTGAAAATATGGAAGAATACTGATAAAGCACTCTTTCCAAGGTTTTTGTCGATGAGATATCCATTAGAAAATTTGAGGAGGAGGTCTCATATCCCTACGGTGAACTCAGTTCTAGCTGGTACGGCTGCCCTTGCATCGCTGGCCCTGGAAGAAGCCTGTCTATCGGATACAGTGGATAGGAAAGTGGAAAAGGCCATGTGCTGCAGCCAATGGTTTTGTAAGAACAGAAGCATAGGCAGCCTATGCATCACAAACCTTATCTTATCTTAAGGGGAATTTCTATAGCGCTCTGACACCATAAGTTTCCTGGCGCTGATTGGGTGCTGAGAGGTGCGAAGGAGGGAATCTAGCCAGACTGTGTGAAGAGACTAGTTTTCAGGAGTTTTCTGAATTCAAGAAGGGAATTAGAAGATTTAAGCAGGGAAGACAGCGGGTTCCAGAGTTTAGGGGACAGGTAAGCAAATCTACGCCCGCCGAATTTTTTGAGCTTGATTGGAGGGACAACTAAAAGCTGACGATAAGAAGACCGTAGGGTGCGTACCGCACAATAGAGGGAAATCAGGGATTTAAGGAAGACGGGAGAAATCCCGGACATGGCTTTAAATGTCAGGCAGACGATCTTAAAGGCAGCCCTCTGTTCAACCGGCAGCCAGTGGAGTTTGCGAATTAGCGGTTTCGCGGACTGCCACTTCGGGATTTTATAGGCCAGTCTAGCCACCTTGTTCTGCACAATTTGGAGCCTGTAAAGGAGGAATTTAGGTAGGCCAAAGTACAGGGAATTTGAGAAATCCAGGCGGGAGAGCACCAGGGCAATCAGGACTTGTATCAGAGCCTCAGATGTAAGAAGGTGGGCGACTTTTCTGATTTTTATTAGCTGGAACATGCATGATGACACAATGGCACCCACCTGGGGCTTAAGGGAGAGCTCCGTGTCAATGATGACCCCGAGACTTTTTGCTGACTTAGCCGGAGCAGGCAGGGAGCCAAGCTCCACCGGCCAAAACTGTGGGCCCCAGTGGATGGGGCTGTTACCCGGGAGGATTAGCTCTGTTTTCCCCGGGTTCAGCTTAAGCTGGTTATGATTCATCCATTGCTGGATGTGTAACATAACCGCTTGACAATCGAGAGCTGCATTGGGGGTGTTGAGGGGGAAGATAATTTGCAGATCGTCCGCATAGTTAAAGACGGTGATGTCCCACCTCTTCAGGGAGTGAATAAGCGGTTGGAGATAAAGATTGAAAAGCAGAGGGGACAAGGATGAACCCTGGGGCACTCCACAGGTGGAAGGTTCCTTAGCGGCCGTGAAAGGGCCGTGAAACCTTATTGATGTAATTACTTTTTGACTGTCTGCAAGAGGGGGTGCTTTTAGTCTGTGATTACTTTTAATAACTATGGTCTTCGGGCTCAACAGTGGGGGCCACAGTGGCAGGGAGAAAACTATGACCCAGATCTGAGGTCCCTCATATAACATTTTCCTTTCTTGGGACTTGTTTGGTCCACAGCTAAAGGACCTGATGCAAAAGCTCTGTGTATAAAAGAAAGATTCTCCCACCTTTAAGAGTTTAATTCCTAAGAGACCTTTTATTAAAGAAATCAACGCAGTTTTTTCAAGAGGGGCGTTGTCCCTTTTACGGCTGGGGGACAGCGCTATCTGAGAAATCCAGGCTACAACCAAATAATCCACAGAAACAGCCCCAATGACATGACTATGTGGATTGACAGTGGGGTGAAGGTTAAGGAATTTTTTCAACCCGTGAAACAGCTAGTAAAAAGCTAGCGACTTTCTATATGGGATATTCTAGAGCTCTAAAACACTTTGCCTGAATCGCTATTCATAGAAACCCCTCTTCCCAAATCAGAGATGCAGAGAGAAGCCATGCTGCAAGGAATGCAGGGCCAGATACACAACCCTTTTTTGAGTCCGCAAACAGGAGAGCCTCCAAGTTGCGGCCCAAAAATAGGGTAATAGCATTTACATATAGCATTTGCGGCTCTCGCTATTAGGAAGGAGCATCTCTTCCTAATAGCGAGTAAACATGCTATGCACTAATGTTTTGCGGGCGCTTCTGCGGCTGCATAACACTCGAAGTTTACCCCTACTTCAAGTAGGTGGTAAACCACTTGCAAATGGGAAGGGGTCCCCAGGGGACCCTTTCCCCTTTGTGAGTATCTGGGAAAATATTTTTTAAGAGCAGGCAGTGGTCCCGGATACCACTGCCTGCCCTTAAAAAAATGAAAATGAAGTTTCATTTTTCTTTCTGAAATGCATCCCGTTTTCCGTTAAGGAAAATGGGCTGCATTTTAAAAAAAAGCTGCTTTATTAAAAAGCAGTCCCAGACATGTGGTCTGCTGAGCCCAGCAGGCCAACATCCCTGGGAGGGCCTGCCATTCCCAATGGAGTCGCAAATTGCGAGAGGATCATTAATATTAATGAGCCTCGCAATTTGCGACCCAATTGGGAATCGCAAATCAGTGTAAACACACTGTTGTACATTTCATTTAGCGCTTTGCAATTTGCGACTCGCAAATTGCGAGACGCTAAATGAAAGGGTTGTATATCTGGACCGCAGTCTCCGTTCAGAAAGGAGCCATAGTCTCTGTTTCACAATCTTTGAAAGAGCAAGGAGGGCATTCCATAATCTTTCTTGTAGCAAAACCAGACCAGTCCTGGACTGCAAGAATTTGAACCAACTTATCCTTTACACATCATTCAGAATTGTAACACTGCAAACCATAATTCCGTTGATAGCAAAAGACTTTTAATACTGTTTGATTTGCAAGATGCTAACTTCCATGTCCCGATACATCAGAGGCATCTTACGTTTGTGGGGATGGGTCAACCTTACCAGTTGAAAGCACTTCATTGTCCCAAGGATATTCACCAGAGTACTAGGTGACCCTGTTCTCTCACCCACTTTTTTTCAGACCAGGCACTCACCTTACTTACCTCATTCAACCTGTCACGTGTTCATCGCAGCACGCGACGTGGGCACTCTCCCAATTTCTCACCAGGTAACCCATTTTCCTTCTACAATTGTTGTTCATATATCTGGATCCCACGTATGTCTGGCTCTAGACACTTAATGCAGCCCATCCAAGTCTGGACGGATGTCTTTCATCGCACTACCTTAATTCTTGGCAACTAACCTTCTCTCTTCCCTGTTCCTTTTGTTTCTCTTCCCTTTCGTTTCCTTTCCTTCCCTTCCTTTTTCTTTTGTTTGTTTTTAGTTAATATCTCTTCAGGCATACCTCTGTATGTTCTGATGGTGAACCTATGATTTCACAAGGGATCGAAACATTGTCAAATTTGTGCCTAGACCTGATTGTTAAATTGTTCATTAATGTAAACTTGAGCAGTGGTACTCACAGACGGTGACTATACCCATTGTGTTTCATTTGTCACACTTATATGCCTGAGCTTTCAAGTTTTATTTGACTCTCTTTTGTTTGTTCGTCCCATTCCATTGTTGTTTTATTGCGCTAAATAAATATTTATGTATCATCCATTTGTATATTAAACATAAGCCTCATTGTATCCCTACGTTTGTCTAATTGTTTATAGCCTCTGTGTAAAGGACCACTGATCCTTTATAAATACAAGTATCCCAGGTCCCTTATTGCCCATGGGTTTCCCTTGTTTAACATAAACACATTCACCAAAGTACTGGCACCAAATATGGTGGTGGTGCAGTTACTAAGGGTACAAACTTCCTCAGATTTAGACGGTTCGCTTATTACTGCTTCTTCCTTCAAGGCCGAAGCCAGTGAGAAAGAGGTGTGTGTGTGAGTGCCTGGAGTTCCTTGGTTTCATCTTGAATCTTCAAAAACTGGAGCCAACCCAACAGAAAGTGTTTGTTGGGACAGGTCTTTTTTCTAGAATTGAGAAGAGTGGATTTTCACCTCAGCTGTCAAATGTATTGACTGTTCCTCAGGCTTCAGTCAGGGCCTGGTTGAAGTTGCAATTGTTATGGCGACAAACAGGGCAGTAGTCCCCTGGGCTCCACACCATTTGAAGTCCTTGTTGCATCATCTGCTGAAATGCTAGTCTCCTGGATCACAACATTAAGAGGAAATGATACTGGTGTCAACAAAGGCAAAGCAAGAGCTAGAGTGGTGGCTGCTTCCAGAGAGCTTACATAAAGTAGCGTTCCTGCAATGCCCAACACACTCAGTTTTGAGAACCAAGGCAAGTCACTGGGGGTGAGGAGCATCTTTAGAAGTGGTGGAGTTAAACAAAAGCTGGTCCCAATTGAAAAAAGAGCAGTCTTCCAACTGAAAGCAGTTTGTGACAGTATCGTATGCCCTCTAAGACTTTGCGCAACATATGGAATGGAAATTGTGATGATCAGAACAGACAATCAGGTGATGAGAATTATGTGGACAGACAAAGGGGAACAAAAACATAGATTTAGCAAAGATAGCTCATGCAATTTGTTCTTTGGCAGAAGCCCATCTGGTATCTCTGAGGACAACTACATCCCGGGAAGGGAGACTATATATGTGCACAACCTCAGATGCAAATTCTCTCCTCAGTATCATTCCACCTGAGGTAGGAAGTGTATCAAGAAATAGTAAATTTGTTTGGCCTTCGGTGGTTGAACTTGTTTGCGTCCCCGACTAATGTTCTTCTCCCTCTCTTCTGCTCCAACACATGGGGTCATCAGGCTTAGGCAAGGGATGCTCTCGCAATTCCTTTTCCAGAGCAGATATTATATGCATTTTCTCCAATTGCCCTGATACAGAGGGTTCAGATGCAGAGAGTCATGGTAAGTTTGATAGCCCCGCTCTGGCCTCGCCACCCTTGGTTTCCATTCTAATGCAGATTGCAATGGAATGCAAACTAATCTTCCCTTATGTCCACCTTCCTCTGCATTGGAAGGGCTTTGAAACATGGTGCAGCAAAAAGAGGTGAACATCTGCCTCCTGTGATCCCTTTCAAATTCTAGAATTTCTGAGAGACTCTTTTTGAAAGGCTTAGCCCGACCTACCTTGGCGGCACAGTGGGCTGCTACTGAAGGCTTCATGTAATCACCAGGTGACACATCTCAAGTTATTCAATTGGCTTCCATATTGATTAAGTGTAGGGGCTCCTGCGGTGAGGGCCGGTGAAGGTGGAAGGGTCGTGGGAAGATGTAGAGGGTCGCAGGTCTTGTAGATGTTGGAGATTCTGTCATGGAGGAAGGTGTTTTGCAAGTGGCAATGAAGTACTTGCAGCTAAAATAAGTTCAGTAAAACGATGCTGTGATGCCAACTGATTGTTTTGTCGGTGTTCAATTTATAAGCTCTTTTGTAAATTCTTACAGTGATAATATTTCTTGCTGGTAATCTTCGCTCAAGGGTCTTTCCATGGGTACCTTCGCTTCAGGCGCACAGTGAACAGCCCTGCTTGAATTTTTCTGTCAGGGGTACATTTTATTCGGCCCTTCTCAGTGCTTAATTTGAGCCGCTGGGGGCCACCAATACTCAATATTGGGGCTAGTGGGACCCACCGGCACTCATTTTTGGGGCCGAGCATTTTTCCTCATCCAACATTTCCCAAGAGCAAGAGAGGGGAAACACACAACAGAGAAAGAATGAGAAAGAGAAAGACGGAAAAACTGTCACAAAGGGAGAAAGCAGGGGCCCATAAGGGAGAGATGAACTGGGAGAGAGTGTCTAGAAGTCAGTTAAAGAGGCGTGAGGTTGATTCTAGACTATGCAGCCATGGTCTTCTGTGGGCAAGCACAAACCAGGGGTTTCTGAGCAAAGCTTTGCGCACCAGCACTTATTCTTCAACAAATTAAGCACTACTGGGGCTTCTCCTCGATCCCATGGAAGTGTGTTGAAAGAAAGGGAGTTGGAATGGTAAACGAGAATTGCAAACCCCAGTGTGGGTGCTGCTGAATAACTGATTAGATACTCCCTTTCTTTCAAGCTAGACCAGAGGAGAACTACTGAAGTTCATGTATACAGGCAGCCCCCCTGCACCCCTTTATAGGTGAGAGCCACGCCATGAACTCAGCACACCCGTGCCAAAGGCTGGTCCTGGCTGCAGCGGTGCCAGCCAGGGGTGGCTCCTCCGTTATGGCAGAGGAGCATCTCGCCACCGCTGGAACCAGCAGACGCATGTAAAATAAAATGATAATAGAGCAGTTAATAAAACTTTAAAAAGCTTTATTGTCATTTTATTTTATTCCGAAGCCGGGTCGCAGCCAAGTCTTGAGGGCAGGGCCTGCAGGAGGAGAGGTGGGCTCACAGCGCTGCCAGTGCGCATGTCGGTTTAGCCGGACGGCTACGGCCAGCCAATCCGACATGCACACTTGGATATCTCCAGTCTGTGTTCGGAGATATCAGCACGGCTCAGGAGCACAGGCTCTGAGTCCCTGCTTGAACGTGGAAGCAGCCCGCTCCGCCAATCCCTACGCTTCTCTCATTCTGGGTAATACCAGCATGAGAGTAACGTCTGGATTGGCGCAGGGGACTCTGGGATCCTCTGTGAACATCGTCGGAGCAGAAGAGGCGGCGAGGTGGCGAACGTCAGGCTACAGGTACGTTTTTGGTTTTCTTTCTCATTTCCCCTCCTGCCCTACTGATTTCCCCTGCTAGTGGCCGCCACTGGTACCAGCTGGTCACCTGGGGGCACCAGTAGGGGAAGGAAGGCTGGGGAGGCAGTACCTGTCACCTTGAAGGTACTTACACTCACATACAGGTGAGGAGGGCCAGGTGACACCGCACACAGGCAGCCCATGCAGCGTTAAGGGGTGGGGTTTGTAAACCTCTGATCATCTTATCATTAAACGGGAACGCCCCCTGTGAGGGAGGGGCTGCTTATGGTGGTCCCGCCTCTAAGTACAATAATGTCCTGCATGGAACCTGTTGGAATGTTTGTGATGAGCAGTCACTGGTGTCTTTTCTCCTTTTCTGGCATATTAAAGATAGATAGATAGATAGATAGACAGATAGATAGATAGCTAGATAGATAGATAGATAGATAGATAACCTTTATTGTATAATTACTTAAAACCATTACAAAGATGTGAAAATGACAGTAATAATAAAAAGAGCTATCATTTACAATACAGCATCAATTTGTCAAACCATTAAGTTATAAGTGTGCATAAAAATATCAAATGTATCAGTGCATTGCTTGTTACGTGATGGGCTGCTCCCTAGAAAAAGGGGCAAAATCGAGTCTTTGGTGGTGCTGTTTCCAGCAAGCTGTCCTTTAAAAGTGCCCGTGCCAAGTGTATAAATATCTCACATTTTGCTATATCTGACTCTTGGGCATATTTACAAGAAAAGTGTTGGAGCGCGGTGTTAGCCTTCTTGGCTTAATGCAGCGCTCCCCCACTTTTGAAACGCTGGTCTGCACTGTATTTACAACAATATGGTGCAGCCTTGCGTTTCCCCCTTCCTTGGCACTAATTACAGCTGCCTAGCGCCAACGCAGGCACCCTTGCACAATAGTGCAAGGGTGCCTGCATTGTGGGAATGATTATTTATGTGCAGGAAGGTGTCCCGTCCTGCACATAAACAATCTTATTTACAAGGGTGGCGTAAATATGGGGCAGCGTCAAAAATTAAGGAACAAAAAAAAAATCTGCTTTTAACATGGCGCAATGAAGAGAAATGCTTAATTTCTCCTTTTTGATGTTTCTATGTGTGCTGCTTTGTGTATCACATATAGAAGTTGCAACTTGTCATTTTGAAAATGATTGTTTATGTGCAGGAAGGGACGGTTGCTGCACTTAAACAATAATGCGTGGCGTTTTGCTGTTTCCATGTGTGCTGCACAATGCAGCACACATGGAAACATCAAAAAGAAGGATAAATAAAGCATTTCTCTTCATTGCGCCATGTTAAGAGCAGATTATTTTTTTTCTTTAATTTTTGATGCTGCCCCATATTTACGCCACCCTTGTAAATATGGGGCAACGTAAAAAATCAATAGATGTTGCAGTGGAACACTCACTGCAACACCCATTGCCCACCAATTTCACGCTAAGTATAGTGTCAAAGGGTGCCTTATTTACAAGGCAGCGTTAAACCACATTAAACGGCTTAACGCTGCCTTGTAAATAAGGTGAAGCCCATATCGCCACAGGAACGTCAAACAAATTGACGCTCTTGTGGTGATAGGGACTTGTAAATATGCCCCACTGTTTCCAAAGAGAATAAGAGATTTTGTGCCTCAGTAACAGCATGTGTGACATGGAGTAAAAAGGCTGGTCTCAAGACCTTATTATGGGCATTGTGTAACACCAGACAGCAGCACAGCAGGTGGACCAAGAACTCTTTTGTAATCGCACAGTCTTCAGCCTACAATGGTGATGAGTGATTTCCAGCCAGCATTCAACTCTCGTTTTGGGAGGGGCACCAACCTTGCCCACAGCATTAGCTTCAAGCAACGTTTACCCAGTGCCTGGTGCAGATACTGCTGACTGGACGGGGTTGTGTAGAGTGGTATTAGTGGAGCATGTGCGCCCTTTTCCAATAAGGCCTTGATATCAGTATCAGTAGCGGCTTGTGGAGGGAGTGGTGCGGGGTGGTGGGGCGGGGCGGGGTAGGGGTAGGGTGGGGGGTAGTAAACTATGCCATACGGCTGCACGAAGATAAGTAACTAAATAAATAAATAAAACGAATTACATTGCGCAACGAAGTATTTCGCCAACGCGGCCATACATTTGAGTTTTTTAATTACGAGGCTGAACTCTAGTCTTATCAGTGTGTTACGCCTGTGGGGCGGAACTTGGAAACCACACTCCTAACCCATACATTGTAGTTTGTCTAGGTCGACCGCCAGCATGCCAGAGAACCCTTGCTGGGCACAATTGAAGGTGGACATGGGTTTTGCCCTCCTCCCTCTCCTGATCGCCTTGGTCGTTGGACTATCGAGGCAGTTGTTTAATTTGCAAAGAGCGTATATGGCCATCTTCACTTTGATCTTCATCTTTTGCAGATGTATCGTCGGTTTTCAAGTATCACTGAGCCATACCTCCAGGTAGGTATAGCTTGGATGGCACT
This sequence comes from Lissotriton helveticus, assembly GCF_964261635.1. NCBI lineage: Eukaryota > Metazoa > Chordata > Amphibia > Caudata > Salamandridae > Lissotriton > Lissotriton helveticus. The sequence goes on along the minus strand of NC_136063.1, from coordinate 144,874,210 downwards.
CTAGCCTTTGGGACCCTGGCCACCACTTCTTTGCCCTTTTTTTCAGGAGGCGCCCGAGGATCACCACTTTGGTTTTGCTCGCATTGGCAATGAGTTTGTTCTTTATGTTGTATATGTTAAGTGCGTTTAATGCCTTCTGGAGACCTACTTTGTTCTGGTCTAACAGGGGTGAACAGCCTTTACGACGCGGCTGTTACACAGCCGTGCCGTTACAACGCGGTCTTTTCAACGCAAGTCGTTACCACGACTTGCGCTGGAGGGCGCTGCAGGACAAGGAATTTTTTAATTTACTATCCAACACCTTCCCTACTGTACGTAGGCTGGTGTTGGAATAGTAAATTAAAAAATTCCTAAGTCCGCACCCCCTCCAACGCAAGTCGTGGTAATGACTTGCGTTGAAAAAAACGCGTTGTAACGGCACGCGTTGTAAAAGTACGCGTCGTAATGCCGTACATCCTCTAACAGGACAAGGTCATCAGCATATTGCATGATAAAGATTTTCTTTTGTCCGATTTTTGGGGTAGCTAGGTTGGTGCCTGACAATGCAGAGTCCAGGTCTGCTGGGTACAAGTTCAATAAAATTGGGGCGAGTACACAGCCTGGTTTAAAGCCCTCGATCCGTTGTGTTTTATGTTGTGGCTATGTCTCCAGAGAGCTCTACACGAATCCATGTCTTGGTGTAGAGCGACATGATGGCTCTCAGCAGCTTGGAGGGGATGTTCGCGTTCTCAAACTTCTGCCGGAGTAAGTTGCGTACTACTCTGTCAAAAGCAGCGGATTAGTTGATGAAGTAGACAAAAACGGGCAGAGTGTTCTGAGTGACAGCTGGATGGGCATGTAAGAGAAGGCCACAATGTTGTCGACTGTGGATCCCTCCTTGCGGAACCCAGTTTGTTAGAATGGAAGCAGAGCCTCATCTGATACCCATGTGATTAGCTCTTCTAATATGGTGCCGGCTTATGCTTTCCCTTCCAATATCTAATATTGCGATTTGCCTGTAATTCTTGGAGTCGCTGTTGTCCACCTTCTTGATAATTGGCCGAAGTAAGGAGTGCCATGAGTCTGGGAATCTTCATGTAATTCACATTCTGGATACAACGGGCGAGGAGTGACCCCCAGAGGTATGGATCTTCTATAAATAAAGACCCGGGCAGGCCAGTGGGGCCCGGGCCCCACCCTCCCAGATGTTCTTCAGGATCTTGATTAAAGCCTGGTCTTCCATTAATGGGTGTTCGGCCTTCACGGTGTATGTGCCCTCATCTACCTCCAGTGTTTTATGAAGGAATGTTGGAGTTAGTTTTGGCTTGGTTGTCTCTCAGGATTCTCTGCATAAAGAGTTGTGACGCGGGCTACCCATTAACCTGCGGGTACAGAGGTACCCCGCTTGCTCTGGCAATGACATAAGGTGTTTACGCAATGCCAGAATGGCTGATGTTTGTTGCCTGAGATTAAATCGGAGAGTTTGACCCATTCTGCCTCGTGATATTTTCGTTTGTGTTCCCCTGCAGGTTGTTTGAGATTATCTGGTTTAGGGGACCAGCCCGCCCATTGGTCTTTCCATCAGTCAATGCTAGTTGGGATTAGGGTTGTTCATTGTATCCTGGTAGCAGTTTGTAGTTTTCCTCCCTGTTTCTTTTTCAGTTGTGGGTGGCTGCCACGGCTCCATCCCAGTAGGGTCAGCTGGACCTTCAGGGCGAGAGTGGCCATATTAAAACAGTTGCATGCATAATACCAATGCAGGCGGCATATTTTTCTTATTAATGTGTCTGTAAAAAAGTGTATTGATGATTCCGTGATGTTAGAGAGAGGGGCGTGCAGGCAGAGGTGCACAGTTCACCTGCCTCCACAGCTGCCCACATTCCCTGGTCCGTGCATAGCGAGCTGCTCCAGGCCAGGTTTTCCCTTTGCATTGTGGGACGTTTAGCCTTGTAGGACATGTAGTTGAGAATGCAAGTCCCAGAACGAAAGGAAAAGCTAGCCTGGCGCAGCTAATCACACTTGGTGCTGGTAAACGTGGCAGGGCTGCGCCCTCACAATTTACTTGCTGAACTGTGTGATCTTGGGCGCTAACTCGTTCAGCCCATGCCCGTTCGCCAGCAGGCCCAGCGCCTTTATCTGCAGATGGAGGGAGCACGAGGAGACAAGGTTCTGATGTTTGATATTTTTCTGCAGTGCCCCGAGCCCTGATTTGTATATATTAATTGTTTATTTCTCCCCATTTTGACGATCCCGGGCTCTCCCGCGCTCCCTCCCTCCACTCCGGCTGTCTCGTGACTTTGGAAAGCGTCATAAATTGCGCAACATGCGGTCTGCTGCTCCAGTGATAGAGCGGCTCTGCCGCCGCCCCCGCCTCTCTGCTCTGCTGAAAAAGACGTCACAGCAAACGTACTAATGTGTCACATGAAAGACTTTCTGAACTCAGGCTGGCGCCATAGGCAGCGGCAGGAGATGCTGACGCAGGCGCTGCAAAGCTTCCGTGCCAAGCCAAGCGCTGTACGAGCGTCACAATTATCAACCCCCGAAACATGAGAGGCCCTGACAGTACCCGCGGCAAGCAGATTACTCACATGGGGATGTACCAAACATATCTGAACGCATGAATGCTAACCGTGAAACAAGTCCCAGAATGCAACACGCTAGTGGCAAAATGCCAGGACCAGCAGAATGTTTCACGTAGCCCTTGGACCACTCGGCCTCTACTAGAGTTGGGCGAGCCAACAAATTAACAGAAATAGCCGAACCGAGGGGCAGATTTACAAGCCCCTTGCGCCACATTTACACCACCGCTGCGTCACTTCTGTGACACAGCGGCGGCGTAAACCATGTGCCATGTTGCGCCATATTTACAACGTGACGCATCTAGGGAGATGCGTCATGATGTAAACCCCTGCGCCACATGAAACCTGCGTCAGGTTTCATGTGGGCGTTCCGTCGCAGGTACGCCTTGTAAAAGTGACGCAGTGAAATCTACGAGATTTCACGGAGACACTTTTACGGCCATGCTGCGTCTAAACCCTGCGCCTGTTTGAAGCAGGCGTAAGGATTGACACAGCATGTTAGGCATAGGGCACCCCCGAGCCTTGCTGGAGCCGCGTCGCGGGACTCCAGCAATGCGCCGCCTTTCCGCCGGGGGATGCGACACGCATCTGCCCATCCGTGCACCATGGTGCGCCACATTGTGGCGCACGGGTGGGCAGATGCGTCCACTTGAGAACCACAAGTCTAGTCCCCACAACAGAGTGAGAGGGGGAACACACGAGCGCATCAACGTGCGGCTTGGCCCCGGGAATTGCCCATATGCCTCCCAAATAATCACAAGCCACCAATGTCGTAAGCTACTTTGGAAACTCTACCACGGTGAACGGACAAGAACTAGGTCATAAACAGCCAAAGGAGAATATTGGGCTGACCCGCGATGATCTCCTGGCCACACTCAGGGACTTTAAAAGAGAGCTGCGCGACAACATTAAAGCCGACATCAGCGCTTCTCTGGATGCCTACAAATCTGCCCCTTACCATTCCTTGCTCCATCCACCTTGTCCCCTATGTTTCCCTTACCCTTCTTTGCTCCATATACCTTGTCCCCTATGTTCTTTAAATGCTTTTCTTGATATTTATGTTACTTTTAACTGATGTAAATTGCAACATTATTGTTCCTCATGTAAAGCGCTCTGATTCCTTCGGGTCTAGCCAGCGCTATATAAAACTCATTAATTAAATATGTTCCCATTTAGTACTCTTTCTCTCTTTGTCTACTTCCCTAGCTCCTATCCCCTCTCCCCTGAATCTCTCCCCTTGCCTGCTACTATGCCTAGCCCCCTGTCCTTTGTGCCCTTTGACTAAGCCCTCCTTTCCCCCTTGTTGGGGAAAGATCTAATATATATATACTCTGGAGTCTCAGCGAACCCGCTGAAAAATTCCACAGCGCCAAGGGAGCCACTGACAGCTGAGGTATGGTATGGCACCCCTTGCCAAAGCACTCCCTCTCCCCTTTTTGGGGAAGGATCCAGTATGTAGGCCTTGGAGTCTCAGAGAACCCTCTGAGAGAGTCCACTGCGTTAAGGGAGCCTCTCGCAACATAGAAAGGGAAGTGATACCACTTCCCCTGGGATCACAGCTTACTGGACTTTGGACGTTGCTTTGACTCGTCTACCGGTCTGTGTCCCCGTCACCCTTCCCCGCCTCTTTCCATGCTGTGTCTCTCACCCTCCCCTCCTCTTTCCCGCCTTCATTATTTGTCTACTTCCCCTGCTCCTACCCCCTCCCCTGAATCTCTCCCCTTGCCTGCTTTTCCCCTTTCGTATTTGTGCTTATTGTTTATCTCGACCTTACAAGTAACTATGTTGCCATGCTCTAATAACTGAGTAACCTTTGTAACAATGTAACCTGTAACTATGATCTGATACTCATGTAAAGCGCTCTGATACCTCCAGGTCTAGCCAGCGCTATATAAAACCTTTAAAATAAAATAAATAAAAAATAAGTCGCAACTCTTCTGGCGCATCCCTGCTGATTAGCAGAGATGCGCCAGAAGTTGTAAATCTGCCCCCGAGTGTCTGGCTCGACCCGAAGAGCCAATGCGCGAGACGAGCCCTTAAAATATTTGGTTTGTAAATCATGCAATAAATATAATGAACAAATATTATAAAGTGTCTTGACATTTAAAAAAAATGTATTTCCATGACATGCAAAAGGGTTTCACCTGAGTGCATCAGTTTCTATGATCGAGAGGCATTTTTTAAAAGTGATAGTTTTTAAACAAGAGCTTACAAACGTTCATGTCACCTCACCATGATTACAATGACACTAATGAACTAAGAAGCAAACCATTTGTCATACTTACCCCACATGTGGCCTATATTCTTATTAATAATTTAGCAGTATTATAGACTATTACATCAAACACAATAATTGTTTTACAGAACACATCCTGAACTCACATATTTGAAGGTGCTCATCATATTCAATAATGAAGGAAAAGGTGGTTCAGTGGAATAAAATATTTGCCTAGGATCACACAATTTTGTTAAGCAGGGAAACCAGGATAGGTCCCAGGATTTCTGGGTTCACAGTGTGCAATTCAGCCACTGTATGCATATTTCTTTCTCTCTAATTTTTTTACATCAAAGGTCACTGCTATGCCTTTATTTTGCAGCGTGTGAGGTTAAAGCATGCGTGATAGCAGAAGTCACATGAAAGCTCGGCTTGTTTTGGGCAGCGGCTCCTCCGCTAAAGAGCAGTCCAAAGAAAATAAAAATAAAACAACGATAAACCGTGTTTTATTATCGTTTTATTTTGTGTCCCGGAGTCTTAAGGACAGGGCTAGGGATATAACAGGCACCCACAGGAGTGATATGCACTGTTATCAGTGCACATGACAGTGTGGCCGCTGTCTCGGGCAGCTAAACCGTCCTTCCCACTTTGCAAGTTCTCCATGCAGGCTGCATTACAGCCTGGGTCGAGAAAATGCCCAGGCTTCCAGCCCTTGGCTGAGCGCCGAATCACAGCACTCAGGCCAATCACAACGCTGCACTGTAGTGTTGTGATTGGCTCAGGGGAGCCTGGGTGCTTCCTGCTTCCGACTGAAGCTTCAGACTGCAGCAGAGTGAGGACATGAGGGACAACGAGAAGAGACGCGGCAGCAAGGAGGTCATTTAAAAACATTTTGTATTACTCCCTAGCCCCCTTTGCAATTCCACCGCCGATCTGTGTCAGCTGCCACTGGTTTTGGGCTTGGTAGTCCAAGAGGATCTCTAGCTAAGCCAGAGCCGGAGAGCTGGCTTAAGTGTGGCTCAAGCTTTTCATGGCTCGCCCACCTGTAGTTGATACGCCTAATACATCTTTTCAATCTTTTGCAAAGTTTTCACAATTTTGCTGTGCAACAGGCAGCTAATATTCTTTTTTTTTTTAGAGTTTTATAAAGCGCAAACTAGACCAGAGACATCGGATATCAGAGCACTTTACATGAGAACACATTCATTTTTTAGGCACGGGGAGATTAAGTGATTTGTCCAGAATCACAGGATGTTGATTGTCGTTGCCGAGACTCGAACCCGGTTCCCCCGCTGCGAGGTCGAATGAGCTAGCCGTAAGGCTACATCCTCTCCCCTAAAATGTTTGCCCAGGATCACACAATGAGGAGAAAACAGGATTAAACTCAGGGTTACTGGTTTTAAATCAAAAGTTTCACACCAGGACCACTCAAGGTAAAAAAGGAAAAGTAGTGAGAAGGTGCGAGATTAGTGTGGTGGTTCGTTGTGGGTTAATGCAACCACTGCATATATCTGTGACATCTGCTGGTCACATGTTCACCTCCAAACAGAGCTGAGTCAGTGTTTCAATCATGTGAAGCTAATGTGATAATGGCAGGCCTCCAACTTCAAGTTATAAGGAAATCTAGAATTTATTAAAGACACAAAGGCTCAGATCATGCGTTTAGGTCTTATTTTCTTCTCCCCCAACAGCAATTCAACAGAAATTAATCTAGCTTAATAAAACACAAGTATAACTCTGGGCATTTAAAAGCCCAGACTCTTTCTTTATGGTGTAGCTTTAAGCATCAGCAATAATGACGAAATCATTGTAAATTGAAATTAAAACCCCAAAAATACAACCCACTGTCCACAAATCTTCTTTTTGAATCTTAGCATTTCAACACCCCTTTCCTGCTATCCTTCATGAGCCCCCATAGAATCATCATTTATCATTAAACTCTTTTCTGATCTTAAAATGCAGAGAGGCTCAGTTATGGAATAGTCTACTACTTGCTTAACAACTGATTTCAATCTGTTGAGTTTCAGGAGAAACCTAAAAATCTGTTGTATGAAGCTGGCTCTGTATATACTATACCAAAGTGAGTTATAGTGTGCACAGAGTCCAGTGGAAGCCTAAAGGTAGGCAGAGGTAAAATTAGATAGCACCTTACTCTCTATTGTGGTAGTGTGGGCGGGCAGTAAGGCTTTATCACAGGACAGTGTTAAGCATTTGTTGTACACACTCAATCAGCAAATGTCACACACTCAAAGAACTCAGACCAATTTGATTTGTATAAAAATATTATTTAGTTATATTTATTTTCTAGAACCAAGCAAGTCTGGTACAGGTACGTGTAAATGGTATTATTAAAAGCAGGTTGAACAATACAAAGAAGCTGATTGAAAATGACTTTGTTACAGGTTTGCAAATGCTTTCAATACAGTGGACATTACTGTTAGATTAATTTTGATTACTTTACAGATTACTTTATGGATTACTTTTTCTACTCAGTGTGATATGCCTACATATCACTTTGGGAAATTTCACAGAGAGAAGGTAAGTAGGTAAGTAAAGCAGTTTTTAGTTATTTGCAGTTTTTCAATGTTTCATACAAAACCAACTCCACACAAAACAATTTTTAGGAAAAAGCAGTCAATGCAGGCTCGCCTGATTCCTCTACTAAAAAAACCTGGATCGGACACGAAGTGTTTGAAGAACTTCCGACCCATTTCCCAGCTGCCTTTTTTGGCTAAGGTGATCGAGCAGCATGTGCTGGCATTGCTCTCAGGACATCTAGAGAGCAACAACCTGCTGGAGTCCAATCAGGCAGGGTTCCGTGCCAACCATAGCACGGAATTAGTCATGCTATCAATCCTGGATGAATTGAGGAGTCGAGCTGATATAAAAACACCGAGCGCCCTGGTACTACTGGATCTCTCCGCGGCCTTTGATACCGTGTGTCATGAACAACTATTGTCGCGGTTGAGGTCTTTTGGTATCAGGGGTACAGCACATGCATGGCTTACATCATTCCTGCAGGGCAGGACACAAAGAGTACAGTTGGGGGATCTCCTTTCCACCTCTGCTCCCATCACTTGTGGGGTTCCACAGGGTTCTGCCCTGTCACCCCTACTCTTTAATATTTACTTGCAGCCATTAATTGCACTCCTGAATAGGATGGACTGCCTAGTATACAACTACGCCGATGACACCCAGATAATCATCCGGCTGGATGATGGCCCGGGAGCGTCTACCAGGTTGCAGGACATACTCAAAGCCACGGTTAATTGGATGTCCGAGAATTCCTTAAAAATCAACCCGGACAAGACGGAAGTGTTGCCTATTTCCATCATGGGCAACCCCTGGAGCGAGAAATTCTGGCCTGTGGAGCTGGGTGTGCCACCGGAACCGGCGTCTGCAGTCAAAAGTTTGGGCTTGTACGTGGATGATAAACTCTCCATGAAGAAACAAGTCACCACGGTAGTGGGCACCTGTATAGGCCTGATGCGACAATTGAGGAAGATCTCTGCACTACTCTCATTTTCCACCTTGAGATACGTGGTTTCAGCCACAATCCTGGCTAGGCTGGACTATGGAAACTCCCTGTATATCGGTCGACCCCAGCGGCTGCTGGATATGCTACAGGGGGTTATGAACGACGCAGCCCGGCTGATTTACAAGAAACATAGGACTGCCCACTCCTCCCCTCTGATGCAGGAGCTACATTGGCTCCCGATTCGGCAGAGGGTTGTATTTAAAGGATTGTGTATCGTACATAAGGCGCTGTAAGGTAATGCACCAAGATACTTGAAATCCCGCCTGTCCCCATATACACCGAGCAGGACTTTGCGCTCGTCGGACGCTACCCTCTTGTCCCAATCCCGTTTTAAACTGGCCACGGTGGGGGGACGTGCTTTCTCCAACACACTCCCAGCTTTATGGAACAAACTGGCCCCAGAACTAAGGAAGGAATGCAATCTGTTATCCTTCAGGAAAAAGTTAAAAACCGTATTGTTCAAGCAAGCATGGAGTAGCCTCTAGGCATTGTGTTAAGATCAAGTAAATACCGAACCCCACTACGTAATCTGGACAAACAGCGCTTAGAGACCCCGGTGGTTATAACGCGCTATACAAATTAAATAAATAAATAAATAAATGCAATCCTATGGAAGGAAATGGAGTTATCGGTTTACAGGTAAGTAATTGGTTGTGGGAGTTTGGTTTCTTGGGTTAGAACCAGGGTTCCCCCAGGGTCAAGGATGCACTCTCAAAGCACCCTCAGCGACACTGGGGCGGCTGGGTGCAGAGTGCTGAGCCCCAATGTTATCCAATGGGGGATAGGCGGCCTCCGGTTGGTGGCCACTCACGAGCAGGCCACAGGGTTGTGGTAGCAAAGCCCCTGGTGTTAGGCTCAGGTCAAAGGGGGATCCCAGTTAGCACCCAAAGTACACCCGCAGCGGCGGCTGGGTGTAGGGTGCTGTTTTGGCATTGGGTGCCCTGTTGATTTTAATGGGGATTCTCTGGTTGCAGCAAAGGCTTCAGGCTCAGGGGGCGAAGATCTTCTGGAGATGACCACCGGTTGGAGAGGTAAGTTGGGATGTCTGGGGATGCTGGGAAACCATTGGTTGGGCCACCCAAGGCCTTAGGGTGTCTTTAGGCGTTGGACTTTCTTACCAGCTCCGGTTGCGGTCGGGCGGATCCTCCAGAGAGAGGCTGCAGGCTTTGCTTGGAGATTTGAGGCAGGTCACAGATCACTAGATCTCTGGTCAGGATCGCCGGGGAGACCTCCTCATGGTGTTGGGCCACTCAAACTCGGGCTGTAGGCGTCAGGTGCAGAGTGGTGCAGACTTGCAGATTTGGCCGGAGCCAGAGTCTGCGAGTGAGCAAATCCAGTGCCCATGGTAGACAAAGTCTTTCTTGTGGAAGGCAGGACAGGTTATCAGGGTTCTTAAGGTTGCAGGGTGCAGGACACACCAGGATTTCACTGGAGCAGGTTCAAGGTGGGGACAGGCCGGTAGGGCTGGGGCCAAGTCAGTGGGCGTCCTCCTCTTCTTAGTTTCAGCATGGCTCTTCAGTCCTTCTTCTTCTCTTTTTGTTGGTCAGTTCTTCTTTGAGGAGGCAAGGTTCAGGTTTGCCCCTAAATACTAGATTTAGGGGCGAGTTACAGGTAGGTAAAGGTTGGGAGCAATGGGTACCTTCCTTGGGGTGGGTGCGCCCTCTATTATGCCACCCTCCAGTGGGAGGGGGCATATGCCTCACTCTGGTTGGCTGGGTCCCCCCATCTGCCAGAGTTGTGCTTCACCTCGCCTCCCCCACCTGAGGGTTGGGGTTGGCTAAAGTGAGCACACCTCCCTTCCTCACTTGGTTTTCCCACTGATTCTCCCACCCAAAGTGTTGGTTTGAACCAGTAGGGGCCAGTTGCTGGAAGCAGTAACGGCCTGGGGAAGCTCACAAAGGCGGCAAACCTTTGAAGCTTCCCCTTCGTGGATCCTGCCCATCCTGGGGGAGGAGGATTGGCACCTCGTTCCAAGATGTGCATTGTTTCAGTCCCCCGAGAGCAGCAGGCTCTCGAACCAGGGGTCTAGAAGCATATCTGGGGGTGGCAGCTGGCAAGCAGCTACTCAGCCTGGACATTAGTGTTAGTTCGTTTTTCAGCGGGCATCTCTAAGATGCCCTCTGTGTGCATTTTTCATTAAATCCCACACTGGCATCAATGTGGGTTTGATGTGCTGAGAAGTTTGATACCATACTTCTCAGTTTTCAGTAAAGTCATTATGGTACTGTGGAGTTCGTAATGACAAACTCCCAGCACCATATACTCTTAATGGCAGCACTGCACTTATAATGTCTAAGAATTGTCTTAGAGACTGGAAGGCTACAGGGCTCATGCACCTGTACCCTCACCACTGCTATAGTAGACACAGCTAGGGGGTGGGAGTGGCTGACTTATGCCAGGGCAGTGGGCATGGCACACAGGGATGTGTGCCATGTCGACTCTTCACTTTGTTCTGCACCAAAACACGCAGCCTGCAAGGGCAGTGTGTGAGTGTAAAGGTACATGGCCTCTAAGGGTGGCACAATAAGTGCTGCAGCCTTTAGAGGCCTTCCCTGGCCACAGTGCCCTTGGTACCTGTGGTACCATTTACAAGGGACTGACCTGTGGCCAAAGAGTGTCAATTGGGTTTTGTTTTCAATGCAGTTTAGGGAAAGAACATAGGCCCTGGGTACCTGTTTGGCAGGAGCCCAGGACATACTCAGTCAAAGCACATCAGCAGTTTAGCAAAAAGTGGGGGCAACCATGCAAAAAAAGAGGGCACTTTCTTACACCTGGCTCTTCCCCGGTAATGATATGTCACCAAACTATTTCTATGTAACTATTTACAGAATCTCCTCTATACTGATAAACTACTAGCAACACGATGCCTGTTGGGTGATAGTTTGCACTCTAAAAATAATTAATAATTATAAAACAAAACAGTAGTCGAACTGCTGAACCTCTCAAGAAAAAGAAAAATATTGATAATACCTTTCAGTCATAATTGCAAACTGACATAATATTTATTAGCAGGTACCTTAAATAATAAAAGCAAAATTTGGCAAAGCCAATAAGTCTCACCATTTGGAGGCTAGTGCTGACATATTGGCATTGCCTACAATTTGTGCCAATGCTTTTTGTGGAGTACGATTTTTTTTACAGTTGACCTGGGCCAGTAGCTCTCTTAGTCAAGGTCCCGTACTGGAGAGGAAGATAGGGTCTGTCATATCAACCTCAGGAGAGGACAGGAAACGAAAAAGAGGAAAACCAGCGATCTGCATATATGCAACAACATCCCTGAATCCAACAGGGCTGTCAAACCCCTGCCCCAAGACAGGAAATAGCTGCCGACTCACCTCTTTAGAGGACAATACATCACAATACAGTCACACTGCACTCCGCTTTCACAACCCAGATTCTCTGCTAATCACTCATTAACTGCACCTGTGCCTTTGACCCTGTACAGTGGTCTTCGGCTTTTCAGCTAGGTTTGTGCAAAACATAAATACACACGACGGGTGACAGATAAAACAGCACTAAATCTATGTCCTGACCATAGGCAGTTTTAAAATAACATAACATGTGTATTTGTAAAGCGCACATCCACCCAAAGGTATCTTGGCAATGGAATAACAAATGTTTATTGTTACCCTGCGGTACTCATTTTATTGACCTCAGAAGGATGGAAGGCTGAATGGACCTGCTGGGATTTGAACCTGGGACCATGAGGTCAAACACAGGCCCCTGTAGCAGATGCATGGATCCACAGAGCCACCAGATCCATCATTGAGTGAAAATGTACAATATAGTAAGTGTTTGCCTTCAGTCTTCAGAGAGTCCTATATACAGTGACTGAGACACAGCCTCCATAATGCTCCGGACATGAGTTTATCCACTGTTGCTCACTCTGGGTTTTGTACATTTGATACTCCCGTACAGAAGTGAAGTTTTTTATCACCGTAAGACCTCCCATTTTTAGGTCTGGGCTTAGACAGTGCAGCTGTCATCCACTGCTTACAACATACATAGAGTGGGCTTTAGGTCTGCTACTTTCAACTATTGGCTGGCTTTAACCAACCTCTTTATGCCGTTGGCTTAAGACTTTGTCAGTCACATTCTTGCTCAGGTCGATTGAGCATTCATTTTTCACCCAGTGCTATTGGATGCATCAGTGTAGCCTTCCGACTCTCCTTGAGTGCTTGAATTGATCTGCATTAAGGACCGTTTTAAAACTATAGCCTTCTCTGTCTGTTTTTTGCTCCAAACTGCTAGCGCTGCATGCACATGCGTAAATATATTAAACCCAGACCTATTGCCTTTGCCAATGCATGTTATCGTCCTGCAAATAAGAGGAAGTTAATTTGACGACTGTCTTTGATTCTGATAGTTTCTGCACTGTAGAAAAGTATTTTTCACATTTATATTCTAAAACATTGTACTACTGTGCAACTGTGTGGGTATTTGCTGCCATCTGAAGGAAACAGATGAGAATACACTCTTTTGAACACAGCAATGCATATTTTTAGGTTTCAGGGTGTGAGAGGGATGGGCGAAAAACAAATCTAGGAGGCCGGATGTGTTTCTCAATTTTGGCGTTTTATTATGGAGAATATAATGCAAAAAGAAATTCACAGAGGTGGGAAAAAATTAAGTTGTGGTGACTGATTTAGTCTTTGAATTCATCTTCGTTCTCTAGTAATCTCCTTTCGTCATTCCTTTTTTAATTTATTTTTTAGGTCTCGCCTACGCAGCGCACATGCGCTCCATAGGAGGGCCTCTAGCCATCGCTCTGCTCATTTTCAAGCACACACTCATGCTTGTGGCGGCATCCACTTTGCAGGAGCGAGCAGGGGTGCACCACAAGCAAAAGTGCAGTGCTTGAAAATTAGCAGACTGTGCACGCACGCACCACTCCCGGGCTTATTTAATTTTGCTGCTTGATGACCCCTTCATTATGACTGTCTTCTGAAGTAATTCTTTCTGGCAAAGTTCCTATGCGGACATAAGCTGACAACTCCTTTTGCCTCTATTTGTTGTCCGGAACACACATCTTGATCTCTTGTGAAGTGCTCTAGTGCCCCCAGGCCAAGTCTGCGTCCAGAAAACTGCAAACATAAAATAAATACATGCAGAAATGCTTCCCACTTATGGAAGGTTTTAGACATTCATTGAGAGGTTTGTTGCCCTATGCTGCCCTCCGGGGGAAGTTTCATGAACTCTCTCGGCCCGCCCTGCTCCTAAGTCCTGCCTTCTGTGCTGCTCAGATCTGGGGCTCAGAGGAGAGGTTCACATGCTCTGCTGCCCCCTCGTGGACTGCTGTGGGGTTGCTGTCCTCCTTAATAGACAAAGGCTGGTTACTGCTTCAAACAAGCATTTGCAATGCAATAGGTCTCGCATTTGTGATACGTAGAGCTGTTAGCATTGTAAATAACAATGCCTTTTATTTATGTGTTGGTTTTTAAAACACATAAATAAAAGGTATTGTCATTCACAATGCCAATTGCTTTAACTCCCGCGAATGCGAGACCTATTGCATTGCAAATGCTTGTTTGGTTCTAGGTCCAGGCTTCAGTGGTGTGTCATCCCCGGGTTGCCAGGAGAGCAAGGTATGAAAAAATGTCTGGGTATTCGGTTTCAGAGGGATAGGGACCATCGCCACACATAGGGGTGTTAGGGAAAAACTCTTTTACTCTTCAGTTACCTCCTTCTCTCTTTAGTTGTTAGTTACTCGTTTGTTAGACCTCTTGTTTTACTTCTGAGCGTTGGGGAAGAAGGAGGGGTGAAGGTGCGCTAGGAAAACAAAAATAAAAGTGTGTGATTATGCTCAGCCTATTCCACTGTTCTCTCTTTATGGTTTATAATCTAACTGCGCCCCTCTTGCGAGCGTCTCCTTAGCCCATTGCGTGCGTCGGCCGGCCGCCGGCCGTCCGACGTCTCGGTGGGCGTGTACGGAGGACGGCCGGGGGCCGTCCGAACCACGCCCATGCCATAAATCACCTGTGGTTAAAGGGATAAATACTCTCCCTATCTCTTTTGGTTGATTTGGCTATCTCTCGAGTTCAATCTCAGACCTCTCATCAGGGGTTCTTTTATGGTAACTTTTCTCCACACTTAAAAAAATGAAAAATTAAAGGAACACCAGAAAAAGAAAGTTTTCCAAAATTATAAATCACTAGGCAGGCTTGTGTCTCTTCTGAATTCTGCTGTTCCTGTGATTGGTATGTTATTCCTCCCTGCCCCTTAATCCCCGCCTGTCTCAGTTCTTTCCTGTCCATCTTTCCCCTTCCCTGCACTGCCCCTGAAGTCTTCCTTCCCTTCTCAATCACGTACCAGGAAAACTGCAACTCTCCTGAGTTGCGGCGAGGGAGTCACGCTTCCCAGGACGACCACGACTCTTCGCTCCTGGTTTCTGGAACCTTGTCGTCTTCACGTTCTGTCCTCAGTTCCTCTGCAGCGAGAGATGTACTCCTGTCTTTGTTTCCCCACTCGGTGCCTCCGACATCCTCGGTGGAACGGGGCTGGTCCTTTTCTCCTCTCACGCAATTTAGGTCCACGCTCCCTTTTCCAGTGTCTTTTGGGTGCCGCCCACTCTCCTGCTCCTCCAATTCCTTTGTCTTTTCCTGATTCTCCTCCTCTCTCCGTGATTGGCCGCTAGCATCTGTAGGCCCGCCTTCCTTTTCCGTCGGAGGTTCCTCGTTGTATGGGTTAACCTCTTCGTCCTTTTTTTTTACAGGGAAGAAGCAGTCAGAGAGGTTTGCAGGGCTGAGATGAAAGAGGTAAGTGAGGGTGGATTACAGGTGTTGGATTGGGGTCCCTTAAGTATATTACGTTGTTTTTGCGGAGCGGGCCTGTTCTTTCTCACACAGTTGTAAGTAAGATTTAATTAAAAGGGGCAGCAACATTTAAGGCTTGCGTGAGGCTTAGCCATGAATGTTTCGAAGTTTATGTTTAAAAACCATCACTTTTAGGAAAGCCTCTCAATTCAGCTAAATAATTTGATACACTTAGGTGAAACCCTTCTGTAGGTTAAATAAATACGCTTTTTGGTATTTTGAAAATACTTTATCCTAGTTTTACCTACTTGTTGCATGATTTACAGACCAAGGACCTCCTTATTCGTCTCCTGCACGGGTTCCTAAAGTCAAGCCAGGTCCTTACTTGGCTCTGGCTCGGCTCTCCATGCTAATTTGTTGGCCATCAGTTATTAGCGAGGAGATGGAAAATCCACCAGTTATTATCAAGGAGATGGAAAATCCACCAGTTATTAGCAAGGAGATGGAAAATCAAACAGTTATTAGAAAAGAGATGAAAAATCCACCAGTTATTCTCAAGGAGATGGGAAATCCACCAGTCATTAGAAAAGAGATGGAAAATCCACCAGTTATTCTCAAGGAGATGGGAAATCCACCAGTCATTAGAAAAGAGATGGAAAATCCTCCCGTTTTTAGAAAAGAGATGGAAAATCCTCCAGTTATTAGCAAGGAGAAGGAAAATCGACCAGTTATTAGAAAAGAGATGGAAAATCCACCAGCTATTAGCAAGGAGATGGAAAGTCTGGCATCTGCAGTATCACTGCTCAAACAATTACTGCCAGCGAAGTTACCATGGACAAACTTGAAATTATTCTGCTAATGGGGTTTTTATAAAATGCCTACAATTTCATTTTCTCTCAGTGCTGGCCATTAGTACCAATACCAGAGACACAGAGGTGACCTAGAAAAGTATAGTTTGCTTTCCAGTTTCCATCAGTCTGATTCTCAGGTAATTTCATCAGACAATGAAGCCCCCAAGGGTTGGTGCAGAAGATTTTAGTGGGGATGGGGGGGCACAAGACATTTTATTCTACCCCACTGAGGAGATGGCATGCTGACTCCCTCTGGTAAATCCGCGTAACCCACTTATTTACCGATTGTTTATGGAAAATGGTGGCGGGAAGAAGAGCACTCCTCGTGAGACCTATATATTCCCTAAAGAAATAGGGTGCACCATAAAGTTACCGCAAGGCACTTAGGGGTCTATTAGGATGTCGGGCGGATCGCCACCGCCTGCGATCCGCCAGACATTTTCCTCTGCCCGCATCCCATTTCCCCACTCCATATTACGATGGCCGGGGGGTCCGCGGGGGATGGAAAGACCGTCCGCTGCTTTTCTGCCAGTCGACTGATGCTAAGTCATAGACTACCTGCCCATACGCTGCATGCTGTAGTTTGTGCTGACAGTCCACCGGTATTACACAGAAAGTTGCAGTTACACATTCTAATGCCTACCTGCCATTAGCAGCTCATGCCAACCAAAAAGAAAATGCTTTCTACTACGATTCATATCCTCAAAATGTTTGGTTCAAACTTGGAACTTGATTGAACAATCGTACTGAGACAAATCTCCCCACCACTGGATATAAGTCCAAGGGCGTGGAAGATAAAATGCCCCACCAGCATATCCACTGTACACTTTTTACTTCTAGGAGGGTTGCACTAAGTGTAGAGAAAGGTGAAGACCAAGGACTGATTGCTTGTCCCCCTTCCTACTGGGGTAAGGGCTGTGCACAGAGAAGAAACTCTGCTGCTGGAGGATTCAGGCAGAAGACTGCATGGTGTGGAGAAAACCAGTGTTGGCTGCTAAACTTTGAACGTTGTGGAGCGCAAGACCACATTCTGAAATTGCCTGAGAGAGCATAGCAAGCAAGCGTGACAGTAAAAAGTAGGGTTTAACAAGTGGGAGTCTCCCCCGGGAAAAGGTTTAACAAGTATGTAAAATAATTGGAAAGAGAAAAGGGAATGGTGCACCCATGAAAAGACAGAATCACAAATTTTCAAGTCCGTTCGTTAGAGAAATTCTTGCTTTAGTCAAAACCAACGGTAAAACTGTGAAATCCAAAAGCTAAAACATCCAGCCAACGCGTTTCGTTCAAGTTCCATTGAACTTCATCAGGGCTTTTCCTTATAACTTGTTTTACATCAATCTGTAATATCCCTATGTAGGCGATTGTGTATCATATTTGATCATTTAATCTGACATAGCCTTCCACATCCAGAATAACAACCTCTTGTATAAGTTTCCAATTGGTGTAGGGGTATCAGTTTCCTCTATGCAAAACCAGAATTCGTATTGTAAAATTTGCAACTGAATCCGACCGTTCGATTGGTAGGTCCGCCGTTGATGTGTACTTTCCTTTTTATTTGCTAATATGTTAAGTAATGCAGTTTTTAAACAAATTTTCATGCACAGTCAGACCAAAAAGCATTACCTTTTCAGGTCATTTTTAAAATAACACATTTATAATATGAAAGGTTTCCCTATTTGCCAAGCAAGGCTTACCTCTCGGGGGTGCAGGCTCCAGGTCTGGGTAAGATTATCCCATTGAAACTTAACATCGTGTGCTCTAAAGAACACAGAAATAGTGCTTTGCATTCACTTAACTTCACACTTTACATTTCTTTTTAGAAAAACATTTTATATTTAAAGTAGAATATTATTTAGCTCCCAGAAAAATGAAGGAAAAGCACAGTCCTATTTTAAAGAGAACAGAGGAGAAGATCTGTCCAATGGTAAGTTGCACAATGAGTGACTGAAAAACCTGGGGCCTCATTTATGAGCCCTTGCGTCACTTTTACACCGCCGGTGCGACACTTTTTGTGACACACCAGTGGCGTAAAAAATGCACCTTGTTGCGCCATATTTACAAAGTGACGCATCGAAGTAGATGCGTCACTTTGTAAACCCCTGCGCCACATTATACCTGCACCAGGTATAATGTATGCAAGGGGGGGCGTATTGACGCAAGAAAGGGTCGTAGAAGTGACGCAGTGAAATCGATGAGATTTCACTGCGTCACTTCTAGGACGCCGTTGAGTCAAAATCTTGCGCCTGCCTCACAGCAGGCGTAACACTGATGCAGGCCCTTTCACATGGGGCTTGCCCCATGTGAAAGGACGCATTGCTGGAGTTGCGTCACTTTTGTGACACACTCCAGCAATGCGTCACTTTTGCGCTTACAGATACGTCAGAAATACTGACGTATCTGTAACTCCTTGCGCAATGATGCGTCATAATGTAAATATGACACATCATTGGTATCGCAAGGAGGGCGCAATGAAAAGTGACGCATCGCTGTTTTCATGCAGCGATGCGTCACTTTTCATAAATGAGGCCCCTGGGGTCAAATCACAGCTTTCCCACTTGACCACGCTCTGTGATCTTAGTCACATCACTATAGTTCACTGTTATTCGTTTAGCTTGTTTTCCACATTTATAGCACCTTCAAATTATTCAGTTCAATGGGCTCTTTACAAAAACTCTCTTGCTGATATCGTTTAATATACTATAAAGTACTAAATTGAAACAATTTCAAATGTTAATGAATTTTTTTTAACGTTAACGTCTGTCCCATTCTCTTAGGGGCAGACTTACAAGCCCCTTGCGCCTCTTTTACGTTGCTGTTGCGTCACTTTTGTGATGCAGCGGCGACGCAAAGCCAACGCCATGCTGTGGGGTATTCACAAGGTGACGCATCTGGGAAATGCGTCACGTTGTAAAGCCCTTCGCACATGTAGGCGTTCCGGTGCAGGGGGTGGGGCGTTATGGCGCACGAACACCTCCTAAAAGTGGCTGAGTGAAATCTACAAGATTTCACTCAGTCACTTTTCAACCCATGCTGCGTCAAAACCCTTTGCCCCATGGTGCGCCGCATTGTAAATGCGGCGCATCCATGGTGGCGCAGCCGTGACGCACAATAACTGGCGCATCCCTGCTGATATGCAGGGATGTGCCAGTTATTGTAAGTCTGCCCCATACACTTTTGTTGCGTGTATTACATGGTACATATGTTGAAGGCAGGGTTTGTGCTTTGGATGTGAGTGCCAGGCCAGCCCTTCGGCTGGGCTCTCCCTGTCCATTCCTTGGCTAGCCCGCATTTATAAATTCCAGTGACGGAGGCCTCTAAGCTTTGGACTGCTGAGCGAGGTAACCCGTCATACAAAATAAAGTTAAAATGTTGCACAAATCAAGGAAAATGCACACGGAATTTTACAGAGGACAATGCTTAATTTGTAAAAAAAAAAAACATAAGTGCCAAGGCTCTCGTCTGGAGGCCCCTGCAGCTTGCATCATGCATTGCCCCTGCCATGCTGCCAATGATGGTAGCAACACAATTACTAACCATCTCACTCCTACAGGTGTGACAATTTGGAATTTTCCAGGCCCCCAAAGATTCTGGCGGCACAAAATAGTAATTTAGGAAAAAACACACTAACTATTGTTGGAGGGGAGCCCTCATGCACCCTCCACAGATGAGGGAGGGATACATTATTTAATTTATCAATTTGAAACTAATTAACTAATACTTTAAGGCCTGGAACAAGGAAGAGGGCCAAAGTAGTAATATAAGAGATTATACTTTGCATGTACTAAATTTTACAATGGGACAAGTTATGCCTGCTCTGTACCCACACCAGTGTTTAGCTACTTTTTGAGGTTGAGAAGTAAACGAGGTACCAGTTTTAGTCCCAGCTGCCAGAGGAGTTGTTATTCTCTGTGATACACCAGAGATAGTAGTTTATATAAAAACACGATTTACCTCAATATAGTGCAGACCGCAGCAGGATTCAATTTCAAAAACGTTGGTATTATACTGATTGGAAATATGATATTAATTGGTCGTTCCATTAATATCAACGTATTTCTCTGACTATGATTTTTTACGCAGGACACATAATACAACCGAATACTCCTCTGCAATATAACACGATTCCAATAAAAGCGCTGAGTTAATTACATTGTAAAATGAATTTATATTTGATAGAGAAACTGAGAGTATGTTTTTCTCAATGCTGGAAGTAGCATCTGATAACAGTTGAGACCCAAAAGGAACTATTTGTGTTTTGTATATACACAGTAGGAAAAGGGACATGTACCTAATAATCTTAAGTGATTGTTTTTCTCACTGTGTGAAACCAAAAGCATATATTAGTAGTGAGAAAGCATAATAAAATACATCAATCCAATCCTGAATTTTATTTATTTATTTATTTATTTATTTTTGTTCAAAAACCTTTATTTGAGTAAGCATAAAAAACACAAGAATGGGCCTACAACCTCACGGGCTGGCCGGTAATAATAAGGCACAAGGCATGAAGTAAAAATGCACACCCGTGGTCACACACAAATCGAGCACAAAGCATTACTCCCCACATATCACAGAGCTATTTGACTTTTTATTTTATACAAAAAGAAAAACAAACACTAAAAGGCGAATGCACAGTAAATAAGGTCAGCCCAAAGAACGGAGGGGATGGTCCACGATCAGGAGAACACACCCAGAGCCCTGAGGCTCCAACGAAGTCGGGGGGGGGAGGGGAGCAGCGGGGAGAACCAGAAATGTAAAAAGCAGTATAGAAGGGTTCCGGGAACGCTCGCCTAGGGAGATAGGACAACCTCAGCAGTGCCCACAAGGGGAGGGGTGCAGATACCCCCACGATATTCATTCCATTGGCCCCAAATCTTCATCCACGCCCTGGGTCTGCCCCTGGCCACATATACCGTCTTCTCACGAAACATGGACCAGTCCATGTTGTCCTCCCACTTCGAGACCTCAGGGGGCCTGGAAGCGCCCCAGAGTTGAGCAACATCCCGTTTCGCAATCATGTAACCCAGGGTAGCCCATCTGGTCTGGGCCACAGAGTAGTCAGTGGGCTCCCACACATTCAACAGACATCGTCGAGGCTCCGGCCGCAGGGCCACACCAGTCACATCAGTCATCACCTCAAGCACATCAGTCCAGTAAGCCGCTACAGCCGGGCACTCCCAAAGAATATGTAAAAAGGTAGCACTCGACCCACAACCACGCTTACATAACCCATCCAAGGAAAAGCCCATCGTCACCAGACGCGGACCCGTGACATACACTCGATGAAGGATCTTAAGTTGGACCAAACGGAGACGGGCAGGAATGGCTACCTCCTTGGGAGAAGAGAGTGCCGATTGCCAGTCCTCGTCCAATCCTGAATTTTAATACAGATTTTTTTATTGGCTTGGGGAGGTCAAGATGTACCCTATGAAGGAAATTAACTAATAACACAATAAAAGAAACGGAGCAATAGATTGAGTCATTCGTTCCTACACCCAGTAAGTTTTTAATATTAATTTATAGGGATGCCCTGCATGTAGTTACATGATTTTAGTCCCCGACTTTCCGCAGGGTTAAAGGAAAAGTATTCCCATGTTTTAGTCACTCTCTTACGCCAGACACTCTAAGGGGCTCATTATGATGGCGGGCAGGCATCAGTCCACCCGCCATCATAACGGTTTTGGGACCGCCCGCCAGACGTGCGGCGGTCCCACCAGTGCAATTAGGATGCGCCCGCCAGTATGGCGGACGCATCCTGGCCTTTTAACATTGCGGACGGTGCTGCTGGCTGCATCACCACCCGCAATGTTAAAAGAGCATGCACAGCATTTCCCTGCACCACGTGGCAGGCACCATGCTGCGCCTGCCACTTGGTGCATGGAACTGGGGTACCCCCCAGCATCCCCCCACACACAGATGGGGCCAGCAACGGGCCCCCAAAGCCAGTCTCCACCTGTCTTTCTGCGGCTGGATATCCGCCGCAAAAAGACAGGCGAAAGGGCATACCATAATCACTATGGCGGTGCCTGCAATGTTGCCCTGATTCCGGGTTCCACAGGGTGGGCGGAAAAGGACCGCCTTGCGGAACCATGGCAAATGGACTTTCCGTCTGCCGCGGAACCATTGTGATTCCCTCCGCCATCCTAATTTGGCAGTGGGAATTTTCAGTATGTTGGGGAAGGACCGCCACCGCCGGCCCGGCGGT
Source organism: Lissotriton helveticus (assembly GCF_964261635.1). Taxonomy (NCBI): domain Eukaryota; kingdom Metazoa; phylum Chordata; class Amphibia; order Caudata; family Salamandridae; genus Lissotriton; species Lissotriton helveticus. Next base: position 144,852,091 of record NC_136063.1, on the reverse strand, counting down.
GGCAGTCCTTCCACCATCATAATGAGCCCCTAAGTCTCCATCTATGAACTAGTTTTGGAGCTGGTGAAAGGCGTCTCATCACGTGTTCATTTGAGTTTTCCAGAAAAGAATTTCCCCCACTAAATATGTCAGGTGTGTGTGTGTGTGTGTGTGTGTGGAGGGGTGGGTGGGTAGTGGTCTTGCACCCATGCTGCTGGATTCCCTTTTTTTCCAAGCTTGAGTCAATTTCCAGGTTCAGGATTTCTTGTACCTCCTGCCTGAATTGTACTATATGTGTCCTGTTCTCCCCTCTATATAGGACCCTTCTACCTATCAGAGAATCACTGACTGGCTTGAAGCCTCCTGTTTTCTGTAATGTGGTCACTGACAGCTCCTGGTAGGGTTAATATTGACATTTTGTTGTAGAGCATCTCCTGAGGCTCTGATTTTATTGCTGATTTGTTCTCTGCCGAGTGTGGGTGGATTTTATCCCTAAATCTCTACAGCTCAAGTCCCATAGAAAATAATTAAACTTTTATTAAAAAAATTAAAACAGTTGAAACTATACATAAACATAATTTCATATCAAAAACTATATACAAATATTACATATTTATTATTTAATTATAAAACATTGTAATACCCTATTTTAAATATAAAAATTAATTTAGTAATAAACGTACTCAAAAGTGTAAATTACTCTTAAGTGTAAGTTACATTTGTGAATTATACTATATGTGGCATTCTCGCGTTACTACTGATGTGTGATCGTAGGATGAGGATCTTTACTGATGTGATCTGCTCTGGCTCTGTAGTCATCACACGTGTACCCTGTGACTTGGCATAGGATCGCTGAACTTACCCTTTTGAAGCAGTCATCTTATTCTTGCCTACTACACAAATAACCAGTGGCAAAAGATCTTTCATGCTCACTGTTGATGCCCTTTGCCAGGTCCTCTTGGTAATTTCCATGCATTCATTTTCTTCATAATCTTCAAAGCATCTTTAACCCCTTGCATGCTGGTGACGAACCCCAGCCGTCACGCTCCGCGGTGCTCGTGTGCTGATGACGGCCGGGGTTCGTCACGGCCCCGCCCTGTTCGTTTGTTTACCGCACAGCGGCGGAAACGGGCCAGCAGCGAAGGGGTTAAGGTCCTGGCTGTATGGTATCAGCCCATGTGTTTTTTTGTTTTTTGGGCTGTTCCTTGCCTTAAATCTGTCCACAAAGATTTCCCTTTAAAGTTAGGCCACCTGGAATCTCTATCCCAAAGACTCAGGATTCCTTCCTCTCAATCCTCTTCCTTAGATGTCTCTTCAGCCTACTGTGAGGGCTCTCGAGGACAGTCTCAATGATCTAGGCTCCTCTGCAAGCAAATCTGATAGGAAGGTTTTGGCAATCACTTTTAAATGGCCAATGTCTTGCCTCTCCTGCAAGTTCAGGCCCTTGCCTTCCTTGTTCTGGCTGCAGCTAATTGCTCTTTTTAGGGCTGTGACTTGCTTGCATGCCAAAAAGCCACTCTTTGCACCTTGCAGTGCTTACTCTCTCCCTTTTGCTTGATCCTGCAGAGGGATATTAGCTGGTTATTCCAAATGACCTCTGGGCACCTCTATGGGTGCATGGTTGGCAGTGACGCAACATAAGAGCATCACCCATCTAGTCAGAGTTTGCTACTAGAGAGGGGTCCAGAGCCACCTCCCCCAGTCAATTGACAGCATCCAGGAGCTCCTTCCCTGCCTTCCTTTTAGATGGAGTCAAGGTTCAGGCACCACTCCAGCCCTACAGTCCCTTTTTGGCCTCTGTTGATTACCCCATGTCGAACTGGCACGTCCCTTTGGGGAAGCACACGATGACTGCGATGGGGATCTCAGCGCCCAACTCCCTTTGCTGTGTTGCTCATTTTCCCATCTGGCAAAGGGTCTAAAGGCCTGATTACAAGTTTGGTCGTCATCCCTGGGCGGTGTTGCAGCAGTGTGATGCCACAATATGCTAGCAGTGCTGCTGCCGCACCGCCAAGCACATTATGAATTTCCTCAAATCTACCCTTTTCATGGCGGTGAGCCTGCCACGAAAAGGGTGGCAGTGAAGAAACTAAGGAGCGTACAGGGCCACCTGATGCCGCTGGGCCAGGAGATGCATGCAGAACTCTGTATGGACCCCCAGTTCCTGTGCAGGCATGGACTTCACAATCCATGAAGTACAGGAACTTGCTTTGTGGTTCCCATTGTGGTGCCTTTCTAAGCCTCACCGCCTGGGACCACCAAAGCACCGCCTGCCAGACCAGGAGAAAACTCCTAATCTGGCGGGCGAATGAGAATGGCAGTTTAGGAGCGGGGCGTTGGCATAGCCGTCCGATCCCACACAGCCAAACTTGTAATCAGGCCCTAAGTACTCTTCATCTTGGTATAAGGTTTTTATTTTTCATGTCATTTGGCTTCTGCGATTGTGGTGGGGGGGGGGGAGGACATCCCAATTATTCCTCTCTCCTCCATTGTTCTTCCTCCAATCCTCTCTGTGCTACCTCCATCTTTGGCATTAAGAATAGCATTAGCTGTGGCGTGATGATTTATGGAGTCTCAGGTAAAATTATATTTTTCTGCTGAGGCACTCCATTTCTTTTCCTAGAATGGTCATTTATGAGGCTATTTGTTAACTCTAGTGCTTTCTCGTGCCTATCGGTGATGGTGTTGCAGCTGCTTCCAGTGCCCTTATGCAGCACTGGCCTTGATAGTGCATTGGCCACCATTTGTAAGATTGTACCTTTTGGCAAGATTTCTCAGATCCAGTTCTGGATATTCCAGCATTATTTTGGATCATGTATTTCGCATTCCATTAGGAACATTTACTTTTTCTTTTTTATGAGTTCTTATATACAAAACCTGAGAGTAGGAGTTCAGCACATCCTGACCCTATAAATGAAACAAATTTCTAAAGAACCCAGTGTATTAAAAAGAATCTCAATTCTGGGGTACTCATGTACAAAGATTCAAAATAAGAATTTGAAAATTGCGACTAATAACTATTCACACTTTCTTATTGGAAATGTTCTAAAATGGTTTCAGGTAAAAGTAGTCACAATTTGTGCACCAACTTCCACCAAATACATTGGTAATTTGTGAACCAACCTATCTGCTAATAGGTGTGTTTTCAAAATACTGCATGGTACCAGGTTGCAATTCGATTTACCTCATTATTGGACCCCACTATGATTGGCCACAATCACAGAGATTGTGGCCTGCTGGGGTCAACAGACAACCATGTCTGTGATTGCTATCAAATAAAGCAATCTTTTCTTTTTATTGCTTCCTATTTTCCTTAGCGGAATACAGGATGTGTTTCTTTTTATAAAAAAAGAAAAGTTACGCAAACCTTTTTTAGGGCTAGCCTGTGGTCCTATGGACTACAGCCTACTCCTAAAAATGTTTTTGCTAACATTCACAAACGGTAAGGGGTCCCTTTGGAACCCCTTCTGTTTGAGAATGGCTTACCAACTCTTTCAATTTGGTGGTAAAATATTATTTTTTGTGACTGGATTTCGGTCGCAAAACATTCATACATAACATAAGAAGTCGGTATTTGGAAGAGACTTCCTAAACACATCCCTTCTAAATACCAATGCCTTATTGTATGCTTAACCTTTTCTGAATCATTCATTGGGTTTAGTACATTCCAAAAAGAGTTTTAGGGGTCATCAAACCTCACATTGACCGAATCTGAGGGTTTGCAACTGTTAAAACACTTTGGGGCTTATTTACAAGCCCCTTGCATTGCTTGTGCATCACTTTTAATAAGGGCAAAAGTGAAAAAGTTACATACTGTGGTGCAAGGAGCTTGTAAATAAGCCCCTTTATACATAAGGCCCTTAGGGGCAGATGTATCATCCGTTTTTTTTGTCGCAAACGCTGCAATTCGCAAAAAAGCAGCGTTTGCAACACAAAAATTGGCAAATGCGATGTATCAAAAAATCGCACTGCAAAATTAAGGAATCGCAAAATTTGCGATTCCTAAATTTTGCGCAAGCTTTTAAGGAATCGCAAATTGCGATTCCTTAAATGCTATGTATGTAGCATTTAAGCTTTGCGAATTTAGGCTAAGAAATCGCAAATTACCCCCAACTTGTAGTTGGTGGTAATTTGCGATTTCTTTTAAAAATGCACTTTTTTAAAATTCTAAAGGTGCCATGTGACACTCATACATGCCCTTAGGGCATGTATGTGCGCCATATGCGCACACATGTCAATTTCAGGGGGTGCAGCAGGGTGTCCTTAAGACACCCCTGCACCCTTGAAATTATTCTCAATTTGTGATTAGCAAATTGCGAATCGCAAATTGAGAATAATTTCACATTCATTCCTATGGGCCTCCTGGCCCATAGAAATGAATGGGAAATTATTCCTTAATTGCGATTAGCAATTTGCAAATCGCAATTAAGGAATTTTAAGAAATCGCTAAAAAATAGCGAATTTCTACATACATCCCAATTTGCAATTCCCAAATAGCGATTCCTTAAAAATCGCTATTTGGGAATCGCAAATGATGGGGATGATACATCTGCCCCTTAGTTCTCTTACATGTACTTTTTTTTTTCCAGAACAAAATTTTTATTGAAAGATTGCATAGAAAGCGCAGCACTCCATACACCGGAGGGGCTGCGAGCAGATGAGCAACATTTACGAAAGGCAATCCATACAATAATTTAATAGAAGATGCTAACCTCGACCCCCCCTACACCCCGTCCCCCCCCATCAACTCCCCCCCCGATCCCACCCCAGTTCCCTGCACAATGTCCACATAGTCTGAAACAAAAATGACCATCGTAAAACATTCAATGTGTACCGTCCCTCACCCAGGTTCCAAATGTCTCTGACTTGCATCAGCATCATATTGCACAGGCGGTTCCAGCCACAGTCCCCTATAATCCGCCCATCTCTTCCATATTTTATAGTGTTTCTTAGGACAGCCTCGGGCTTCAAACACCGGGCGCTCTAACCCCATGCAGAAATCTAGCCCCTTCTTCCATACTCCTATCAGGGGGGCCCTAGGGTCTTTCCAGGCGCGGGCCACATCTCTCTTAGCTACTGTGAGTCCCAAAAGCAGTAAGTGTATCTTATATATATTCCCACCCACTTGTTCCATAACATGGAGAAGGCCCAGCTGCGGCGTACGGGGAAGCTCCCAGCCCAACACTTCGGACAGGCAGTCCCACACACCCGTCCATAACCTTGCCAACACTCCGCAGGACCATACCGTATGTATAAACGTGCCCACTTCTCGGCCACACCTCAAGCATTCAGGGGATGCAATCAAGCCTGCCCGCCAGAGCCTCTCCCTAGTATAGTACGCTCTATGTAGATATTTGAATTGTATAAATCGCAGGCGTACAGCAATGGCCGTACTTCTTGGGGCTTCAAGGGCTTCTCTCCAATCTTCCTCTTCTAGTTCACCAATATACCCTTCCCACGTGGTCCGCAGCCTGTCTAGTGGAGGAGAGCAATGTGTAACTAACTTCTGGTAGATACGGGATATCTTCTTATCTTCTAACTCTCCCATAAATATCTTAGCTTCCAGGGGGCTGAACTCGGGCAAGGAGTCTAGACCTGCTATGGTTGGTGTGATGGCGTGACGGAACTGTAGGTATTTAAAAAACTGGGTTCTGGGCATGTCATAGTCTTCCCTCAGTTCTTGAAACGATTTAAGGGTCGTACCTTTCATAACATGACCCAACGCCGATATTCCTATCGCGTCCCAGCCAGGGAATCCCTGCAGGGACGCCAGAGCCGGTAAGCGACCGTTCGGCCACAACGGGGTTTCTTCCGTCAGTTTGTTCCACCACCCCATGCGGTGTAGTGCCTGACGCCAAATCCGGAAGACCACCTGGGTAACCACGGGGAGCGTCTTCCGTTTACCGGCTGAATACAATATGGTATGCAGGGTGTGTGGTTCCATGAGATACTTCTCAAGGGCATATGCTGGGTCTCCTCGTTCTCCGTACCACCAATCGTTCAAAATTAACAGGTGGGATGCCTGATAAGAGGACAAAATGTCCGATGTCGCCAGTCCACCGCAATATGTTGAGAGGAAACAGGTACGAAGCGTCACTCGCACCGCACCCCCGGCCCAAAGGAATTGACCTAACGTCGAGTTGACCTGTCGGAACCATTGTGGTGAAATGGGGTAGGGGTGATTCTGCAATTGGTACAGCAGACGCGGGAGGGCCACCATCTTGAAGATAACTGAACGGCCATAAATATTCAGGGGCATACGAGACCATGTTTTCATCTCCGATCGGACCCGTTACATGTACTTTTAACTGTAAAATGAATGCATTGATCTTATTTTTTAATATTTTAAAGATATGCTGTTATGCTAGAAGTGCTAAAATGAAAGGGTACTTTTCACAGATATTCTGCAGTTTCCTTTGATATTTATAAAGAGTATGGCAAGGATTTTGTCACAAATAATGGTTTTACCATAGCTCCTGGATTGTTACATTTTGTCTCCTGGAAAATATAAAAAAGGGAGAAAATATATAAATTATTTGTTGGTTGGTGAAAGCATTTTGAAATGTTAGATACTTTGATTTATTTTATACGTACCTTAGATTCCTAGGGAGCTGACCCAATTATCGGTGTGTTTTGGCAGCTCAGACAGAAGCCTCCTGTCAGCCGCATGGTCTCCTCTTAAGCAGCTGAATGTCTTTAAATTGGTGATACACACTGCATGAGTCCTAAGAAAAAAGTGAGGGGACTTTTTAGCATGCAAATTGCAATGTTGTTACAGGAAGTAATGTTACAATATGTAATGTCATGTAATCATAATACTCTTCACCTGTGATTTGGAATGAGCTTATTTTAGAGAAAAAACAAGTTAATAAAAGCATGCAAAAATGTAAAAAGAGCTGGGTTGGGTTTCATGAAAAAAATATATGTAAGTATATTTTCTACATTTCTTTCAGGAGTTTAACTGAGCTCAGAGATGAGAGTGGCACCATTTTAAACAAATGTTAGAGAGTAAACAAAATGTGCATGGTGTATTTTCTTTTTATGGTTTAAATCTTTCTATTATTTTAAAGCGGGGACAAGCATAACGTTAGCCGCCACCTACATCCACCTGCCGGTGGGGAACTTGCATTTAAACTGAGAGGAAAAAGGAAACAGAGAGAAAGAAGAAAGTAAGAAAGAAGAGGAAAGGCAATGGAGGCTATCCCTTAAACGAGCGTGAGGTGAGCCAGGCGGGTGGGCAATAGGCGAACGAGGCGGGAGATGACCCATTGTACTTAGGTCTGTGGGCGGTTGGAGCTAGTGAGGCATAGAACTCTGAGATATTTGGGACTTGTAGGTTCCATAAATTCATTAGACAAGAATTCTATGGTGGGCCCCCAAGTTTTCTCGAATTTGGGGAGGGAGTGTGTAAGGCCAGCTGTAATCTTTTCCATACCCAGGAGTTCCCACAACTTATATAACTAATCCAGATGAGACGGAACCTCTGCCCTGCCCATTAAGCCAGCAATACCTGTTTGGCTGCCCCCAGTGCCAGCGCTATCGCTCTACCTCTTCCAGATTTGAGAGGATACATCAAGGCATTCGGAAGCCCTAGAAGTGTAAAAGTGGGGAGTCTTGGTAGATCAGTGTGGTAGATTGTGTCTATGTCCCGAAGAATCACCCTCCAAAAGTCCTGTATTCTCTGGCAAGCCCATAAAATGTGAGTGAGTGAGCGTGCCCATCTGACCACAGTTACGCCAACAGAGCCCTGTTCCTCCTGGTTTCCACTTGAGTAGCCGCTCAGGGTGTAATACCAATAGTGGGCGATCTTCGAGAACATCTCTTTGCCTGCTGTACTACAAGCTGATGCCCTAGCTTTGTGTACAATATCACTCCATTCCTTAGGGGAGAACTCGTATTCCAGTTCAGCCTCCCACCTACGCTGCGCAGAGGATTTTATCAGTCCGTCTGGGGGTATTTAAAAAGGCGTAAATGTCCGACAGCAGTCGATTGCCTGATGTCCTAGTGATGTACCATTTCTCGAATTGTGTGAGCTTGCGACTGGCGTGCACGCGCACCTACGGTTGGGTGACCCAATGACGATGGGACAGGTACTGCCAATATGCTTATTTAGGAACCATAGCCCTCCGTAAGGCTAGAGAACTCCATCACCCCATGCACATCATACATATCCCCAATACGTTTACAGTTGGCTTTTTGCCACCGGAGAAAACCATTCCCAGTGGCTGTCGGCGGGAAAATGGGGTTTCCTATAAAGGGGGTCAGGGGTGGATAAGCCATGTGGTTTCTACTCTGTCCCAGACTGCCATGGTGGCTCACAGGACTGGTGATAAATAGACTCTACACACAGGCAGTGTTTTCAAGGGAGCCGTGGGACTTTCCAGATGTGCATACCCGCAATCGAGCAGTCTATGAAACACCAATGCTTTTCCGACTCTAACTTGTACCATTCAAGCATGTATCGGAGTTGTGCAGCTTGGAAGTATCGTTCTAGACACGAGACCCCCAGTCCTCCGTCTACCTGTTTGAGGTATGTCAGTTAACGGCCATTCTCGGTCTCTTACTCCCCAGATAAAGGTGCAGAGGAGTTGTTGCAGTTGTGTCAGTACGTTATGGAGGGGGACTCAGCAGCAGTTTCTACATTTCATATTGTATCCATGGCAGCATGGTCATTTTGATGGTACCTAATCAGCCAAGCCAGGACAGGGCTTGCCTCTTCCAGCTCATGAGTTCCCTTCGAATCCCAGCTAATAGGCTGGTGTAGTTGGCTTGCGCCGTTTTGGAGACTGTAGGCAACATCTGCAGACCCAGATACTAGATGCCTTCTGTGGCCCATTTTAAAGGAAATCTCAATGACAGCGCCAACTGATCAGCTTGCGGGAGACTCATGCTCAACACCTGAGTTTTATGGAGATTGACCTTAAATCCGGATTGGAGGCTAAACAGCTCCAGCTCCTCTACTAGGGCGACCAGTGAGAGCTCCGGCTGGGTTAGGAACAGGAACACATCATCTGCATATAAAGAGATTTTGTGGACTCTGTCTCCCATTTTGATCCTAGAGTTTCCCGGGTGTTGGGGGACTCTCTCTGCAAAGGGCTCCATATATAATTCAAAGAGGAGGGGTGACAGCGGGCACCCCTGCCTTGTTCCCCTCCGAATGCGAAACGGTCTCGAGGGGATCCCGTTCACCTTAATCCGTGCCTGAGGGTCCGCATAAATGCAGTCCACCCACTGTAGGAAATGGTCACCGGCCCCACATTTGCGTAGCATCTGTTGTAAGTGTGGCCCATGCACTTGGTCGAAAGCCTTCTCTGCATCAACCGACAGGAGGACTGTAGGCGGCTGGGTACGTTGGGTCTTGTCCAGTAAATGGCACATCCGACGGGTCACCTCATAACATTTGCATTCTGGGATAAAACCTGATTGGTCGGGGTCTCTCACCCCCTGCATGTGGGGAGCTAATCTACGCGCCGAGATATTTGTGAAGATCTTAAAGTCGAAGTTTAGCGACAAGATGGGACGGTAGGAGGCACATTCCATGCGGTCCTTCCCTGGTTTCGGGATAAAGACCACTCCCGCCATAGTCATAGTCTGAGTCATCTTGCCTGTGACGCTAAAGGAATGAAAAAGCCGGGCCAACACCGGGGCCAATTCTTGAGCAAAGTACTTATAGAAGTTGGCCGAGAACCCATCTTCCCCTGGAGCCTTCCCTGAAGGGAGGCCGGCGATCGCCTTCAGAACTTAATCAGAGCCGATGTCCGTATCTAGGTTCTTCACATCCGTATGGGGGAGGGAAGCTACCGGAATGTCTAATATATATCGCCTGGCGGCTTCAGGATCTAAATCTTCTGCACTGTACAGTTCGGTGTAGAAGGATTCAAAGCAGCCTGCTATGTACGCATCAGAGGTTAGGATCCCCCCCTGAGGATCTCTCAGCTGTCCGATCCTGCGAGAAGCTCTCTGCGCTCGCAGCTGGGTTGCCAGAAGTTTCCCCACTTTGTTACAGCCGGCGTAATATCGCTGTTTGGACCGCAAGAGTGAATACTCCGCTCTATCACTATCGAGGGCCTTCAGCTGCTTACTAGCAGCATTAAGCTGTCTCCTGACCTGGGCGGTTCCTGTCCTACGATGCACTACCTCTGACTCCTTGACCTGGGCCTCTAATATCTCCCTCTTTTCTTTTCTTTCTATATTGACCCCCGCTGCTATCGCTATACAGCGCCCTCGGATGGCGGCTTTCAGTGCGTCCCAGAGGGTGGCAACTGCGGGATCCCCATCCTTGTGAATCTCAAGAAATGACATGATCGCTTCCCGATTAGCCTCATAACCATGTAGATTGTGGTTAAGTCTCCACTGTCCATGGCTTTGGGGCCCCCCCTCGAACAGCCAACTCAAGCCGGATTGGGGAGTGGTCTGACAGGGCCGCTGTCCCTATTGAGGCATCAGTAGTGTCCCTGGTAACCCTAGGGGATGTCAAAAACCAGTCAATGCGGGCGTATGTCTGGTGCACCGCTGAAAAGCATGTGTATTCCCTAGCTGTCGGGTTGAGCTGCCTCCACACGTCAATTAACTCTAGATCCGTCAGCCTTTGTCTCATGGGGTCGGAGAGGGCCCCAGAATGGCCGTGTTTCTAGACAGAAAGCTCCTGCTGTGCGTCATGTGCGATGTTGAAATCGCCCCCCAGAATCAAGTCCTCGTCCAGAGTGGTCAGGATAGCGTCTAATGTAGTGCTGAGGAACTGCTCCTGTCACTCGTTAGGGCCATAGATAGATGCAGTAGTGTATGTGTGAGGGCCTAGTAGTACCCTAACAGCTAGTGCTGGACCTCTATCTGAGAGCCCCACCTGACCCCTACAGTGAGTGGCAAGTAAGATGGCTACCCCTGCCTTCTTATCCCCCGAGGAGGAGAAGAATTGTCTATCAAACCACCCAGAGCGGAGTCGCGCCCAGTCAGCTCGTAAAAGGTGAGTCTCTTGAAGCAGGCATATGTCGCTACCTGACTCTTTCAGAAGTGTGAGCACCACCTGCGGCTTCACAGAGGAGTTAAGGCCTCTAACATTAAAGCTCATGATGTTAAGTTTAGCTAGTGACATTGGTTCAGGTAGAGAGTAGCAGAGGGGTAGTGGACATGTCAGCCGAGAAAGCAGCTACCCTTTCCCCAGCCCTATCAAGCCGCCCCCAAGAATTTGCCCCAACTCGTGCCCTCCCACCCCACATCCTGCGCTGTACTCGATGGGTTACCCCCTTGTCAAGAGGATAGAAAAGAAAAGATGGAAGAGAGAGGAGGAAGAAGAGATAAAGTGTTAACACAAAAATCGCCCATAGATCGGCGTTACTCGCACTGACATGCTTGAGTCCATGTGTCCGGCGGTCATCTCGACAGCGATGTGGAACCCCCCCCTCACCAGAGCCGGCTGCTGTCATCTCTGGCCTGGCTTCATGACTGCAATCTCAGCAGAAGAGCGTAATTTGGATTTTACTCTGCAGCGTCTGGAGGATCCACCGACCCTTCTCTGTGTTGTACCTGTCGCAGCTGCTCCTCCCGCTCCTTCCGGCTTTCCGTGGCAGTGGGTTTGGAGGAGGTGGAGAATTTCACCCGTCTGTTCCTGGTCCTGGCCGAGCATGGCGGCTGTTCTGTCAGTGGCCTCTGGAGCCTCATCTTCAGCCAGATCCAGGCCCAGTACTTCCTGTACCTCTTTAGGGGAGCAAACTGATAGGGTCTCCTGGTCCCAGACGAAAGACAAATGGAAGGGGTGACCCCAACGATAGCGAATTCCTTTGTCTCGTAGGGAGGCCGTGTCCAGCCTCAGGGCTTTACGGCGTTGGGGTGTGAGTAGAGCCAAATCCTGGTAAATGCCAATCTGGAGGCCTTCGTAGGCTATGGTCGCTCTGTCTCTGGTGGCCGCCATTATGATCTTCTGCTGGAAAGAGTGGAGACATGTGAGGCTATCTTGGTGTTGTCCCGGGTCTCGGGCCGGTCTCCCCGTGCGGTGTGTGCGATCCAATATGATTTATTTCTCTGCTAACTGTGGCGCTACATGTTTGAAGAGCCGGATCACCCAGTCCTCCAGCTTACCCACATCAGCAAGGAAAGGCAACCCCTTAATGCGGAGATTGGATCTTCTGAAGCTGTTTTCGAAGTCTTCTAATTAGAGAAACAGCTCCTCGTTGCAGCCTTTGAGCTCCAACAGCTCCCAGGTTTGCTCGGTGATCTCCTCTTTCCGACATTCGCCATTCCGTTCCAGCGAGTCTACTCGGTCCCCGAGCTCCTGCATCCCCACTCTGACCTGTTTCATATCCACAGCTATTTCCTGTCTCCGGGCCGCGAAGTTGCTCTAGGAAGTCCCGGGTGATGGGTTCGTCCGCTTGTCCTCCCCCAAGGGCTATGGCTGTGTCTAGGCCCAGAGGGCCTTGCTGGTCTGCCTTTTTGGACCCGGTTTTCTGTAAGAGGTCTTTAATCCTTGGGTCTTTAGCCGTTAGGTCCTTTTTCCCCTGGTGTGTGGCCATCGTTAGCGGTCCTTCTGCACTCGCCTATGGTGTATCTGCCTTCTGGCGGGCCCCTCCACTGCTCTCGCTTTACGCGCTCCTGTGGCCGAGTAACACACTATCCGTAGGCCCTACGTGCCGGGGCCACCCCTCAGAGGCCCTCGGGGTGCTACCTCTTGACTGCCGCGGGTGCCGTAGACCCACCACTATCCGGGTCAGAGGCCCGGCTCGGACCCCAGGACCAAGCCCTTTTGATTATGCGCTGCCTCGAACAAGCTGCCCACCTCCTTAGGATGTCTTGCTGATCACAGACCGTGTGGGGGCAGACGTTGTCACGGGATCCCTCCCAATAGGCCAAAGTTGCAAAGTCCGCCTGATGTCTTCCGTGGAGCTCCCCAAACCAACAGATTGTCACTCCCCCCACAGCCCCCGGGGCGTCCCAGGCCGGCCGCTATGCTCCACTCCCTCTAAAGCTGTTCTCCAGACGATTTGCCCGCCAAGCACTGCAAAAGTGGGCCAGGATTGCTTGTGGATGCTTTTCTCCCGGCCATGGCGAGCGGAGCTCCGTAGAAACGCTGCTACTCTGCCGCCATCTTGGCCACACACCCCTGTATTTTCTTTTTAAACAGCTTTTTGCTCATGCACTCCCTTTCTGCTGGTTTTCTTTGTCCAGCTTCAAAGTACAAAAACACTGCACATTTGATCATAGCTTAATTGGAGCCTGTGATTTCCGGTGCTGGGCCCCAGCACCTAATTGCCAGCACCGGGGCTTATAACAGTCTGTCACATGGTGGCGCCGTCTGGTTAATTTAGGTATGAGCACAACAACAGCTGCTTATTAGATCAGTTTACATTTACAATGACTAATACCTGCTGTCCAACCGGTAAACAGCCATAACAACGCGGGCATTACCCCGCGCTGCTATTACATCGATGCTTTTACAACGCAAGTCGTTACAACGACTTCCGCTGGAGGGCGCTGTTGGATAGGGAATAGTTTAATTTTCTATTCCAACACCTTCCCTACTGTAACGTGGGCTGGAGTTGGAATAGAAAATTAAACTATTCCACTATCCAGCGCTTACAGCGCAAGTCGTTGTAACGACTTGCGTTGTAAAAACAGCGTTGTAATGGCACGCGGGGTAAAAGCCCGCGTTGTAATGCCATACAACCGTCCTGCCCATTCTTATAGCTTTGGGGCCTGGAATAGTGTGAATTGTCACAATTGGAGGAGTGAGATGGTTAGTAGCTGGGATTGTAGTGTCATTGGCAGCACTGGCCGGGGCACTGTGTGGTGCAAGATGCAGTGGCCTCCCGACGAGAGTCCTGACACTTATTCTTTTACAACTTAAGCACTGAAGTTCCTTGTTAGTTCTCAAGAAAGACTGTACTATTGAATATTGACGCTACCCGCCAGAAAATCATGGGGCAATAATATGGAGGGACCAATCTTGAAAGGTAAGTGCTTACATGCAATTATACATTTACTATTCCTAGCTCCACATTTACGTATCTTGTAGATGTAGAGCAGAGATAATATTTGGAGTTATATTTTTCTTCATTGTTTTCGTCTTCTTTATTACGTCCCATCGATATCCTGGGTCGATATTCAGGGTGCACACCTCATAAAGACACCCAAAGGCAACTCACTGCTGGGCCTCTCTTAAATAAAGGGGCTGCTATCAGCAGAAAAGAAGCTTTAAACACACCCTGAGGTCATGCATACATCACATGGCATCGTGTTTGTAAGGCAAGTAGATTTCAACAGTCCTTCCCATTTCAGTTTACAAATGTTTAACCCGTTCAAAGTAGCATTCCAAACGAATACACTTAAACCGCTTTCAATTTTATCTTAATAAATGAAATAAAGGTATCCGAAATAAACACATCATCCGAAATGAGCAACAGATCTGTAATAAAGGTGGAAAAAATTGAAAAGCCTAAATACACACACCCAAAGTAAACGGGTCCGAAATTGTAACATGCAGCCCAGTTTGAGCCAGTGCCAGTCTAGTTCCGCCTCCTCAGTTATCCCAGATGTATTTATTTTTTACATCAAGACAAGTTCTGGCTGGTTTCAAAGAGACTTGAGAGGTTATCGCCCCCTTCCTTTTGTTCCTCCCGTCATACTGTACAGAAAAGCACCGCTGGGTGGCGGTAAAGTACCGTAACATCTCCGGGGTTGTTTGTCTAATTCGGTTATTTTACAATCGGCTAAAATGGAAGATGTGAGGAGCAGGGTCTTGGGATGGGGACGCACCAGGAGACCTTTTTATTCATACATCGTTTTATTTATTTTCTGCAGTTAAAAATGGTACGAACTCGGCAAACGGGCTCTGTAGCGCTTTACGTGAGCGCCAGATTACGTCACGCAGTGTTGGATTTTTTTTTCAGGTACTGAGGAATGCCCCGGTTACTTACCGGTAATCTTCATTACTCCGAGTCCATGTCTTCCTCGCCACAGTAATTACCCATGAGCCTCCGGCTCCCATCAGAAAACTCCAAGCTTAAATTACGCTCTAGTCTCCCTCTCTCTCCACCAAGATGACCCCCAGTGGCTTCAGCCAATCCCATAAAGGGACACATAACACACAGCACGACCTGAAAAACCAAGCCGCAGACATGAAGCCACCACCAGGGCCGGGAGGGAAGGGAAACTATACTGTGGCGAGAAAGACATGGACTCGGAGTAATGAAGATTACCGGTAAGTAACCGGGGCATTACCTCCTCGTCCTGTCTTCCTCGCCACAGTAATTACCCATGAGCCGATACCAAACCAATCAGCTTCATGCAAGGAAAACACTCCACAGAAATAATGCAGAGAAACATATTTTAATCACAAGAGGCACATAAATTCCACAGAAACATACACCTCAAGGAATCCCAGCCGACAGTACAGAAGAGGCAAAGGAAACAGAACCCCCACCCCCAATCTGAAGGCGATAATGGGACATGAAAGTATGCGGGACGAGCAAGTGGCAGCCCGGCAAACATCCTCCATGGACACCCCCTTAAAAGCGGCCCACGACACAGAAACAGATCTGGTGGACCGGCCCTGAACAGGAAGAGGGGGAAGTTCAGAAACCGAACCATAAACCAACAGTATGGCCTCCTTAATCCAACGACTGACAGTGGACAGGGAGGGCTTCAGGCCCTGACGAGACAAACCAAAATTGACAAACAAATTGTCAACCTTAAAAAAGGAAGAAGTGCGCGACAAATAAACCAACAATGCACGATGCACATCCAACAGGTGGAGAAGGCAATCCTCAGCCGAGGAAGGATCAGGACAAAGAACCGGAAGAACCACTTCAGCAGAACGGTGAAAATAAGAATCCACCTTAGGAATAAAAGTAGGATGAGATCGCAAAACCACACGATCAGACAAAATGACCAAAAACGGAGCAGACCGCAGGAAGGCACCCAGCTCACCAATACGCCTGGCAGATGCAATAGCCACAAGAAACACCACTTTGAGTGCCAAGAACTTCAGGTCCACCGACTCCAAAGGCTCGAAAGGAGCCGACTGCAAGGAACGCAATACCAGAAGAAGGTCCCAAGGAGGAGAACATAAGATAGGACGGGGACGTTGCAAAGAAAGCGACTTAAAAAGTCGAGCCACCAAAGGAGAAATGTGAACCAAAGGCAGGACATGAAATGCCCGAATGGCGGCCCATTGAGCCCTGAGAGTGGAAATGACCAAGCCCAAAAGGAAACCATCATTCAAAAAATCCAGAATACGAGCAGGGTCCAAAGAATCCAATGACAGCTCGTGACACACACGCCAAGAGGCAAAGTTATCCCAATGCTTAGCGTAGGACTTAAGAGTAGAAGGCCTCCGAGAATGCTGAATGACGCCAGCAACTGCAAAAGAACAACCTGCGCGCATCAGCGATCCCCTCTCAAGAGCCAGGCCCACAGACCCAGGGACCGGAACACAGGCAGAGGGAGAAGAGGACCCAACAGAGGATAAGGCACGAATGGTAACGTCCAGCCCGGAGACACAGCCAATTCCAGCAATAGGGGATACCAAGGACGACGGCACCACCCCGGAGCAACCAGAAGGACAAACGACCCCTCCCTCTTGATCTTCTGCAAGACCTTCGGAATCAGGGGAATGGGAGGAAAGGCATATAACAGGCCCCTCGGCCAAAGGAACAACAGGGCGTCCACCCTCCAAGCATCCTGGCAAGGCATAATTGTGCAAAAGTAGCGGATTTTAGCATTGCACTGGGAAGCAAAGAGGTCCACAATCAGAGACCCAAACATCCTCCGTAACGTCCTGAACATCAAGGGTGACAGGGACAAAGACCTCACCGACAGAAACACATGGCTCAGGCAATCCGCCACAGAGTTCTCCCGACCCGGCAGTTAAACAGCAGACCAATCAATCAATCAATCAGAGCATTTGTATAGCGCACTACTCACCCGGAGGGTCTCAAGGCGCAGACAGGGACTCCAGGTGCACCTCCGCCCAACAACAAATCTGACGGCCGAGGCAACTGAGCGATCGAACCCTGCACCCCCCTTGATGGTTGATAAAGGACATCACCACCTGATTGTCCGTCCGGACTTGCACATGGTGACCCCGAAGAAGATCCGAAAAGGCCAACAGACCCAAAAGGACGGCCTTGAGCTCCTTGTAATACGAAGGACAAGACAACACCGACCGAGGCCAAACCCCCTGAGTAGCACCCCATCCCAGCAGGCTGGCATCTGTAGTGAGAACCCGGGAGGGAACAATCAGGAATGGAAGCCCTATGGACAGATGAGCCTCGTCCAACCACCAATCCAGTACCACCCGAACCTCCCCGGACACAGGGATCAAAGCACCCATATTGAGGGAACAGGGGTCCCAATGCAACAAAATGTGGGAAACCACAGGATATATGTGGAGGCGAGCCCATGATACGGTCAATAAAAAAGCCGACATCAGCCCTTGAACCCGCAACCAAAGGCTCGAGGGATGAGAGGGGTCCAACAACAGGGACCGCACAGCAGACATCAGGGATAGAATACGAGCAGGTGGAAGGAACACCATCCCCAACAGAGTCCTGAACAGAGCCCCAATGAAAGTCAATTCCTGTGCAGGAACCAGGGAGGACTTTGGAAAATTGATCAGGAATCCGTGATGCTCCAGGACATGACACACCCTCTTCACATGGGACTCCGCCTTAGAAAGAGAAGAAGCAGAAATCAAAATATCATCCAGATAAGGAAAAACACAAATGCCCTCCCTATGTAAATGACCAACAAGAGGAGCCAGAATCTTAGTAAAAATCCTGGGCGAGGAGCAGAGGCCAAAAGGCAGTACCTGGAACTGAAAATGACGACCCATGGAGTGGGAGTCTGGGTGGACTGGAACATGGAGATACGCATCCTTCAAGTCGATGGAAGCCAGATAATCGCCCTGAGAAATCAGAGGAAGAATATTCTGGAGGGACACCATTTTGAATTTCACATGAGGAATGAACGTGTTCACCCATTTTAAATCCATCCGTCTGAGATCCCCTGTGCGTTTTGTCACCAGAAAAATGATTGAATAGACACCCAACCCCAATTGACCTGGGGGCACGGTAATCACGGCCTTCTTCAGAACCAGGGACTCTATACCTTCCAAAAGAGCCACCCGCTTGACAGCGACTCTGGGACATGGAGTGGACCTGAAACAGTCTGGGGGAGCCTGGGAAAATCCAAGATGCAAGCCCTCTGACACCACCTGTAGCACCCCTCGATCCGACATGGTCTCTCGATCCAGTCATGACTTGGAAGCAGGACCAGAGGAGGCAGAAGCACCGGAGAACTGGGACTTGTCAAAGGAAGGAGCACCCTGGCCACGCCCCCTTCCACGAAAGGGCTGACCAGCCCGGCCCTTCCGAGAATTACCAAAGGCACGTTTCGAACCAAAGGCACGGAAACGACCAGTACGCTCCGGGGCAAGGAGCTTACGGTTCTCCGCCGTCTTCTTCACCATGTGATCCAAAGGAGGACCAAACAGTTTCACACCCGAAAAAGGAATTTTCATCAGGAGATTCTTCTGCGCAGCATCCGCCTTCCAGGATCGAAGCCACAATTGCCGTCTCGCCGCGAACGAAGACCCAGCCGCCGAAGCCGCTGCCCCCAAAGAGTCAAAAGAAACATCCGAGAGGAGGCGAACTTGCTGCTCCATCATCGCTAAAGTCGAAGAAACATCCTCCCCCTGATCCAATAATTCAGCAACAGACTGAAAGTCCTTAAGTAAAGACTGGATCGTGTAGGAAGAATAGGCAGCAGCCCTGATAGAAAAATTCGCAGCAGCATAAGTGCGCTTCACCGCACCATCAACTTTCCTGTCAATTGGGTCAGCAGGAGAAGAATCCTCAGACACAACAGTCCCACGAGAAGACATGCTGGCCATCAAGGAATCAACCTTCACTGAAGAAGGGAATTTCAAGGCAAAATCCAGCAGCGGGTACCTTTCACCCAAGAAACGTGGAAAAGCACCCTTGTCCACATCCTTCCATTCAGATTCCAAAACTTTCAAAACAGAAGAATGCAAAGGCAAAGAATCAGGCTCAGGACGCTGATACTGTGCAAACAAGTCGTCATCCATAGGAACAATAGACTCAGGAAACACCAAGTTCTTGCGAATGTGTCCCAGCACCTCCTTCAGGTCGGCACCCTGCACAAAGCGACCCCTGACATCAAGATCCTCGTCATTGTCAGAGTCAGCAGCATCAGTCCCATCAACTCGTGCCGGTTTCACAGGAGGAACAGGGACCTGACCCTGTAAAGCAGTAGCCACAGCAGAATTTATCATCTGCTGCAATAATGCCAAAGATGGAATCGTGACCCCCGACCCAGAAGCCCCATCGAGGGATCCAGGATCATCAAAAGAAGCAGAACCATTCTCCATGACAGCCGAAATACAAAAGACTAGTGAAGAAAAACAGGCGAAAGCCAGAACCACAAGTCCGACAAATAAAGGCCCCGAGGTTGCCAAGCAATCAAGAAAAACCACACACGTCATGCCATAAATCAATAAAGCACCCAGAAGCCTCGCGCGCACACGCCCCCAACAATGCAGACCGGCGCGTGTGCAAACACACTGGAAAAGCAAAGGCGCGCCACAATCAGCCCCTGAGACGGTCGCAGGTATGCCCCCAAACACGCGGAGCAAACCGCAACACCAGCAACCTCACCCGGCCGCGCCACGTCCGCTGAGCAGGACGCGCGGCTGGGAGAAAAAAGGACACCAAAACGGCGCCGCACAGCAGGACCTAAGGCGCCCCCATAGAGATCGAGGTCCAAAGCGACCGACGATCCGAAAACAGAAAACGCCTCCTAAGTCCGCTAAAGCAGGACACGGAGCGTTCCAAGGCAAACGCAGGGGAATAAATAACGTTTAAAAAAAACGAAAGCAACAGGAACAGAACAACGAATGTCAAATGTATAAACAATACATTCCCCCAATGCAATACCACAGGACCCAAGGGCTGCTAAAGCAGGACCCCAGTCCCACTCACCTTGACAGGGAGACAGCACTCGGAGCAGTGCAGAAAAAAGAAACAGGTCGTGCTGTGTGTTGTGTCCCTTTATGGGATTGGCTGAAGCCACTGGGGGCCATCTTGGTGGAGGGAGAGGGAGACTAGAGCATAATTTAAGATTGGAGTTTTCTGTGGGAGCCGGAGGCTCATGGGTAATTACTGTGGCGAGGAAGACAGAACGAGGAGGTAATGGTAGATTACTAATATTGTCTTTTCTTTGTGCATTAGTTACTTCTTGCTGTGTTTGTATTACCGTAAGAATGATGGTCAGGTTGGTAAAATACTGGCCAGGTGGTAACGTTACCTGTAGAGATACAGCAAGCAGTACTGAAGGTTGACCACAGCTGACCTCCTAGGGTGTCTGAGTGAGGGCAGCTCAACCAAGTTGGCCGGAGGGGACTGGTACCCCTGCCAAGCCCCACTGACTCTGGTCCCCATACTCAGGCAGAGATGCCAAACTGATCACCACTGTCACAGTGAAGACTTAATACTGTGGCCAGGAGCAGAACAAGTCACTGGTAAGTGTTTATTTGGAGGTCTGTGCCCAGTTCCAGAGGTCCCTTCTGGGTACTGTGCTCAGTTGTGGAGGCGGCATCTGTTGTACTCAGTACAGTTCTAGAGGAAACATTTAGTGCCTTATTATGACTTTGGCGGTGTGGCAGCGGGCCACCACGCAAACGCCCCCTGCCACCCTGTCAAAACCATAATGCGACTGCCTGCCGGATTCCAGGTCGGGTGGTCCTGCGGTATCTGGCCAGCGGCAGTGCAGTGCTAAAGCTCATATGTGGCTGTCAAGTCCATGCCCGCATGAACCGAGGATGCATGCAGACCTTTACCCCCTTGCATCCCCTGGCGCAGAGGCACCAGGGGGGCCTGGAGGGCCCCCTTTGTTTCCTCACCGCCACACTTTTCATGATGGGCTCACTACCACGATAAACGGTGGCAGTGAGGCAACTCCTATATGCTTGGCGGTGCAGCAGCGGCACCACCAGCATATTAGGGGCCTCGGACAGTTGCAAGACTGCCAGGGATCATGGATCCTGGCGACAGCAGTGATCCTATGGCGGTCTGACCGCCCAACTTGTTATAAAGTGGTCGGACCACCGATGCGGCAGTAGCCTCAACACCACCGTGGGTTTGATTGTCCATCGGACCGCGAAACTCAAAATAAGTCCCTTAGACTAATGAATCCAAATCTACTGACCACATCTGGAGAATTGTGACAAGTTCTAGAGGCCACATCTATACCACTGTGTCCAGTTGTGAAGTCCACATCTGGCATATTAAATTCGGTAGTGGCAGCTCCATCTGAATAGTCACCAGTTGTGGAGGCCATATCTGGAGTACCGTTTCTAGATGTGGTGGTGCATCTCGAGTGTTTTTGTCCAGTTGTGGAGACCACATCCAGAAAATGATGTCCAATTACAGGAGTCTAAACTGCATATTTTGTCGGGTTCTAAAAACGACATGTGGTGTACTGTGCCGTGTTTTTGGAAGCCACATCTGAAGCATGGAGGCCGTATTTGAAGTATTGAGCAGTGGGTGCCATGTGGAATATTGAGTCCAGGTAAGGAGCCCTCCTCTATAGTTTTGTGACCAGCTCTACGGGCACTTCTAGCATATTCTGTCTGGTTCTGGATGCATTTCCAGCAGGTATTGTGTTTAGTTATTGAGGTCATATCTAGAATATTGTCTTAGAAACTGAGGGTTTTATTTGCATAGTTCCCCCAGATTCATAGACATGTTTTTGAGTTTTGGGTCCATCTCTTGAAACAACATTTGGGATAATGCTTCCAGTTCTGGAGACCAGATCGGAAATACTGTGTACAGTTCTGAAGGCCATGTCTGGGTGTCCAGTTGTGGATGCCACATCTGAAGTATTGCATTTAATTGTGGAGGCCGCCTCTGAGGGAGCGTTTCCAGTTCAGGAGGTCTTCTTGGTAGCATTATATCCAGTGTTTCCAAACTGCTAAACTTTAATGGTTGTCAAAGTGGTAAGACCCTAACTTGTTTTTTAACCACCTGTCTCCAAATATATTATTCCCTCAATACCTGGTAATGCGTTCCTAAGAGCTGAGAATCTGTGAGACAAAGTAACAAGTAGTCTACCGATACTGAGTGGTCAATCGATATTGAATATTCCAATGAAAACGAAGAACTAGTTGACTCATGTAGGGATTGTAGTAAGTTATCACCAAACAAATACAAACAGGTCTAGCCCAGTAACGGCTGGGAATTTTCCATAAATCATTAAATAATTGCAAAAGTTCTTATATTATGCCATGGTGGATGTAATATTTAGGTAGTACCATCAGTCAATATAACAACAAGGGAGAGTAGAGATGAAGTGGATTCGGTCTCCCCGAACAGAATTACATAAACAAAAAGAATCCACACAAAGATGTTATTGGGGTGGTCCTGACAATGGTGGGGAGCACACAGTGTTCTTTAAAGAGTACCTTCAGGCCAATAAAATAATGCATTATGGATGTCAATTTAGCCATACATTCAGCAGCTCTGTATTGGAACAACATAATTAAGAATATAAGCAGCTTAAATGTGTGTGTGTATATCTTCGGAGAAAACATCCTAGGGGTGGGAACTGAGAGTTAAGATTAAGACAGATGTCTCATCACTCTATGGATTTTGATGCACAATAATCTAAACAGCGGCTGGGCAGGAAAATCGACTCGTGCCTGTGTTCTGCGGATCAGCCCATCCCTATTAATATGGACATATAAACAAATAATGCACTTGTTGCCTCTGAATATCACCAGAGACCAAATATGGACATAAAACGTGTATCCCACTCCCTTTACATTAATCAATATGTTTTTTTTTTATGCTGGAAGCTGGACGTTTACAATACCAGGGTCAAGAGGGAAGGGAGTAAAAAACAATTGTGTCCTTCGTTCTCACCAGACCAAGTGTAGCTTGAACGGGTCAAGTGCATCCGCAGACCCCCACCATTCTGAGTTGATGAGAGGGAAGTAGATTGCCGGGACATGTTTAATAAAAATAAATAATCTGGGGGATTTCTTTTTCCCATTGACTTGCATTGAAGTGGGAGCAATTCCAGGTGGTAGAAAGCTAAATTAAAACCAGTTTCGGCTATTAAATCGTGAGTCTCCTGTCTGCATCAGGTCTCTTGGCGTATTTGGAGAAGTAGCTAATGCTAGGAAATGAGCAGACACTTTTGAACATTGCCATGAAGGTTTTGGGTCAGGTCCAGCTGCCACCCAGCAGCTGCATTGCACATCACATTAGGTAGCTAGTTACTGTTTTAAGAAGGTGATCACTGTGGAGCCTTAGTTTTGTCGTTCTACATTACTACGGGCTTTTTCTGTGAATGGCGAGAGTTTGTGCACC
Source organism: Lissotriton helveticus (assembly GCF_964261635.1). Taxonomy (NCBI): domain Eukaryota; kingdom Metazoa; phylum Chordata; class Amphibia; order Caudata; family Salamandridae; genus Lissotriton; species Lissotriton helveticus. Next base: position 144,828,731 of record NC_136063.1, on the reverse strand, counting down.
TGAGAAGCTAGCTGATATATATCGGTTATAAAATACACTGCTCTCCTAGTTGCTACTTTGAACATTATCTGTTCACCTTTGCGCGCTCAAATACATTCCGTTTACCTGGAGAGGTTGAATTAGGAGTTGTCTAGGACAGGAAAGGACACCGATTGGCTGCTATTGAGTTAGTTCAAAGGCCTCTGGCTGCAGGCGGGAGCCGCGCTAAAGGAGTGGTGGGGTGGGAGGGTATAGGGAATTAAGGAACCAGATATAGGGCATTGGAAGGGAAGAGACATACATAAAAAGTGTTTTTCACAAGGCTCACGGGTCAGAGAAGAGCTTGGCTAAAACTGAACAAAATGGGATCTACCAATTCTGTTCCAGGGTTCTACCCTTGCTGAAACAATGGAAGCAGGGAGGAGCCTCCTTTCCACACACTATTTCTTTTTTACCCTAAAATGTCACTCACTACTTACTAATAATGAAAGTGAAAGTTGTCTTGGGGGATTTCTAGAAGGGATTGAAGACTTCTCTTTATGTAAACTAGAAAGCAATAAGGTTTCTGGGATCTTTGAGCCGTACCGGACTCGAACGAAGGGGAGAGGACAGAAGGCTAATATGAAGCAGTCCGAGTTACCCTTGCATCATCAAGGCAGCAACCTACGAAGCACTTCGTTGATCACCCTTACATATGCAGAGTGGCAGTAGGGCTGCCACATTTCCCAGCCAAAACTACCACACATTTGTTCACGTTTTAAGATTATGCAAACGCCCTGACATCATACTTAAATTTAACTTTATAAAATATAGTCTTAATGCATTTCTAGCATGGATATCATACTTAAATTTAACTTTATAACATACATATCGTCTTAATGCATTTGTAGTATGGCTTTTCTGTCTTTATTTACTTTAATTATCTGTCAGGGATCATTAAAGCAGCTACAGAGTACATTCTAAAGTGACTTATTCTTATATTTACTGTTTAAAATATGTAGTGGTAAGGTTAAGAAACACCGTCTATTGCTGATTTTCTTAATGTTTGTACTGATTGGGAAATTAAGCTTCTGGTCATGCCGGTAAAAAACAAAACAATCAGGTGGCTACCCCAGGTGCTGGTCTTGCTGGCCTTTGAGCCGCAACCATACTAGGGCTTGCCTGACTTGTCCCCGTCTGCCTTTAGTTGCTTGAAAGGGGGTTTGACTATGAGCATTTGCTCAAACATTTGCCTTCCTTCAGCCTAGCAGGAGGAGGTGGAATCTGGCTCCTTTAAAGCGTCTGTTCAGGTTGCCAGCCTTGACTCCTTTTCCGTTTTTTTCCTCCTTCAGAGGGATCAATAGTCAGTGTTCTTGCCTTAAATTAAATAAATAACTCAACAGGAACAAAAAATGAAATGGTGCATGGCTGCTACTTATGTCACTAGTACCCATTCTTGCCCGTTTCACGAGATTTTAATAATTTGACAGCATGTCTGCCCGGTGCCTGTCGCCATACGGACTATTAGGCCTTCTCTGATTACTCCCCTTGTTTGTGTACAAGCACACGGCATCCGGCAGCCCCTGTAGCTAAGTTGGTTAGTCCTTATTACTTTTTAGGTCGAGGACCTAAAGGCTGCGCTTGCGCAGTCTGAGGTCGGAGATTTATTATCCTTTAGTAGCGCTTTGGAATCCTCCTCCCTGCCCTGTCTCTCCTCCATTGGCTGGCTTTCTAAACGGAGGCCAGCCATTGGAGGAGAGATGCGTCACTCCGATTTAGCCCCGTCTTTTTCGGATTTGGGGGCGTAAGTTTTGCTGTTCTTTAGACAGTGACGTTGTCTGTCACTACAAAATATCAAAACCACGCCCCCGAATCCGAAAAATTCGGAAGCTGGCGGGCGCCATTTTTTCTCGTCTGCGGTGAGGTGAGGATCGATCGTCTTATGCCGCAGGACCCTGCCGCCGCCTCTTCTACCTTCTTCCCCCTGATTGCACTCGTGTTTTTCTTGTCTTGCCTTCTGCCCCGCTGTCCGTGTATGTTTCCCGCCCCCCTCCCGCTGTTCGTGTCTTTTTCCCACCCCCTCCCGCTGATGAGGTCGCCAGGGCTGAGAGCCCGGGCTGCTGGGAAGCGAGACGGGCCGTGGGGAGCCGTGAGAGCCGGGCCACCGAGCGGGCGCTGCTCTGTCCCCGCCTCCCTCTCTACGAGAAGCCAGGCGATCTGTTCGCTCCTTTGCTAAGCGGACATTATTTCCCCGTTGTGAAAGGCGCTCCTTGCCGAGGTGCCGCTGGGGTGCGCGTCACTGCTGTCCTTTAAACCCCTGGCTCGCCTCTTCAGTCGCCCATCTCTCCGGCTGGTACCCCTGTCTGCTCGGGCAGAAGATGCCACCTCTGGAGTAGGTGCGGGAGGTTAGTTTGGGCAGGCCAGAGTGATCGAACGTTGCTGGCAGCTACTGTGTGGTCCAATTCTTTGGTTGAACTTATTCTCTCGCTGTATCATCTACAAGATGACTTTTCGTTACTCTTCTGTGTTTATGTGTCTTTTAAGCTATGGTGTTCGGGTCCCACCATAGCATTTCTTCACTCTTGGTTTACCTATACTTCATGTCGGAATGCATAATGTTGGACTTTGAAACCCTCAATAAAAGTAGAGAACTAACCGTTTGGATAATTAAGGCTGGCAGCTCTTTGAAAAAAAACTTGCATACCACCGCTTTCTCTAAATTTTGACTTGGAGCTCCTTGATAAAGATGCACGGGACGCCATGTGGCGTGTGAATGTTCATTGATATTTTATTTTGCGTGCGTGTTTTTTTTACTTGTTTATATTATCTACAGTTTTCACGTGTTTGTCCACAACACCGTGGCATCAATGGTATTAAACATAATATGTGACGTCTCTAAGTGCTTACAAACTACGGTCCATGTGTCCTCATTAAGAGACGTGCCCCCTTCCCCAATCTGCGTTCACAGGGTGACATCGGGAGCCCCTTTGCGTGCAGTGAAAATGGGACCTGGTTCCTGGCAGGCGTCAACAACTTCCCCGCCACAGCCTGCATGAACCCCTCCAGCCCGGCTGTCTTCACTGAGATGTCCGCTCTGGCTAGCTGGATCCAGGGCAAGATATCCGGGGCCTTTTTCGCAAACCAGGTGGTCCAGATTTACAACAACATGGATGACGGCGAGTGCACAGCAGCGTCGCCAGGACTAGGTAAACTGTGGTTGGCTAAGCACCCCTGCACAGCAAAAACGTCCCCTCCCGTTTCTTCCTTGAAAAAGTCCTTATACAGCACGCTATTTTCCAAGAATGACGGAGTGAAGCTTTAAGAAGAGATATGTAAATAACGAATCGACAGGTACTTGCAGTAGATCCTTTAAATCTGCACATATTATTTGCATACTAACATAGATGAAGTGCCAAGTTGGAAGCCCCAGGATGAGATCATTTTTCAGTTCCCTTACCTCCTATAAATACTCCTCTGTGCATGTCCCAGTCCTTCTTATTACATTTGAATTTTCCATCCCCAATGGTGCTAGAGTATTTGCATGTGCATTCGCTGCTATGCAGAATTCCTGTTTCACCCCTAAGCTCCACCCTGCCTACCTCACCCACCTAAAATTCTTATCTATTGACCTCTTTTTATAGAATTCCCTCCTATTAGCGAATGATCACTCCTTTCACTGTATATATGCCTTGAAGAAATTGTATGTCTCTTCTGTTCTCCATTTTAGACATATTAAGTCTCTGTATCCCACTACATAACCTTTATGCGCAGACCTTCCTCCAATTAAGGCTACCCCTAGATTATCTCTGACCTATCTTTATTCTTTTTGAAATGTCACAACCTGCAGTACTCACTTCTCGCTACAGAAAGCAGTTTGCATTATTTGACTGCGCCAGTACATCAGTGCTGTGTGCTGTGTGCTTTTGAGTGCAGAGTGCTGTTGAGTGTGTCTGTGTGAGTGTGGCTCTGTGTAGGGTTTAGCTATCTGTGTGCTGTAGAGTGCTGTGTGCTGTAGAGTGCAGTGTGATGTAGAGTGCAGTGTGCTGTAGAGTGCAGAGTGCTGTAGAGTGCAGAGTGCTGTAGAGCGCTGTGTGCTGTAGAGTGCTGTGTGCTGCAGAGTGATGTTGAGTGCAGAGTGGTGTTGAGTGCAGAGTGGTGTTGAGTGCAGAGTGATGTTGAGTGCAGAGTGCTGTGTGCTGTAGAGTGCTGTGTGCTGTAGAGTGCTGTGTGCTGTAGAGTGCTGTGTGCTGTCGAGTGCTGTGTGCTGTCGAGCGCAGAGTGCTGTGTGCTTTTGAGTGCAGAGTGCTGTTGAGTGTGTCTGTGTGAGGGTGACTCTGTGTAGGGTGTAGCTATTGGCATTGTAAATGACAATGCCATTGATGATTAAAAAAAAAAAAAAGAAATGTCATGAGCAATGCCAATAGCTCTACCTTTAATGATGCCGAGACCATTGCATTGTAAATGCTTGTTAAAGTTGCCCGTCTCTCTCAAATACGCGCTTCAATTACTACACTAGGCGCCACTTCCCATAACATTATAACAGTACCTTGGTGGTCGCAATGAGTGTCATCAAAAACACTTCCCACATAGACAAAACACAAACGCAGCGTCCTTCCAACCACACACCCTATGTGTGTAGCTTGCAACCACACCTTAAGAGGTGAAGCGTGCTAGCGCATGGGTGTTCTAACACTCCACATAGGGGTAGTAAGCGCTGTCCAAATGCTATAATATAGTAGTATCACAAAGAGCTGCCTTGAATGAATGAGGAATTTCTAGAGCCCTGGAATCTCTCCCTCCCCCCCCCCACCCCTACCCCCCCTAGGGTTATCTCCACTCTGATAGTGGAGGAAATAGAGGTTAGAGGAACACTGAGTTATTAAAATGATCAGTTCTCAATAGTTTCCTGACTTCAAGAATATTTTTCTCACAGGACTTTGAAAGCGCTGGTGCTTCTCACAAAATGTTGCAGTCAGGAGTTTAACATTGCAAAGAAAGGCCCTTGTTACCAGTACTGGACTTCAAGGCGTCTCTTACCCCTCACCCTACAGAAATTCATGCATAGCTACCAAAGCTGTGCAGAGCCCTGGATACTGTCAAACTGCAGGGGACCAAGACAGGTGTTTATTCCAGGAGAGCACCAGCTTCAGTAGTGGAAGGGGCGGCCAGACTCTGACAGCCAAGCTCCTGTGTGCAGCCTAGGGTTGTCACATTTTTTTTCAGAGAAATGTACTGGTAATTTGTTTGATTTTAGATTTTAGAGGGGCTGGTTTAAATAATTCAGTAAAACCTCTGTATTTTATTTCGACATGGATATATTTTCAAAATAGTTGTCGTAGAATGGAAATTGTTTCAAATTATTTATTCTTGTATTTATTTTAATTTAAACTTTATATTTCAAAGGGAAAAAATATCAGCTTTTGCTGAGTATCCCAGTCTTTATCAGCCTAGACTTAAAAAATACTAGCCATGTTGGTACAATACTAGCCTGGTGGCAACCATATGTGCAGCTCATGGCATGCTTCTCCTCATGGCAAAGACATGGAAGTAGAGTAGAGATGGGCCTTCACCAGGACACCAGAGACGTTGGCAACACTCCCACTCACCCCGTGTCCAAATGACCAGATGCAGGTCTACTGAAAGCAGGGGAGAGTAAGAACCCATCTGCTTGCTTTGAATTCTACCACCTGGGGGTATCCCACTGTGCTCGCTGGACAGGGCCCAGTACTGTTTCAGCCCCCAGTAGCAGTTGGTCAGGTGACTAGAGTACGAGCATGAGTGTCACGCATCCTTTTGTTACCTCCGTTGGGCACACCTCGACACAGGGATATGTGCTAGAGGTCTTACGTCACTCGCAAGGGCCGAATGTTTTCCTGCTAACCCTTGCGAGTCAGGCTCGAAACTACCGATTTCAAGAGTAGTCTCCCGCCTTCCGATTCCTGTATTCCAAAAACCCTATTCCTCCAAGGGATTCAGCCGACAGGGCCTGATCTGGTGAGACTCGTAGTTTGAACTGCCAGTAACCTGCTCCTGCTGGCCAGTGCAAAGCATTTTTGTCATGCACCCTCTGCCTGCCATATAGCGCTTTCTCCGTGCTCCTGACAGGTAAGGGAAAAGAAGTATGTATCAGCATTTCTGATAGCCAATTCTGCAGCAGCACACTTTCAACTCCCATACACGACAATAGACCCGATTCAAGCCTCAATAGAAGTCAATGGGAGAAAAACAATCTTTCGATTATTTTTCTAAAATCTCCCATTTTCCTCTTCTAAAATGTTGGCATGTATGTGAATGGGACCTTGCAGGTCCAACCCACCTTTTTTTGGCGGCCATTAGGCGAGTGAACTGAGTGGCTGTGAAAATATACAGCAGCCATGGCCTGGGAGAGGTGCTCGGTGGCAGAGCTGTGAACATTACTAAATAACAAACTTGTAGTCAGAAGAGGTTACTGGCTTGCCCCATGTCTGGAAGTGGAGGAAACTAACCTGGGTGCAGATGGGGAAGACGATTGTTTTTTAGGCCTTACCTACAGATTGTTTTAGCTATATGCTGTCAAAGACCTTTTGTCTCTTAAAATGTCTACATATAGTGGACCGCTACTTTCTTAACAGGTGCTTTCTCACACATTTGGTCATTCTTGTAAATCATTGTTTTAAGTTAAAAAAACAAAACAAAAAACAGATGTGCATTGACGTCATGCCATATGCAAGTGCAGGCATGGTGAGGCATGTGCACGTATGTATGTCATCATGCTGTTGTATAACTCCTATATATCCCTATATCGTGTTAAGTTAGCATAGGTACGTTTGAGATTTAAACGCCATTTTTCCTTTCTTGCAACTTCTGCACACGACCCTCATTTGTTGACTTAGCTTTCAACCTAGTAGTTTGCCGTGGTGAATGTGAGAATAATATGTTATTGCTCTGATATCTGCTTTGTTTAATAAAACATGTCTGCACGGAGAGTGCTGAAGTTTCAGGAGCAACACGATATGGAATTGTTATGAGGTCTGATCTCCACGCCTTCATAGTCATAACACAAGTGCAGCCTTTGCCAACTTGGGCTTGAGGCGGGATTGATATTGCTTTGCACGAGAATTGTTAAGACACTTGATGCGGTGCACATGCAGAGAGAGCTGGTGTATGCTGATGTGATTCCTTCATGCTAGGACACTAAGGTATGGGCCCGCCCTAAAACAACCCAAAGAGACCTTCTTAGATAATAATATAATATATGTGTTAGGGAGGGTGAGATATAAGTGTTGTTAACTCTTATTCATTACAGCATGTTAACATGCTGTCACCATTCGCTTTTTATGTCTTAGTAACTATGCTGATAATTTTGCTACTGATAATAAGTATACTTGTATTATCAAAGATACTGCGCCTGAGAAGACGGCATTAGTAAATAAACATTTCAAATGCACATGTGTCTTCTTTACTCCATGTTCTGGTTTGTAATGATAATATAACGAAAGAGTGTTCATGAGTCCCACGTACCCTGAGGTACTGTAAGTTCATGTTCTGGTTTGTCTAAACATTGGGTGTTTGATATGTCCAATGAGACACTGTAGCTAGCTCGGTAAGGGGTGAGTTGGTTGCTAAGGTAAGTTTTGGGACATCCTAATTTGCCGAGGTTCCACTCCTCTGTGCACAGTTCTGTGTGAGTACAGAAACCCTGCAACATGGCGCCCAACGGTTTCGGTGGTCTTATATCATGACACTCGAGTAGTTTATCATTCATGCCTTAACCCCTTCACATCCGTTTCCGGAAAACGGGGTGTTGGTGAAACCTACCTATTTTTTGAAATAGGTCTTTATTCAAGCTTGATTCTTACTTAAACGGTTTCTTTGAATTACTACCCAGTTGTGCTACAAAGTATTCTTTGTGTTTTCTTGTTTCCAATTCTGTGATGGCGGCAGCGGTGGCTATTGCGCAGCATAGTCGCGTAGCGATACGCAACCATCTTCAGACGTACCAAGTCCCAGTAGATGGGATGGCTGTGATTTTCGTGGTGAGTGCAGATCCGGCGTTTCCTTACGAGTTGTTTTACTCTTGGGTTACGTTTCCGGCTGTGGACGCTAATTCTGGTTTGTACCACTCCTACACCGCCTCGGATGTCCCGGCTGAATATACGCCATACAGGGCATTGGAAATACCTATTGATCATTGGCAGCATCGAGTTTGGTTTGATGGCGCCCTCCCCCACTCTTTGTCACGTGCGAGGTTAGGTCCACTCTCAATTCCAGGTACTAATTGGCCTGCGTTGGGTGGCTTTACCCCGCACCCGAATCACGGGGCTTGTACCCTGGCAGAAATTCGCAGGCTACATGTAGTTTCCATTTCCGTGATTCGTGCTTTAGTGCAATACATTGGTCGGCATCTTCCTGGTGGTCCCCAGGGGGGTGCGGCCGCTCCCATGGAACGAGGCGGAATGCGTCTCAATCCTGTTATGGTAAATTCGGTTTTTGGTGCGCGTCCTGTTGACAACGATGACTTCCCTTTCTGGCTAGCAGAGAAGTTTGATCAACTGGAAGCGGTTTTTCCGAATTCTACTCCTGCTGATAAACATAGGATGTTGACGATTACTCTCCCGAAGGATATTACTCCTGAACTTGCTGACTGTGACAGCTGGGGAAAAACATTTGCGGCAGTTTATACAAGGTGCTTCGGCACCCCGTCTATGACTGCCCTGCCTGAAATCGTTCGACGTGTTCAGAATGATCACGGTCCAGAGGCAGCGGTTGAATTGGGTATGCGCCTGTGTGGTTCTTTTGAGATTGTAAGTGATCTCATTCTCTCCAATGTTAAAGGAGATGCAGTTAACTTTCAGGTGTCGAATGCTTTGGCTGCTCTGCCCGATGCCGACAAACCCCGCCAGTTAGCAAAGATTGTGGTGGCCGCTTATAAAACGATTGGCCGCACGAGTAGAGGTCTGAAATATTTTCCAGTGAAGGAGAAAAAACAACCACAGGGGCAATCTGCAGTGACAGATGCCCAGCCAAAGTCCAAGAAACAAAATTGGCCTAAAAAACAGACACAGGGGAAGCAGACAATGCAGACTCAGGGTTCTTTTCCTGCAATAGAGGCTCCTGCGCCATCCGAAAAAGTTTATGATTTGCGCGACCGCGCGATGATTAAATCACCTGATCGTTTTCAGGGTTCTGATCAACGCTCTCCTCGTTCCTTGCAGGACACATCGGCCCAGAAAACCGGTGGAGGAGGAGGGGGTGGACGTGGACGTGGTGGCCAACAAGGACGTGGTCAGTCCCGCCAGACGGACGGCGCAGTGAAGCAGGAGGATTCTACGCCTAGGCGTCCGCAGTTTGCGAAAAAGAAAGTCGCAGCCTTAACAGCGCATCGATATGCCACAGATAGTGAGAACGCGGCTTCGGAATCTGACTTGGGCTCTGACCTTGCTGGACAGCGCGGCGGAGATAACCATAGTCAGAGAGGCGCTGCGTCCACTACTGAGGGTGACAGCGACTGATGTCTACGTTGTTATAGAAACAGCGGATACGAGACTTGCTCCCCCTGAAAGACTATATGAAATCGTCCTGTTAATTGAAGGTGACATACAGCGTACCGTTAAAGGTGTATTTTGGGAGAATCTGTCTTCCACATATGATATTTTACTTTCGGAGGCTGACTGGCCCCCACCTTTTGTGCTCGCGGCGCCGCGAGGGGAGGAGGTAATCCTACCCAGTTTCGCGAACACTGTCTCGAAAGAGCATGCGCAGCATTTTGCAGAAGAGTGGGCTCGGGCTCTCGCGCCGGCTCTGTACCGTAACCAATGTGGTTGGGATAAATTGTCGCCCTGCCACGAAATTCCGTTGCGGTCTCAGCCGCAGCCTCAACCTCAATATCCCATTCGGCGTGAAGCAAAATCTTCCGTCGCGGAAATCCTTGAACAATTGGAATATCAGGGAGTTATTGAAACGTGTGTGTCACCGATGAATAATCCCCTTTTTACTGTGAATAAACCTGACGGATCATATCGTTTGGTTTTGGATTACCGGCATTTGAACTCGCATTGCCGTAACTGTGCAGTACAGAATACCCACGGCTCTGCCCTAGTGGATAGTCTAGTGCGTAAGCGTTTCAAGACAACGCTTGACATATCCAATGGTTTTTATGCCCACAGACTGGACAGCTTTAGCTCCCAATGGACCAGTTTTACCAGCGCTGGAGTCCAAAAGCAATTCCGGCGTCTTCCAATGGGCTACAAGAATAGTCCTGGTGTATTTACCGCTCGAATTGTCTCTATTCTGGAGGCACTCGACCCTGATGCTTTTTCGTATGTGGATGACATATATCTCACAGACGACGATATTTGGGAGCATCTGTGTCGTGTAAATTCTCTTGTTTGCAACTTCGCAGACATGGGTTACAAATTCAACTTTGCAAAATCGCACATTGCTGAACACACAGTGTTGTTTTTGGGCTATGAGCTCAACAATGAAGGTAGAGGTTTGGCTCCTCACTTCTTGGAGAAGTGCGCACAATTGCGCGCACCAACAACTCTGAAAAAATTACAATCCTTACTGGGCTTTTTGAATTTCGGCAGAACTTACATTCCGGAATATGCCCAGCGTGTCAAGCCTCTGTATGCTTTGATACAACCAACTTTCTCAAAATCATGCTGGCTGCCTGAGCATTCAGCCATTTTGCAATCCTTGCAGGCTGATCTGCTCGCTTCTAAATATTTACTGACTCGTGATAACCACACCAACCTGGTAATAAGAATAATTCCTGGGACGGTGGGTTTCACCTACCTCACTTTTAATGAAGGTGACACAGTACCTATTGCTTACAAGTCACACTTGTACACCTCGGCTGAGATGCGGTTTCCCACCATAGAAAAGGTTTTAACTGCTGTACAGATGGCAATTCTAAAAGAACGTGCTCTGTCACAGGGGAAACGCATGCTAGTGGTAACACCCTGTCCTCATTTAGAGGCAGTCACGAAAGCCAGTGTACCAAATTCAAAGGCTTTGCACCCTCGGTGGATTCAGTGGGCTGCGTCATTGTCATCCGCAGATGTCATGTTTATTTTTGACGCCTCCTTACGGTCACAGGAGTACTTGCAGTATGAATTCGTTCATCCTGCTCCTCTGGCGATGCGACCTTTGGAGGACTTCCATTGCATCATTTACACTGATGGGTCGGCGCAGGTTGCGCATGGCTCTAAACATGCCTACGTTTCCGCATGCGCCATTGTGGTCGGTGCTATGTTGAATGACGAGTTCATTTCCAGGGAGGTACACACGTTGCCCCTGGGCGATTGCACTGCACAATTGGCAGAGCTTCGTGCTCTATTACTAGCTTTGGAGTACGCAGATCCAAGTGTTACTACTCTAATTGTAAGTGATTCTTACTACTGTGTCCAGTCTTACAATGAAAACTTGTTCTTTTGGATTCAAAATGATTTTCATGATTCCAAGGGTAGCACAATAAAACATAAAATGATCTGGGTTCGAGTGGCAGAGCTTAAGGCTATGTTGCCACTCGTTTATGTGATTCATACTCTCGGTCATCAGCGCGTGGGAGTACACGCTCTTGGCAACTCGCTTGCTGATGAAGCGGCGAAATCAGCAGTATCTACATACTTAGTTGCAGCAGTTACTAGGTCTAAAACCAAGATTGATAGCGACATCTTGGCAGCGGTTGCTGCCTCTGAAAAGGGAAGTAAACATCCTTCGGGATTCCCTTCGAAGTATAAATACCACTTAAGTCCCGAAAAGGTTCCTTTTGTGACAATTCCTGATGTTGGGGAACGGCTGATTCCCAACTCGGATCGCAGAACAGACTTGATTACAGCGGCTCATGAAGGTGTGGCGTCTGCGCATGCGGGCGTCTCAGCCACTGTAACGCAACTACAACAACGTTTCTGGTGGCGGGGACTGTACAAACAGACGCGTGATTATGTCCTTCTTTGTGACATATGCCAGCAGATTAAACCTTCAACTGCTACGCGTCCGCCTCAGACTCAGTTGTACATTTCTAATAAACCACTAGGCTGTGTTTATTTAGATCACTGCGGTCCATTTTCATCTGATACTGCGTATAAATACATCTTAGTAGCAGTTGACTCATGCACACGCTTTGTGTGGTTATGGCCACATCGCAGCGCTGATTCCCGGACTGTCATCAGAGATTTGCGTATCTTTATAGGGATTTTTGCCTGTGGTACCTTCCATTCGGATCAGGGTCCGGCTTTCGCCTCTAAGGCGTATAAGGATGCCATGACTTCGATGGGGGTCCAAGTCAAGTTTTCGTCACCCTACAGACCCGAGGGTAATAGTGTAGTTGAACGAATGAACCGTGATTTAAAGCAATCTTTGACAGCCCGAGTTATAGGCACTGGCAGAAACTGGCTGGCCCACCTCTATGGCGTGCAGCGTGCTCTTAATAATCTCCCTAGAAGGTCTCTGGGTGGGCGGACCCCATACGAAATGCTCTTTGGCATCAAGATGTTCGTCCCTGACCTTGACGGTCTAGACTCGGTGGTTCGCGCCACTTCCTTTGACGCAGATGAACATTGCACTGTTTTACAGAATCTACAAAAGACGAGAGACACTCTTGCAAAGGAACATTTGCCCTCCACATCGGATGATGCGTTGCAGATCCCGGTAGTTGGCTGGCTACCCCAAGTTGGAGAACTGGTTCGAGAGAAGATCGACAACAAGAAAGAGTTTGGTCCCTCCTATCGAGCTCCAGTCCCAGTGCTTGGAGTGAAGGGCACAAGAACAGTCATTCTACCACCACTTCCAGGTCGTAAGGAAAACAGGTTTATTTCTATTGACAATGTCAAGATACACAGAGTGGCCGATTCTTCTTAGCATGACACCGGCTGTTTCCTGTCCTTCCATTGTGAGAAATTCAATTATGCCCACTGCTTCTAATAATGAACCTGAGGTGGCCATCGAATTACCTGCTGTTTCCAGTCCATTATTGAATAATTTACCAGGAACTAACCTTGATGAGACAGACTATACATACCCCACTGATTTGTCCATGCCTGACCTACAAGCTCGTTTAGCCACGGAATCCAGATTTTCATTTGACTCTGCTTCACTTGCCTCGAAAAAACCCTCTAAAATTGCAGTATATGCCAGCCTGTTTAAAAAACATTTTTTGATACCTCCTTGGATATACATTTGGCTGGTCCTTTTTTCAGTTTACCTTTTTATGTCAATTGGTTTTGTGTTTTATTTTTTTCGGATTATGAATGGACACTATGTCGAGGAGAGAACTTGCATTACTCATTTAAATGGAACATTGGCCCCACTTTCCTCTTCACATTCTACACACAGATTAAAAAGAGACTTGACTTTGGTTAACATCACAGCATGGCCTGTTCTGGATGGAATCGCGTGGGATGCAGTTCGTTTTCAGATTCATGGTCCAACGGAAGTCGTTAATGTTCCTAATGTACTGAGAGTTAATATGGGGGATGTGGTGAAACAAAACATTCATTCTGATGATTGGGATGTTAATGCTGTGGAAAGTTTGTTTTCTGATTTGAAATATTATGCTGCTTTTGATGCTGAGGATTTATATTTAGAATCTGCTAATTATGGTGAATTGTTCTGTTACCAACATTATGGCAATCACTTCTTACACAAGACATCTTCCCGAAGGGATGCAGTTAATTTTACTCAGTGGGAACATTGCCCAGCACCAACACAAGGGAGTTCAGAAACGTTTCTTAAAAAGTATACTTATTTCACTGACTTTAATCAGTCCAATCCCGAGTCCTTTTATTTTAAATTTCAAAAACAGCCATTGTCCAAGGTTCGACTTACAAATACAAAATTGTTATATTCAAAGGCCTTCCTGGATCAATTAGTTACTGGAGGGTATGAGTTATGGAAGGATACCATAGACCTTAAATCAGTTTGGGGCTCAAGGGCCTGGCAGGTACAAGGCACTGAGGCTTTACACCGTGCATGTCTCATCCCAAATCATATGTGGTTTTTAAATGAAACCATTTCCCAGACCACGTGCTTTGGATTGGCTACATCTAAAAGGTTAAACACCCCGTCTTTCCCGGAGTTGGAGGAATATGAGAATTGGAGTAATTTTACTAAATTGTCCATTAGAGAAATACAGGCTCTGCTTCTGAATTCCTCCTTTAACATTTCCAGTATGAATCCCAAGGGTTGGCTGCTTTGGCACCGTAGTGCTGATTCTTGCCAAAAAAGATTTTTAAATATAACTGACGGGTTTAAGACTGTTAGATCTGATCCCCGTTTTGATTTGAGTCATACTGTCACCTCTTACTCTGTGGGCAAGTTGTGTCAAGCTTGGCTGAAACATTCAACTTTACCTGCGGTTAAGTATCACCTTTCCAAACTGAATGCAGACGTGGATTTGAATGATTTCATTAAGGGCCCAGCTAGTGGCAGGTCGAAAAGGTGGTTATATGGTGTTTACAATGAAATTTGGAAACTCTCACAGATTGAGGCTGCTTCACGCCTTAGGGCTATTGATCAGGCAAATCTTGAGAAAGTGCTTGCAGTTGTTGACAATAGCATTAACGTGCTTTCCTCTAGAATTTACACATTAGATAATATTGTGTCGTCTGTTGTTGATATTGTACATGATGAAGTATCTGTATTATACCATGGTCAAAATCAATTACGCTCAATCATGCAGTTTGCATGGACACTTCAGACTCTGAAAATGGGTAAAGTTCCCTGGGGATACATGAACGTTTCTTCTTTATTTGCACCGTTTAATTTGACAGACAAACAACGCTTGCTTTCAATGCGTGATGCTTCCTTTTCTATGCTACATATTGAAAGGTTGGAATCTTTACCTTTTTCTGTGGCAGAATCCACCGCTGCTACGTGGCTTATCCACGGTTTAATAACACTGCCTTTTGCTTTATATAAGTTTTCAAATTGTATGAAATATGTGCCAATAGGTCGTTTTGAACCCTTAGGTAGCGGTTTTCTTCATGAGGTCTGGTCACTCCCATACACATACAGATGTTTCAAGGATGACCAAGAGGTTTATCTAACAGGGGATGAGTGTACTGAGACGCCAGATCATTCTTTAATGTGCAGACACATACAGTTACACGGTTCATGTAACAAGGACCGCCCGAATATGGCTTGCGTTTTACAGGGCACGCCAGTTCCTGCTATCATCCCCACGTTTAAATTGTTAGAGAATGGTAGTTATTTAATGCTCAATAATGAAAACTGTTGTGGTTTAATTAGAGGTATAGCTTTCATAGTAACAGTTAGTGAGCGAGTTATTTGCTGCAGAAATGTTCTTTATCCTCCCACACGTGAACATAGGGAGTCTTCCATTTGGCCACAGATACCGACCTTGGGAGCAGAATTCAGCGGCATGGCTAGAATAAGAGCTCTATTGTCCCAGAAAGAGGTGGCCTTGAGCTCGGCCCGTGAAACTTTCGTGCTTCACATTGCTAACACCCGCACGGAGGTTCAGGCTCTTTTAAACACTGATTTGCCCTTGCATTTCGGAGCCATGGTCCGTTCTATCTTTAACGCATCCTCCACAACGGGCCTAGCACATTTTTTTAAAGTTGTTAGCGGTGGTCTCGTGACTTCCTTTGAGAAGATTTTTGGAGTCATCCCTGCTTTCTTCCATTCTATTTTTTCATCCTTATTTGGAGGGTTCCCGTTTTTACTTGCTTTAGCGGCTGGCGCTTTGGTGGTTTTCTGCCTTTTTAAATATGGATGCCCTTCCTGTGCAAGTCCACGCACAGCTACTACTGACGCGGTTTCGCAACCGCATGCTTGATTATTATGGCACACTGCCGTTGGCGACTCTAAGCACGGCTTTTGGATTATCTTTTCGGTTCTCCTATTTCACCTGTGTCCAGCCTGTATTTCGCTGCCTGACCTGTGATTTCCTTTGGGCCATTGATTTGTGTCTCTGCGGACCAATATCTGCTGACGTCGATTTTGATCAACTGATGAGTCCTATCATTGCTCACGAGTTGGTTTGTTCTGACGAAGGGATTATGGCCTTGGCGGTGGCACATGGACTAATGGGTCCCTGGGATGTGTTGTCGGCAGCGCAAAGTTTCTTGGAACGAAGTTTTCTTGAAAACCCACCGAGCTGTCCTCTGATGGTTATAGAGGATCCGGTGCTGGAAGATCACGTATGTTCCTTTCATCTTTTAAATTGGATGGCTGAACTGTTTTCGGATGAGGACAGTGACTTCCTCCTGGAGGCTGTTGCAGCTTACTTTTCATATACAGTCTTATCATAGACACTGCCTCATATTGGCATGCTGATTGATAGCATTTCCTTGATTTTATTGACTTTTGGTCAAGACATTTTATTTTTGCTTGCCTATTGGCTTGAGCCACATTATATTTCTGGCTATTTTTTAGCATTAGTTTTTATTATTGAATTTTTTATTCATGCTCGTTTATAAATGGATTCTGCTCTCATGTGATGGCACTTCTGTTACCTTATTTAGTCCGGTCTCGGATCATGGGGGGGTGTTGTATAACTCCTATATATCCCTATATCGTGTTAAGTTAGCATAGGTACGTTTGAGATTTAAACGCCATTTTTCCTTTCTTGCAACTTCTGCACACGACCCTCATTTGTTGACTTAGCTTTCAACCTAGTAGTTTGCCGTGGTGAATGTGAGAATAATATGTTATTGCTCTGATATCTGCTTTGTTTAATAAAACATGTCTGCACGGAGAGTGCTGAAGTTTCAGGAGCAACACGATATGGAATTGTTATGAGGTCTGATCTCCACGCCTTCATAGTCATAACACAAGTGCAGCCTTTGCCAACTTGGGCTTGAGGCGGGATTGATATTGCTTTGCACGAGAATTGTTAAGACACTTGATGCGGTGCACATGCAGAGAGAGCTGGTGTATGCTGATGTGATTCCTTCATGCTAGGACACTAAGGTATGGGCCCGCCCTAAAACAACCCAAAGAGACCTTCTTAGATAATAATATAATATATGTGTTAGGGAGGGTGAGATATAAGTGTTGTTAACTCTTATTCATTACAGCATGTTAACATGCTGTCACCATTCGCTTTTTATGTCTTAGTAACTATGCTGATAATTTTGCTACTGATAATAAGTATACTTGTATTATCAAAGATACTGCGCCTGAGAAGACGGCATTAGTAAATAAACATTTCAAATGCACATGTGTCTTCTTTACTCCATGTTCTGGTTTGTAATGATAATATAACGAAAGAGTGTTCATGAGTCCCACGTACCCTGAGGTACTGTAAGTTCATGTTCTGGTTTGTCTAAACATTGGGTGTTTGATATGTCCAATGAGACACTGTAGCTAGCTCGGTAAGGGGTGAGTTGGTTGCTAAGGTAAGTTTTGGGACATCCTAATTTGCCGAGGTTCCACTCCTCTGTGCACAGTTCTGTGTGAGTACAGAAACCCTGCAACAATGCTGGGTCGCTGTAGAGTCATGATGCATATGTACACCATACATGATGATGCATTGTGCTTTTTCTAATTTGTTTCAATGTAGAACCGCATTGACAAACAGCATTAGCACAGCTGGTAGGGCTGCATTGTTTTGAAAGGTGCACCTGACAGAGTTTGCCCATGCACTACAAACAGTATTCTCCCTCTTCCCTGACCCGGCCATGCCCCTTCTTAACTTGTCTCTTAGCCAAAGCAGCGTCCCTAGCTCCTTTAAGGAGGCTAGGGGCCAGATGTAGGTAATCCTCGATTACCGATTCTTAAATACCGAATCATACCGATTCGGTATTTAAGAACTGGCAATCGGGATGTAGGTATATTTACCGAATTAATTACCGAATCGGTATGATTCGGTAATTAATGAATCGGTATTTACCGATTCTGTAATTGCTATTGATTCCTATGGGCCTTGAGGCCCATAGGAATCAATGTCAATTACAGAATCGGTAAATACCGATTCGGTAATTGGGGGAAACATTGAAGGGTGGCAGGGTGTCACTTTGACACCCTGTTGCACCCCTCAACTGTGCATGGGTGCACATGTTGCAGACATACATGCCCTAAGGGCATGTATGTCTGCAACATGGCACTGTTTAAAAAGCAGAAGAAATGCTTTTTAAAGGGTTTTCTTAATTTACCACCAACTACTAGTTGGTGGTAAATTAAGAATTCTTAAACCCCTGTAGCACTGATTACAGTGCTACCTACATGTCAAAATACAGAATCGGTAATTATACCGATTCGGTATTTTACTGATTCGGTATCATTACCGAATCTGTATTTTAACATGCCCCTACATCTTAAAAACCAATTACCGGTTGGTAACGGCCGAAATCGGCCGTTACTGACCGGTAATTGGCGACCTACATCTGGCCCTAAGAGTGGTACTGCTCCAAAAGAAAGCCGGCAAAGACCCTCGCATCCTGAAAAGTGATAGTCCTATTTCCTTACTCACATACCAAGTGAGGTTACTTGAGGCACATGTTGCGAAAAACCTGAGGGGCATATTACCAACGATTAGCGATATTTATCGCTAACGAGGCTTAGCAACGATTTTTTTTAACGCTAAGCATAGACGGAAATTATCGCAGAGATAACTTGCTATTAGCAAGGTTTATCTCAGAAGTGATAAAAATCCTCACGCTAACTGCCAAATGAGAGATTATCGCTGGAAAACCAACGATAATCTCTCGAAGTTTGGCGTTAGCTTGATGATAGGGGCTTACAAACTTAGCCATGATATCCACCTTCCATAGGATATCATGGCTAAGTCAGGAAAATACCAGGTGTAAAAAGAGCAGTGCTAACCGCGGTTAGCGCTGCTTTTTTTATCACTGCAAAAAACACAGTTGATGGACAGAATGTAGAACAATGTCATACATTCACCCCAGTACAAGGATCTGGGCCTAAATCCATCGTTTTTTTGCACTCCACACCACCCTGGGTTAGACACTGGCTATATGCAAATCAGCTCTGACCCAGTGCCTCATGGGAACAGTCCAGTCCGAACTACCAAGCCATGTCTTTCCCAGACCGGAATCAAGCATCCAAGGACCGGTTTCTGGCTATCAGCCTTCATCAGCCTGGATAGCTTGACTCCAGTGGTGTGGAGAGCCTGGGACTCACGTCTGAGCAAACCCAGCCCACTCGGGTTAGGGAAATCCTTGATAATAGGAGAAATGTCGCTTAACAACATTTCTCCTATTATTTTTCTCTGGAACGCCCCCTTTGCATCTCATTAGAGATGCAAGTGGAAGTGTAGAGAAAAAGGGTGCTAACATGCGAATTTGCGTGTTAGCACCCTGTTGCTGATAGGGAGATAATTTTATCTCCGCTTTCTTGGCTTTTAAAGCCCAAAAAGCGGCGATAAATCCCTTGATAATATGCCCCTCTGTTCCTTCCTAGAGAATTCAATTTTGTTGACCCTCACTAGACGGACTTACGGCCCGCCCACTCCACCGAAGCTGTCATCATCTCCGTAGTGGATGACATGTGCGAAGAAGCCGACAGGGGCATCACCCAGGCGCTGGTCCTCCTTGACTTATTGGCGGCCTTTTACACGGCCCACCATGATCTTTTATTGGACCGTTTCGAAGCCGCAGACTTGCAGGGCACAGCGCTTGATTGGATTATTTCCTTCCTACAGGACAGTTCACAGTCCAATCAGCTGTCTCCCTTCAGCTCATCTAAAGTTCAGTTGAACTGTGGAGCGCCCCATGGATCTTCCCTATTCCCTCATCTTTTCAACTTGTACAAATGCCCCCTAGTGAATAGCATTAAAAAATGAATGTAAAAATGTATAACTGCAGACGACAAACAGTTACTCTTTACCATCGACAACTCCCATGAATCAAAAAAAGCCTTCCAAAATACGATGCTTATATATGAGAAAGGGCAGCCGGGTAAAAGAGGATTGCACTGCCAGGACTGGTCACAAAGGTAACAAGATATTGCCCACCTCAGATGGTCAGCTGCCACATGACCACAAAGTTCAACATAAATTCAAAGGGGTATGAGAGGCAATATATATACAAGGTAAATCATAAGTATGTACAGAGAGCAAAAGAAGGAATTCCACGTTGTTGTTTATGATCTTAAGGTGTCTTTTATTAAAGATGCACTTGGTTTTCTTAAGTAGACAGCCAACGCGTTTCGCCCAGACAGTCCAATAGTTTGAAAGGACTCAAGTATCCACCTCCGTTGAGCTGTTCCATAGTACAGGAAAAGTATTTGCAAGAAGAGCTCCGTATACGAGCCGTGTCCTGCGCCGTCTCGTCCCCGCCAGACGGCACAGGACAAACTATTGGACCACATTTGCTTCTAACTTGAGAGGTTAGTTCCTCTTACTTCAATCGTCCCGACGCATACTTGATTAGAATTTGGACCTGGTCTTACTTACCTGGCAAACTGACTACTTTGCGCTATCGCCCTGAAGAAGCCCATGTCTGGGCAAAACGCGTTGGCTGCCTACGTACAAAAACCGAGTGCATCTTTTATAAAAGACACCTTAAGATCATAAACAACAACGTGGAATTCATTCTTTTGCTTTCTGTACATACTTATGATTTACCTTGTATATAAATGCAGAAGAAAATATTTATAAGCCCTGCTTTTGTTGTGTCGTATTCTCTGTTATATTCTCTTTGTTCCATTTCTATTTCTGCTGAAGGACTCCTTAACGCGCTACTCCATTTCTGCTTGAGTTAAGGAAAGATATTTGCACGGAGAAGAGCATTTTGCCACATGTGGAAAGTTTTAAGGACTTTTCATCTGGCTGCTACCTCTCTGGGGAGTGATGCCGCATCAAGGAGTGTTCTTTAGAGTATTACTGACAGAAAGTCTGCACATCAGTTGGATTGTCAAACATGCGTTGTTTGACATCCACTTCTTCTCTAAGGCACGCTGGGTATATTATGCCAAAATGAAGTTCCACGTTGCAGAATGTAGCCCTAACTCGGGTATATTTGCGGCGTGCTTCGTGGACCATCAGGGTAAATTCTAGAATCAAGGAGATGACAGAACTCTGACAGTTCAGTGGGCTTTGTTCTCTAGCTAAATGTAGGGCAGCGTCTCAATCTCTGAAATTCAACAATCGAGCAATGAGTAGCCTCGATGGGGATCCTGGATTTGGGCATGAACCAAGCGCGCGGCGAGCTCTTTCAACCACGAAAATGGGCCAGAAGGAATCTTTGCCAAACATGTCAGTCAATAGGTCAATCAATCAATCCATATTTGTAAAGTGTGTACTAATCACGCTTACAGGTCTCAAGGCGCTGGGGGCCGTTGTGGAAATTAAGTGAGCTATTGCCCATAGTCATATGGTGCTGGGCTGAGCTGCTGCTGGAGCCAGTGATCGAACCGTGAACCCTGTTCTCCGAAGTCAGCTGCCCTGGCCGCTGCAACACACCTCTCTATAGGTGCTCGATGAGCTGATCCAGGAGTCCAGTGTTTGAGGATTCAAGTATTCCTAAGATACAAATATTATTCCATCTACTTCTTGCCTCCAAATCATCATTTTTCATAGCTACTGTTTTCAAGAGTCTTTACAATCGTTTTTTTACTGCTTGAGCCGCGCCATCTCCCAGATCCAACACTCTAACTTCCACAGGTTAGAGCCTACACTCATGACGATCAAGACATTGGATCATCGTGTGCAGCATTTTATATAAGGTGTCAAAGTGGCTTTCTGGGTCTCGGAAGCCTGATCCGAGCTCTCTCATGATTGTATCTGCGCCATTCAGTGAGGCAGTCCCCTCAGCTGTTGTACTCCCTCCCTCAGTCATTGTCTAAGTTTTTGTAGTGTTAGGAGGTTTCAGCTTATCAAAGGTTAATCAGCATTGTTTAGGGTCCCCTAAAACCATATCCTGTGTGTAAAGTGGGCGTAGAGTGGGGAGCAGCTTCAAGCAATTACCCGCTATTATCTGCCAGTAGTTCCACTTAGTTCAATTATGTTACAAGCAGCAGTACTGGCAGAGGTCTAATGTAGTGTTTGGAAAGATATTGAGAGCAGCTGCTTCAATAAGGAGCAATGAGATACCCACCAGGTACAGGGGATAAAACTCACAGCCATCCATTATGGAGCATTTCACAAGTGGGAGCAAGAGGGAGTGCATGGCCACCAGTGATCACACGTTGAAATACTATGACAAGAGAAGGTTCTTGCTGATCTCAGCACACAGAGGTATCCCTTCACATCAATGGCATATGCAGATTGAATAGCAAGGCCTGAGGCGTATGTTACTGGGATACGTCTGTGTACTTCATCAAATGTCTTGCCTTAGCTTTTGCAGGTGTGTCAGGGTTAATTTGTGAGATTTTCCACGCACTACAGTAGGGGCAGGTAGCATATGTAGAGAGAGTACAAAATTATGCATTATATGGAGTCAATCACCCTTCCAGGCATCATGCATCAATGAAGCGGTCAAGCAGGATTTTTCAATGGAGCTAGGGGTTTGGGCCATGGGCGTAGGATAGGCTGTGACCTTCGTAGCGGGAGGTGTGTGACTCCAGGGTCAGAGCGCAAGCAGAATGATTTTCAAAGGCTGTCAAATGCAGGCTGTAGTTTGCGGGAGGGGCATGCAATGTGCACAAGGGGAGCAGGGCATAAGTGAGGTGGGAGACGACCTTTACTACGCGGGCGTTTTACCACGTTAGGTTTACAACGCAGGCTTTACACCGCAAGTCGTTTGAACGACTTGCGCTGGAGGGCGCTGTAAGCGAAGGAATAGTACGATTTACTGTCCAACACTTTCCCTACTGTACGTAGACTGGTGTTGGAATAGTAAATCGTACTGTCCCTAAGGAACGTTTCCTGCACAAAACAATCCTGGCTGTAAAGTAGGCACCCCTGCACCATGGTGCAAGAGTGCCTGCAATGGCGCTAGGTTACACTCAGTGTGCCAACATGAGGACAAAGCAGGAATGCGCCATATTCGAAATTCGAAATTGTACAAGCTGATTGCTTTCTGTGCAGGTTGGCGCTGAATTGTTTGATCTAATTGCCGTAGCCTGATATTGTTTAGATTGCCGGTCCTCGGCTGTGCCCCGTTTCGCTTTCTGTTTCGGAAGCCATTTTGTTGTTGTTGTCCACTCCTGGCCCGTGTCTCCTCCCCGCTCCCGCCTCCCAGCTGACCCTCCCTCCCACAGACAGAGTAAGCTCGTCCCTCCTTCCCCACTAGCGCTGTGACCACCTGGGCTTGCCCCGAAGCGGTCGCTCACCCACGCTCCCACGCTTGCTGCCTGATTGTGTGCCTCATTGCTACCTGCTACCCTGCTGGACCCGTGATCGAGCGTACTCGCTCAGCGCCTGGTATCGTAGCCGCAAAGCGCTATTAGTGCCCTTCCTGCGCTGCATTGCCAATTTAATAATAACATAGAATGCTTGTTGGGAATTCGAAAATGTACAAGCTGATTGCTTTCTGTGCAAGTTGGCGCTGCATTGTTTGATCTAATTGCCGTAGCCTGATATTGTTTAGATTGCCGGTCCTCGGCTGTGCCTCGTTACGCTTTCTGTTTCGGAAGCCATTTTGTTGTTGTTGTCCACTCCTGGCCCGTGTCTCCTCCCCGCTCCCGCCTCTCAGCTGACCCTCCCTCGCCCCGCCCCCTCCACTGTCCATATATGACAGATGCTTTTGCGCGCAGCGTTCACGCGCAGCGGTCGCGCAGCGTTCACGCGCAGCGGTCGCGCCCAAGGTGCGCCAAAGGTAAGCCCGTCTACGCCCGTCCGCGCCTGGACCGCGCCCAGCGCCAGACCCCCTGTCCCCCGCAAACCGCACTCCTCCCGCATAACGTATGACGCCGCCACCCTCTTAGCCCTTAACCCCGGACGCACACCACAATGCTACGCAGCTGCCCCAGGACGCACCCACGGTCCCTTCGCCTGCCACTCCTGCAAGTTCGCCTGCATCAAGACCCACACCAAATCCACGACCTCCAAACACAGCTCCGACTCTAACCACCTGAAATGCATCCTGCTAAACACCCTCTCGGTCCACAGACACGCCACAGAACTCTGGAACCTACTCGACACTGCGTCACCGGACATCGCCTTCCTTACAGAAACCTGAATGAACGCATCATCAGCAACCGACGTCGCCATAGCCATCCCGGACGCATACAAGATCATCCGAAAAGACCGTACCAACCAAACAGGAGGAGGCATTGCCATCGTTCATAAGAACACCATCAAAATCACGACCAGCTTCGACGACTACCTTGCAACCGCCGAACACCTCCACTTCCAGATCCACACCGACCCCAGGACCACACTTAGAGGCACCCTCATCTACAGACCACCAGGAACTCGTAAACAATTCTGCGAAGACATCACTGACTTCATCAGCCCACATGCCCTCCCCTCCGAGAACTACATTCTACTGGGAGACTTCAACTTCCACCTGGAAAAGAAAAACGACTGCAACACCACCACCCTTCTGGACAACCTGGCCAATCTCGGACTCAAACAACTTGTTGACACCCCCACCCACTTAGCCGGACACACGCTCGACCCTATCTTCACCTCCAGCAAACACATCTCCTTCAATCATACCACAGCTCTCCATTGGACGGACCACAGCTGTGTTCACTTCAGCTACAAAAAGACCACGACTCACAACCCCCCACAACCTATTCCCCGGAGAAACTGGAACAAAATCACCACCGACCAACTCATCACATCGCTCAACCAAAACCCTCCAGTCCTCTCATCAGACCCAAACGAAGCTGCCACCAAACTCAAACAATGGATCACTCACAGCGCTGACGAATTAGCACCCCTAAAAAACCACCAGATCGAACAAGGTAGCAAAAAGGCCCCCTGGTTCAACGATGACCTCAAGAATTCCAAGAAACTATGCCTTACTCTCGAAAAAACATGGAGAAAAAACCCAACCACTGACAACCTGACCACCTTCAAGAACGCCACCCGCAAACACCACCAATTGATCCGATCCACCAAGAAATCAGCTTTCAAGGACTGACTCGACAACAACGCCCACAACAGCAAAGAACTATTCAACATCGTCAAAGAATTTACCAATCCCACCGCAGCCTCAAACGACATTACTCCCTCTCAAGACCTCTGCGACTCGTTATCCTCTTTCTTCTACAACAAAATCGCCGACATACATAACAGCTTCAAGAACATTTCGAAAGAACAGCCCACCTCACCCACCTCCAAAACCTAACCGCTCTCTAACAACCTTAACGCCTGGAACCCAATCACCACTGAAGACACCATCCGCCTAATGAACTCCATCCATTCAGGCTCGCCAACCGACCCCAGTCCCCACCACATCTTCAACAAAGCAGACTCCATCATCGCACCCCATCTCCGTGACGTCATCAACTGCTCCTTCAACTCTGCTACCTTCCCAGAAAGCTGGAAACACGCCGATCTCACTGCCCTCCTGAAGAAGCCCACAGCTGACCCCTCTGAACTTAAGAACTACCGCCCCATTTCCCTCCTCCCTTTCCCTGCCAAAATCATTGAGAAAACCGTCAATAGCCAGCTTGCCGCCTTGCTTAAATCCAACAACTCCCTCGACCCCTCACAGTCCGGCTTTCGAGCCAAACACAGCACCGAAACCGCCCTCATTGCAGCGACAGATGACATCCGAACGCTACTGGACAACGGAGAAACAGCTGCCCTCATCCTACTCGACCTCTCCGCCGCCTTCGACACAGTCTGTCACAGCACCCTCATACAACGCCTCAGCAACGTCGGAATACAGGGAAAAGCCTTGGACTGGATCATCTCGTTCCTCGCCGGGAGAACCCAGAGAGTCCGACTCCCCCCATTCAAATCAGAGGCCACCGAAATCATCTGCGGAGTCCCACAAGGATCATCACTCAGTCCCACCCTCTTCAACGTTTACTTGAGTCCCCTCGCATCCATCGCGCGACAACACAACCTCAACATCATCTCCTACGCTGACGACACCCAGCTGATCCTTTCCCTCACCAAAGACCCTAACACCGCCAAAACCAATCTTCATGAAGGCATGAAAGAAGTAGCCAATTGGATGAAAAACAGCCGCCTAAAACTTAACTCAGACAAAACAGAAGTTCTCATCCTAGGATCTTCACCCTCTGCCTGGGACGACTCATGGTGGCCATCGGCCCTGGGCACGGCACCCATACCCACAGACCACGCACGCAACCTGGGCTCCATCCTAGACTCCTCCCTCTCGATGACCAGACAAGTTAACGCCGTCTCATCCTCTTGCTTCAACGTACTCCGTATGCTCAAAAAAATCTTCCGTTGGATCCCCACCGAAACAAGAAAGACGATCACCCACGCACTGGTCAGTAGCCGACTGGACTATGGAAACACCCTCTACGCCGGAACCACAGCCAAATTACAGAAAAAACGACAACGCATCCAAAATGCATCGGCCAGACTCATATTGGACATCCCTCGCCAAGCTCCTATTACCGGCCACCTGAAAGACCTCCACTGGCTTCCCGTCAACAAGAGAATAACGTTCCGTCTCCTCACCCACGCTCACAAGGCCCTCTACAAACTAGGACCCGAATGCCTCAACACACGACTGTCCTTCTACACACCCACCCGCCAACTAAGATCCACCAACCAAGCGCTTGCCGCAATTCCGCGCATCCATAGATCCACCATGGGAGGAAGATCCTTCTCCTACCTGGCGGCCAAGACCTGGAACTCTCTCCCCACTCACCTCCGCCTCACACAGAACCACATTTCCTTCAGAAAGGGACTTAAAACCTGGCTATTCGATAAATAATGCACCCCCTCCCTCAAGCGCCTTGAGACCCTATGGGTGAGTAGTGCGCTATACAAATTTCCGAACTTGAACTTGAACTATATCTTCGTAGATATGGGGCATTCGTGCCCTCTCCCTGTCACACAACGCAGCACAGGAAGTTGTATTGCGGCGTTGTGTGACTTGTTGGCAAATCTGCCTCCAAATGCCTGTCTTTGAAAAACTCACACTGTTTAGCCTCAATACCACACCATGCCTATGCATTGTTTCCAATAACTTATAGAGTATGTTGGCATGTTTCTCTATTTTTGTGGCATGCACAAGGACTTCATCTTGGACTACTTCTACTTCTTTTATTTCTCTGACCATCTGGTACATAATTCTCTGAAAACCTAGTCTTGGAGGCCAGCCCAAACAGCATATGGCAATGCTGATATGTACCAATTGTAGATATTACAGCTGCATAATGCCTCAACTTGGGGTCCTACACTATCTGGTAGTTTGCAGCAGCCAAATCAAATTTTGGAAAGCATTTTGAACTCACTGCTATGGCTAATAATGCAATGATCTTGTGCAGAGAATATGAATCACACCCTCAAATCCACTTGCTCACTACTACCGAAGGAGAATGCCATAAAAACATTTCAATCTGATTAATAACACCTTTTTATGCAGAGATCTAGCAATTCTTTCTCAAGATCTTCTCTTACACAGAATGGGACACTGTGCTGAGGTTCCGTGAATTCTGAACCAGTTCCATAAAGGTCATGGTTTCGTTATGAATTTGATATTAGCGAACCGTAACTAGTTAGTGCGGCAAGTATGAGTGTTTTCGTCATGTTAGACTGATGGATTCACTACGTATTTAGGGATTTCGTTCTGAAGCCTTGGGTTCCATTTTGTGTATGGCAGCCATTTTGTGGTTGCCCTCACATAGGCCGATGACTGTGGCTGAACAAGTCTTTTAAGTACATGTACACCTTAGCTCCAGTTCGTGCTGACTCCTGTTTGACCTGAGTGAACTGACCCTGTTGCCTGAAGCCGACCTTGTTAAACCAGTTCCTGCCCTTTAGCTGATCAAGATTAAGGATCAGAGCACAGGACATTGTAAAGTTTTATTGCACACAAATATGCCTTATCCTACTCTCACCTGTTTTTGCTCCCTTCTTTATGGTCTATTTATGATTGGGTTGTGGCCTTTTTTATTATGGGTTCGTTCGACCTGTCTAAAGAAGAATCTTGGGTTTGACCGATGATTGATCATGGGCTGGGCAACTGAAAAGTGGGTTTTACCGTCATGCGATACCTCTGGTGTGGATACATGTGATTGGACAGTTTGTAAATGTTAGGTATTTGTCTGGAATGTGATTTTTGGCATAAAAAGGGATGACTTGCTGCCTGAGAACTCATACCGTGATGATTTCTAGGACTTCTGTTACTGACTGCAGGAAATAAATTTGATATTTGACGCCACCAAAAAGTATTCCTGTCTCTCTGTATTCTAAGACAGGTGAACCCGAAGACTTTGGGCGCGCCCCTGGCGCCGCTGGGTCTTAAATAACCCGGTTCTTCAGTTGGCGCCCAACGTGGGGTGACCTCAGCGGTACCGGTCCAAGCCTGAAGATCGTGAGGAGCTTCGTGAGGAAATTCTGGAGGACGGCCACCACTTCATCGACCCCGGCATGTCGAATGTGGACTGAAGGTCTTTTCTGCGAGGTTTCCCGCTTTCCTGACGGCTACTAAGGACCGCTGCCCTGACTGTCGCCCTGTCTTGGACCCATTTGTGATGCTTTGTACGGCGAGACGATAGACGGGTCTTCTGGTGGCGTGACTGATTACCTCAGTTAAGTATAAGTGGGTCGCTCCCAGTCCTTAGTTTTTGGTCCTTTGGTTCTTAGTTTGTTTGGTCCTTAGTTTTGATTTGAAAATTGTAATTTCCAAAGCCGAGGGTCTTGTATATTTACGAGTGTATCGGTAGAGATAATCCCTTGAAGTTTGAAGCTCGATTGGTGAGCGAAGATGCCTAATCGTAGCAAATTTGGTACTTGGTTTGGTTGTGGTTGCAACAGGGATTCCCGATTAGAGGATTCGTGTCCGATACCTCCGGTTGGAACTCCGACTTATGAGCTCTATTCTAAACACGGTGTGGGCCCCATTACGTTCAATGAAGTATGGGTCCACAACAGTAGAAAAGATGGTGTCTTACAATGGCCCCAACATGGTAGCTTCAAAGACGGAGATTTTAGACAATTTAGAAACTAAATTATTTAGGAAGAAAGCCCGGCCGGCAATGTTTGACTCCTTTCGCCTTTGGCGTAAAGAAGCCAGACAACGAGAAATTAAACAAGCTAAAAGAGATAAAAGAGAAAAGGATGTATCAATAATGCAAGCTGCTAGGCAGTTTAAAGAAAACGAAGAAGATAAAGCTATTGAGGTGTCAGATAGGCAACATAATATGGCTATTGATAAATGTTATCCAGCTTTGCCATCTCTTCTTGAGAATGCAACGAAGGACCCTGAGAAGGATCCTTTGATGTCACATTTGTTGAGATTACCACCCCCTTATGCACAGAGTGCTACGGCACCTCCGCAACCCCCGGTTGTTCAACCCTTTGTTGTTCAACCTCCTGCTGTTGCTCAGCCACCTGGTACTCCACAGGTGGTTTTATCTCCTCCTGCGCAACCCGCTCTAGGGTTGCCAGCTTTGCTATCAGCTTTGCCTCAAACTCCTTTGCCTTCCGCTTCTGCATCTGAGACTCCTACTGTTCTTATTCCTACACCTTCTTTGCCTCAAAACACTTATTCACCTGTTCTTATGACTGCTTCTTCTCCTTCTGTTCAAAAACGAATGACAGAAACTGTTTCTAGTTTATTATCTCCATTGTTTGGGTCACTGAATATGACCCCTGTTTCAGAACGTAAGCAGAGTCATAGTCAGCTTCCTGGTTCCGAGGAACGGGCTGTATTGGATTTGTTAGCTCGTAAATGGATTATGAATGCCTCAAGGTATAGTTTGCCAGCGGTTATGGATGTTTTCTTTCAGTGGGAACCGCCTAAGCAGAGGTATGTTTTTAATATGATGTGTATGTTTCTGCGTCAGGAATGGGAAGATAATGATTTGGGCTTGAAACCGCAGGAACTACTTGATGTTCAGTCGGATTTTGCTAAAGGGATGATAGTGGAATCTGATATTACAGATGCCGTATAGACGATACTGGCTTTTAGATCTAGCCTTCCGCCTCAGACATTGCACGAACCTGATTCCTCTGTTAGAAGAAAAGCGAGACAGTATCCCATGAGAGAAGTTCCCCCAGTTTGGAAGGAAGGGGACCCAAACGCTAATCCAGCTATTCTGCCTCATTTTCAGCGAGTATGGATACATGTCCCTTGGAAGAGAGCAGAGGTCTTGGCTCTTAAGCAGACCTTACCTGATCCCCGTAAGAATCCTGCTGGCTATTACAAAGAATTGTCCCAGACAGTTGACGCATACATCATGAATTTGGCAGACATAGATATGCTGTTGGGTAATGTAGTACCTCAACCTCTATGGGCAAAGATTCGTCATGAGAATCATGCGGTAGAATTAGGAGATACTTGGGCAAATATTATTGCTGCGGATGGTAGACAACAGGGAGGTGCTAAACCTGAACCTTTGGTTACGGAATTGCCAGGTAGAATTATTAATTTTATAAAGACGATGATGCCAGCGTTACGAGTAAATTGGGACAAGTTAGCAGCATGTAAGCAGAAGAAGGACGAAAGTGTATCTGATTTCTTCACTAGATTTGAAGAAACATTTATAGATCATAGTGGTCAGGATATGAGTACGGAAGGTGGGCAAAGATTGTTCGTAGATAAGTTTGTCTTTAACTTACTTCCTGAACTGTGTAATAAGTTGAAAGATTCTGAGAGTTCTTGGGCTGTTTCCTCGTCGGCCCAGATATTAGCGACTGCACAGTACTACGAGAATAGGGACAAGGACAAGAAAGAAAGATTAGAGAAAAAGACCAAAGACTTAAAGACAAAGGTTCTTTTGCAGCAGGCGTATCCGCCTCGCTTGAATCAGCAAGAGTCACAGCAACGCCCACAGTTTCAGCAACCTCCCCCATTTCAGAGACCGCCACAGAATGCTGGGTATTTTCCTCCAAGACCACCTGTGGGTTTGAATCAGTGTGCGTATTGTAGGGAGGAAGGTCATTATAAAAATGAGTGCCCTGTGTTGCGACAGCGCGCGAGTGGTATGACGGCCCGAGAGGCCGTGGTGGTTTTCAGCAAGTGTCTAGGGGTAGAGGACGTGGTGCGTTTCCTCAGAACGAACGTTCCTTTCCCCCACAGAATTCTATGAATTGTTTTGATCAACAGAAAATTGCATCTGGTCAGTCGACTCAGTACTATGCTGATGACTATTATGTTGAGAGTGAGAATGCTGATTATAATGATTGCTAGGACAGCCATGGACAAAGAGAGGGAGTAGTGTCGGTTCCAGTAGATCAGAGTGGGCCTTATGTTGCAGTAGCCACATCGGTTGTGGTAGAGCCTTTTCTTTTGGATACTGGTGCAGCGAAGAGTTCTATCATGCACTCTAAACTCCCTGGCGCACCTATGCCTGGCTTAACTAATGTTTCAGTAGGATTCTCTGGCGTCCCAGTTCGTAACCCAGTTTCTAATCCCTTGTCTCTTTCTATAGGGCCTTGTGAATTGGAAGCACCTCTCATTTTAACGACCGGTTGTGGTGAGAATTTGTTGGGTTTGGATTTGTTGAAAAGGTTGCATGCAACATTACGTTGTACTCCTGCGGGAGTACAGCTTACATTGGGTAAGAAAGTGATCTCTCCGATGTATTTGTCTAAAGATCGGCTTCCACCGGAATTGCGTTCTCTCCCTGATACTCTTTGGGCTACTGGTCCTAATGATGTGGGTCTTTTGGAGATTCCACCTTATGTTGTAACGCTTAAAGCGAATGTTAAAATGCTGCGTATTCCCCAATATCGGATTTCTAGCGATGGTGAAAGAGCGCTTTTAGCGATCATCTATGATTTGATTGAGAAAGATGTGATTGAAGAAACGAGAGGTAATGTGTGTAACCGGCCTGTCCTGAAACGCACTGACTCTTCTCAGCCACCTGTTTACAGGTTTGTGATCGATCTTAGAGAGGTTAACAAGATTGTTGTGCCACAGTTTCCAGTTGTTCCGGATATTACTGCTTTGTTGACTTTGATTCCTGCTTCAGCTGCCTGGTTTTCAGTCATAGACTTGAAAAATGCTTTCTTCAGTATTCCAATTGCTGAGGAGAGTAGAGATATTTTTGGCTTCTCTTTAGGAGGCCGAAGCTTCCGGTTTAAGAGAGCTCCCCAAGGCAATTGTGAAAGTCCTTCTATCTATAGTCAGGCTTTGAAAACTCAACTTGATACTCTTGTGTTGCCTGCTGGTGCTGCTCTTATTCAGTATGTGGATGATTTGTTAGTGGCTGCTGATGATGAGAAAACTTGTAAAGAAGCTGCTATTTCTTTGCTGCGACATCTGTCGGACTTGCATCATAAAGTGTCACCTTCTAAATTGCAGTATTGTCGCCAAGAAGTGACCTACTTAGGTCATCTCTTGTCGAAGAAGGGAAGAAGGTTGACCCCAGAACAAATTCAAGCGATTGCTTGAATGACTGTGCCAAGTACACAGAGAGAAGTGCGTGCTTTCTTGGGTATTACGTCGTATTGTAGACAGTGGATGGCAAATTTCTCTCTATTGGCGAAACCTCTGTTGGCTTTGACTTGTAAAGATACACCGAATCCTCTTCCGTGGTCTGACGATTGTCAGAAAAGTTTTTCTGAGTTACGTGATGCATTGTGTTCTGCTCCTGTGTTGGATACTCCCGACTACAGTAAGCCTTTTACACTCTATGTCCACGAGAGAGAGGGTTGTGCATTGTCAGTTTTGACTCAACAATTCGGTGATAAGCAGCGTCCATGTGCGTATTTCTCGTCAACTTTAGATCCGGTAGCTAGAGCGTTGCAGAGTTGCTTGAGAGCTACAGCGGCAGCGACTGTTTCTATTCGACAGTCTGCTGGACTGGTGATGGATAATACGTTGTTGTGATGGTTCCACATGCAGTGGATACTTTATTAAATCGGACAAAAACTCAACACCTTACTAGTGCAAGGTTGTCGGGTTATGAGTTGACACTTTTGGCTAGTCATGTGCATATTAAGCGATGCAATGTATTAAATCCAGCAACATTGTTGCCGACGTCTGTGGATACAGATGGTCAGGAACAGCACGATTGTTTTCTGAGGACGGAAGAGGAGACGAAGGGTAGGATCAATTTAAAAGATTCTCCTCTTCCGGATCCTGATGGTAAGTTATGGGTTGATGGTTCATCCTACAAGCTTCCGAATGGTGACACGACTGCAGGATATGCCGTGACGACATTAAGTACAGTTGTTGAAACTGCACGAGTGAGCTATAATTCAGCACAAGCAGCGGAATTAATTGCATTAACGAGAGCGTGTGTTTTGTCTGAAGGAAAGAGAGTGAATGTGTATACCGATAGTCAGTATGCGTTGGTGTTGCCCATAGTTTCGGACGTTTGTGGAAAGAAAGGGGATTCCTCACATCCCATGGGACTGAGATTCAGCATGGACAGTTGTTTTTTTTTTTTTTGTGCTCATATATGCCACCAGTTAATGACTGCTCTATAGTAGGCGCTCTTCAAGCCACTGTCACAAACTGTCCTTTCCAGCCCTCGTGTTTGTGGATAGCTGTAGAAGATTGCCCAGAGGAATGGTCGTTACCCGTCCAACTTCCTTTCGGATTGGTACTTGCTGCTAAGGAAGGACAGGACCACTTACCTCTGGCATAATCATTGGACTATTGTTACTTTTCGATCCAGGCATTCATTGCTGACCACAACCTGACAGCTTTATCACCCCCACATAAAATATCAAATTTACTCACCGCGACGATGTATTTAAGACACTCTGCAAATTTCGGGGGGGATACAGACTTCCATGCTTTGCAGATCTCTCTTCTAGCAATGGTCATTACATAGAAAATAAACTGTGACAAATTACTGTTAAACACATAATCAGGCAATAGGCCGAAGAAAACCAATCTGGGTGTACATTGAATTGGGACCGACAGTACAGCATGGACAGTTGGTGAATGAGCTTCTCGAGTCACTTACTTTGCCGAAGCAAGTTGCAATTGTGAAGTGTAGTGCTCATCGGAAGGTTACAGATGATGTTGGCCGTGGTAATGCGTTTGCGGATGAAGTTGCGAAAGACACAGCAAGAAATCTGATGAGTCAAATGTATGTGGCAGGCCCTGCGAGATGGATTGGTGATGTTGGAATGTGCGAAGATACGATTGAGAGTGTGAAATCGATACAGGCTGAAGCTACTGAAAGTGAGAAGAATGTTTGGAGAGAAACTACGGGTAGATTGGATTCGACTGGTTGTTGGGTTGAATTGTCAGAACACCAAAGATGGATGTTGCCAGATGCGTACGTGCTTGCAGTGGTTTCTATGGCACATGGTTTGTCCCACATCAGTGTGAAAGGGATTATAAGTTGTTGGCTCCAGTATGGCAGAATGCTGGAATTCCCAAGTGTGCGGAGAATGTGGTCAAGAATTGCATGGTGTGTTTAATGTATAATCCTGGCAAGGGAACCCCAACTCCAGCTGGTCACTTTGCTCCTCCGACGTATCCGTAACAGAGGTTTTTTAATTGGATTTCATCCACATGGAAAGGTGCAATAATTTAAAGTATGTCCTTGTAGTTGTTTGCGCCTTTTCTAGATGGGTAGAAGCATACCCCCTAAAAGATAATACTGCCTCGTCCACTGCTAAAGTCCTGGTCAAAGAATATTTCCCTAGGTTTGGGTTGCCAAGGATGGTATGGAGTGATAACGGAAGTGAATTCGTGGGGAAGGTGATGAAGAGAGTGTGTGAAGGGTTGGGAATTCACTAGAAATTCCACGCTGCGAATCATCCCCAATCAGCTGGTTTAGTTGAGTGCTATAATGGCACGTTAAAGTTAAAGCTGGCTAAGATTCAAGCGAGCACTGGTCTTCAATGGCCTGATGCTTTACCGTTGGCACTTTTGTCGACTAGAACTACAGTACATTCCCGGATAGGCCTTAGTCCGTATGAGATTGTCTTTGGCCTTCCGGCAAACGTGTGGGGAGTGCCGAGGCCAACGAAGTTCAGTGACATCGATTATCCTATGCTAGTGGACTACTTGTATGACTTAACGACTAAATTACGTGTCTTGCATCAACAGGTTCATGATAAATTGCCGCCAGCTTCTGTGGATCCAGGTCACACCCTCAATCCTGGTGACTGGATTTTGGTGAAGAACTTTCAGCGAACCAAGAATGATCAGCCCCGCTGGACCGGCCCACACCAAGTCTTGTTGTCTACGAGGACCTCAGTGAAAGTTTTCGGGAAAAAGAACTGGATCCACGGCGTACATTGTAAGAGAGCACCGTTGCCTCTGCCGTACGACCAGTAAGTCCGTGAAGGTATTGCAGATTCCGAGACTGAAAGGGTGCCGAAGTTTTCACCGTTTAGCGATGCTGAGTTGGTATGGAGAGGTTCCGAGAAAGAAGATGACGATGTTCTGCAAGAAGCTGTGCCTTTGTCTCTAAGATTAGACACTACTGAACCTGAACTGTTGTTTCAGCCTCAAACGAGGCCTGGAAAAGAGCGTTATAATCTACGTCCTAGAAACAATGGACTAATAAAATAAATGAATTCCTTTTTTTGATTTTTGGAACTGAACTCTCTCAGGAATTGAACTCTCTCAGCCAAGAAACTTTTTTGGTATATTTTTGTGAACCACCATCCGGGTTCAGCTGTAGGGTCACGGTGTAAAGACTAGAGAGTGCAAGCCGAAGATGCAAGGTCGACGGTTCTGGTTGGTCTAAGGGAGTTCCCTGGGCTGACAGAAGCATTCCTTAGCAGAAGAAAACCAACCGCCGTGAACAGCATCGGTTAGAGGATGGAGTTTTTTGAGATTGAGAGAGCCGTTGAGAAAATGAACATTGAGAAGAAACTGTAAAATTAAGCATAGCAAATGTTTTCTGATCACATGTCTTTTGATGTTTTTTAGCATGACGTTGGCTTTGGTGGGTTGGTTTGTATTTTCTCTTCAACTGATTTCTGCACCCATTTTCCAACCTACGACTTTACCTGCTACTACTTCTTTGCATTCTTTTCAAACTTTACCTGAACACGAACAGATTAGAAGGTCAGAATTTGTAAATAACTCATTCATACAGTTATTGCATCAACATCAGTTGGTGGTGAACATCACTAATTGCTGGGTGTGTGGTCTTATGCCGCATACTACGGATAGAGGTGTTCCTTATTTTTCATTTTACCGTTTAGTCAGAACGGGTCTTTGTGGGCTTTTCAGACTATGTTCCTTTATGCCCTTGAGGTTTATCCTCCGCGTTTTGAAAGAGAGAACACGAGTAACCAAGCTTTGGTGAAAGGAGTTTTAAACATGAGTAGAGATATCGAAACGTATAAGACTATTCCCAAGGATGAGTTACTAGCATATGTTGTTTGGAATGCAACCGGATATAGTATTAGTCTGGGTGAGAAGCAGAGACGAAAAAGGTCACCTCCGATTTGGATTGTACCCCATCGTGGTCAATTTTGTCTGCAAGGGAAAGGCAAGAATCCGAGAGCTCAGTTAGGGAAGAGTGTTTGTACTCAGACGTCCCAAACTTCCACCTCGTTTTTAGCAGCTAAGGGCACGTATTTTGTCTGCTATGATAGAGCATATACATGGTTGCCCCCTGATTTTTCGGGAACATGTTATGTTGCATATTTGTTGCCTCCTACGTATACTGCTGCTGTAGATTACCACAGAACGAGAGTTGTTAGGGGTGTCTTCAGTGAGGAAGATACTACGGGACAAGAAGTGGGAGACTTTTTCAAGGGTTTCCTACCGTTTTGGGGACCTATGGCAAACAGTAGAAATATACGGCAATTGACAAGAGTGGTTGAATCCGCCATAATGAAACTGCTGGTGCCCTTAGTAATCTGACCGCTGAGCTTCAACCAGATCGCCTTATGACATTACAGAATCGAATGGTTTTAGATGTCATACTTGCAGATCGAGGTGGGGTATGTAAAGTGATCCAATCGAGTTGCTGCGTTTTCATACCAGACAATGCTCCTACAGTATACCAGGCCATTTCCAAGTTACATAAGATCTCTGAGTCTATAAATGTGGATAAAGGAGATTGGTCGTTGATTGGATGGTTTTGGGAACTGTTATCGACCTGGGGATGGAAGACTCTGATGATCATTGGGATGGCTTTAGCAATTCTTTTCCTGTTCTGTCTTTGTGTGCAGTGCGCTCCTGCTGTATGTGGCCTCTGTGCTACTACGTGTGCAAGGAGACCTGTCCCAAGAGAGGTACTAAGTAATAGGATTATGCTCCAGCAACATCTTGATGATCTGATGAATATAGACCTGGATTCAGATTGATGTGAGTTTAGGTTATTGCCTATGTAAGGGCAAAAGGAGGGTCTGAGGTTCCGTGAATTCTGAACCCGTTCCATAAAGGTCATGGTTTCGTTATGAATTTGATATTAGCGAACCGTAACTAGTTAGTGCGGCAAGTACGAGTGTTTTCGTCATGTTAGACTGATGGATTCACTACGTATTTAGGGATTTTGTTCTGAAGCCTTGGGTTCCATTTTGTGTATGGCAGCCATTTTGTGGTTGCCCTCACATAGGCCGATGACTGTGGCTGAACAAGTCTTTTAAGTACATGTACACCTTAGCTCCAGTTCGTGCTGACTCCTGTTTGACCTGAGTGAACTGACCCTGTTGCCTGAAGCCGACCTTGTTAAACCAGTTCCTGCCCCTTAGCTGATCAAGATTAAGGATCAGAGCACAGGACATCGTAAAGTTTTATTGCACACAAATATGCCTTATTCTACTTTCACCTGTTTTTGCTCCTTTCTTTATGGTCTATTTATGATTGGGTTGTGGCATTTTTTATTATGGGTTCGTTCGACCTGTCTAAAGAAGAATGTTGGGTTTGACCGATGATTGATCATGGGCTGGGCAACTGAAAGGTGGGTTTTACAGTCATGCGATACCTCTGGTGTGGATAAATGTGATTGGACAGTTTGTAAATGTTAGGTATTTGTCTGGAATGTGATTTTTGGCATAAAAAGGGATTACTTGCTATGTAAAATTGAGCAGTCTCCTGAGAACTCATACCGTGATGATTTCTAGGACTTCTGTTACTGGCTGCAGCCAATAAATTTGATCTTTGACGCCACCAAGAAGTATTCCAGTGTCTCTGTATTCTAAGACAGGTGAACCCGAAGACTTTGGGCGTGCCACTGGCGCCGCTGGGTCTTAAATAACCCGGTTCTTCAGTGCAGTTTATATTTAATGGGAATCACCCTTTCCTTAACTTTGATTTTGTGCTTGAATCCCTTGATGGTTCCAAGCTTCTTTGCAAATACAGAAGAGATATTTTTTCTCCCAAATCATCGATGCCAATATCAGTGACCACTACTGACACTTGATTTTTAGTACCTGGTCTTAAAACCATGTGAAATAAACCTTAATGGGAGCATCCCAAGATGCATAATCATTTTGCTCTCACATGCATTTTAACAATGTTAACATTTTTCTTCCTCTGAATTTCAAATCATCTGCAGAAAACCCTGACAACTCAACCTTTCTTTCTTAATAAGACACTGGTTCATGATCAGGAGGTTCTAAGATCCTTTCAGGCCACTTTCCATTGGAGGGATCTTGTGTAATTAGTGTCAACAAGTCAACAAGTAAATGAATGCATTTGTCACCAACTCCCACATCAACATAGGGATCAACATATGTATAGGGATCCCCTTGCACAACACAATCTTATTCACTAACAGCCATTAACGTATTTTTTAAATCCTTTTGGATTGTTGTCAAAGAACATGCCACTGGAATTTTTTCCACAATATTGACAACATTGTTCACACCGTGTTTGCCAGATCCACTATGAAGACCTTTTGTACTTTTGTCACCTTTGTTCTTTACAGTAATGACCAAGTCAATCCGCTTATGCTCTAATCCCTTGATGGAAGATTGAGATTCTTTTATGCTCCCAGCAATTCTTATGGTTTCTTCTAAAGATGGCTATGCCTTTAAGAGATTTTTTTGTTGAATTCCTTTTTTCAGCACATTTGCAAATAAATTAATCACACACTAGATGACTTGTGCACTTGGCAATCTGAACTGAGCCTCCTTAAATCAGATATGTCTGAGTCAATGTTTTCACATGTCTTCTGTACCCGCTTGAGAACAACTAAGCTTGGTTGCACATCAAAATGCATTTTTAGTATTTTAACAAACTCTACATCCTCATTCAATATTTCACCTTCTTCTTAGACAAGATTAGGAAGGTGTTTGAAAACGGCTAACAAGTGTAATAACAATTATAATTTTCACCTGGGACAAATTCTTGATGCAGCAATTAAGCCAAAATATGTCTTGAAAGCATCAAAGCAATTCCTCCATGGAATAGCCACTGCTCGAGACGATTCTAAGAAAGGAGGGGGTGGATTTGCTGACTGCATGTTAGGTTGGCAAATATGAGACAAATCAAGATAATCAGTATGAGTATAAAATACATAAAAAATGGAAGTCTGTAACTAAAATATGTAAATATCATGAGAAGATACGTAGATTAGGAGACCAGTGAATGCACTAATTGGTGGTAATTAATGTTTTGGTTGTGTCTGTATCACGTCGTATGGTGGTCAAAGAACATCATTGTAAATATTAGAATGGTGTGCATGTCCCCGTTGTAAGGATACTGATGCAATATTAGATACACCGTAATAAAACTGTTCAATGACAACAATAATAGATGCATGGAGTTTTGCTTAGTGTGTGTATCATTATATACTAATTATCAAATTCAATTACAGAAATTACAACTCTTGAATAAGACTTTTGCAATGTTGTGTTGGCAAGAAGGTGGAAACAGCATAGTGGAAGGACAATAAGGCAAAAACATGCATCGCTGTCCTTCTTAATGCTGTGTTCCAGTATCCTGTTGGACGCGGCGGTCCGGCTGGGCTTGGGCATATGAAAGCATATACCACTGACATAGGGCCACTGAGGGAAGATGGAGTGCGAGTGGTGTATCAGTCAGTGTTGGTGCCACTTGCTTTGTGTTCTAAACCAACGTAGGCCCTGGCCTGAGGAAGAATATAACGCTGACCGAGTATGCAAGTGAGCTGAGGGAAGATGGAGTGCGCGTTGTGGTCCAGACAGTGAAGGAGATTTGCACACATTGATGAATCCAGATTATGATAGTGGGCTCAGAAGCTCATCCCCTGTCTTTTCATGTAGTGTTCTCTATAGACGAAGACAGGTGAGTCCTCTTCAAACTTTTTTATTCTGATCAGTGCTGTAAGTATAAATACAAAAGTACAGGTACTAACTATTTAGAGTACCTGTTTGCTACTGATAAGTGCAGGTACCCTACCATTAAATGTATTGCAGCAGTGCTGAGAAGTGCAGGTACTTAGTACTGGAACAGCACCTGCCCATTTAAAGCACTGATTGTGAGATAGGAAGGGAGCTGATCACCAGTGCAGGTTGTGGACTCAAATATTAAATTAATATTCTGTATATCATTGGCTATGACATAATAATGCTTGACTGTGAGGCCAGGGCGCGGTTTGTCAGTAGTAATGACAATATTAAGAAGTTGAAATACTACACTATCCCCTAAAGGTTCAAATTGAGGTTGATATGGGTCCGTCAAAGGGTGAGGAAAGACTTCATTACACCAGTGGTCCTGCATAACGCTGCTTCTCAGGTTAGTTGGTAATGCTACCAACCACTGTAAATTAATGTAAACATCTAAGAACCACAGTTCTATATTGATAGTAGGGAACCTACACAGTAGCGCTATTACTAAGAACACTATCCAAGAGATGATATTTGCACACAAAAATTGATGTATTGAAAAATATATTACAGAAATAATGTTATAACTTCCAATATAAAAGCATTGTGGTTAACACACAGGTTGGACTTTCCCCTTTATGCATCCCCAAACCTTTTGTTTTATTAAACCTTTTTTATTGGCATGTAGGACTAGATGCACTTTACCACTGCTAATAAGTGCTAAAGTGCTTGTGCTCTCTCCTTTAAAAATTGTAAAATTGGCTTACACCTAATAGGCACATTTAATGTACTTGTAAGTCCCTATTAAAGTGGTACTGCATGTATCCAGGGCGTGTAATTTAAATGCTACTCTTAGGTCCGTAGCACTTATTGTGCCACCCACTTAAGTAGCCCTTTAAAATATGTCTTAGGCCAGCCACTGCAGCCTGTGTGTGCAGTTGTAAGCTTCCATTTCAACCTAGAAAAATAAACATTTCACCAAGTCTATACCTTCCTTTTCAATACATATACACCATCCTTATGGTAGGCCCTAAACAGTCCCTAGGGCAGGATGCACTGTATTTAAAAAGGTGGACTTTTACTTGTCCTGGTAGTAAAAAACTCTTACATTTGTATTTCCACTACTGCAAAACGTACCTAGCCCATAGGATAACATTTAGTTACCTTATTACATTTAATAGGAGATGGAAATGTCCAGTTGGTGTCTAAAGAATTGTAATTTAAAATCCGCTTTAATGGTAGTCGGATTTTAAGTCACAATTCTGAAACTGACACTTTTAGACAGTTTGCATTTTCTTGTCCTAACCGTTTCATGCCTGCAGCCTGTATACTGAGTAACATGACATGGTGTAACTGCCAGTTGGTCTTTGTTTATTGCTTCCAGAAAGCGGGAAAAATCAGGGACAGGTGCTGGCAGGATGGACCATTTCTGACTAGATGAGTGGGAGGTGCTGTCACCTTCCACACTTGCACATCACAAAGGCTCTGCCTGAGCACAGTCACAAAGGGTTTGACACTAGTCTTTTGGGTCCCCAGACAAGCTAGGACCAGAGCAGAGAGGCAGGAAATTGCAAACATCACTGGGATAGACACCTTCAGAACCTACTCTTACTTCAGTGTGTTCACTAGGTATAAATATTGGACCCTCAGACAAAACTCTTCAAAAGACCTCTGGACCTGCGGAAGACC
Organism: Lissotriton helveticus; assembly: GCF_964261635.1. Classification (NCBI taxonomy): domain Eukaryota; kingdom Metazoa; phylum Chordata; class Amphibia; order Caudata; family Salamandridae; genus Lissotriton; species Lissotriton helveticus. The sequence continues at coordinate 144,786,943 of NC_136063.1, read as the reverse complement.
CAGAATGACTGCTGTGCTGCTCTGCAAGAATGACTGCTGCCCTGCTGCCTAAGTGAAAAGAACTGACCCTGAATCTTAAACCCAGGACCACCACAGTGACTCCAAGGGATAGCTGGCTGGCCTCCTGACCAGAGCCTTGGGAATAGAAACAGCTCCAACCACCTTGAACTGCCTTCTGTGAGTCCTATCCCCCCCCCAATGGTGCCGCCCCAGTCATTGAACCTTGGATGTGGGCCTGAAGGTGCTCTGCAGGCCCAGATGTGGTCCTGTGAGTAGAACCAACGCTGCTTGAGGCATCTCCTCACAGCCGTATTGGAACTGCCACCGCATGACGCATCCCAGACACAGGACCTCACATCGCAGCCAGCAGCCTCCTCGGAACCGCCGCTGGACAATGCATTCTCAAAGAAGGTCTTAGCATGGCAAGCCCTCCATCGATGGCATCCTCAATGACAAGACAGGACTTTGCAATTCACCCCGCAGCTTCCTCAAGACCGTCACAGCATGGCGCACGCTCAATGCTCTGCAAAACAAAATTTAAGGTACTTTGTTCGCGGGTCTAACTTGGTCCCTGTATCCGGCCCACACTCCATCATGGTCGGTCTGAACTTTCAACTTTGTCCAGGTCCAGCGGGACCAGATAACCACAGTTGGCGCTTTGTACTTCTAGGCACTGTTTTCTCTTGCATTTTTTAAATTGCTTATCCCCGATTTTACTGATTTGATTTTGTTGTTTTGGTCTCAGAAATGTATTACATTTTACTCTAGTTTTCTAAATTGGTGTGGGATTTTTCTTGTGTTATGTTTTAATTTTATTACTGTTTGAAGTGTTGCATAAACACTTTACATATTGACTAAGCCTGACTGCTTTGTGCCAAGTTACAATAGGGTTAAAACCAGTTTAATTTGAGGTTATGTTTCACGCTGACAAGAGTTGTGGTTGCTGCTTGAGTAGGGTTTCACGCCCTCAACCAGTAGACCAACAGAAGCTACCTTTTCCCTCCTGAGGTGGAAGCCGGGAGGTCTCTCTCTGTTACTTTGTATATTTTAGCCTTCGCCCTGTATTTTAAACATTGTGTGATTTGCAGCGCTTGAATAATAGGCGTTAGAGATTTAGAGACTTTGTTTTAACATCGTGTGATTTGTAGCGCTTGACAATAAGCGTTAGAGATTTAGAGACTTTAGAGACTTCCCCAGCGCTTCTAAGCGCTTTGTGTGCCTTCCCCCCTCCCCTGCCTCCGGACCGCCCTCGGCCGAGTATCGACGCCGAGGGCTGGGATCCTGGTTTACGACGGCCATATTGGGTGTGGACCAGGCGGGTGACGCGCTCTAGCAGCGCCTTAAAAAGAACGGTTACGACTCCGCGCAGCGGACGCGAACAGCGGACGCGCCAGACCTGCGCTGGAGTCATGCCAGAGTCCTGCCCGTCTGTGCCCGTCCGAGACAGGACGGGACCAGGGACCATGGCCCTGACACCCATGCCTAATACTCCTGCAAAGGCCCTTTTTATCAGGTATTCGTCCCAAACCTTACTATACCTTAAACCAACCCCTCTCTCAGAGTGTTCCAGAGATTCCTGGCCGTGCCCCGAGGGCCCTTTCTCCTGCATACATTGCAAATATCAAGCTAATTACATAGAACCTATCACTGAGAAGTTAAACAAAAAGGAACAAATTCCATCTAAAGGGACAAAGGAGACAAAGTGCCTCCTTCTAAATGTTTGCTCACTACCTAGACATCAACTAGAGGTATGGGACCTAATACATACTACACAACCCGACCTCTGTTTCCTTACGGAAACTTGGTTGAAACCCCATACGGTTCCTGCTATCGCTATAGGGGTTCCTCTTGGCTATAAGTTCATTCATTTTGACAGCCCAGAGAAAACAGGTGGTGGCTTAGCCATCATGCATAAAGAACACCTGAAGATTACTATATTAGAGCAGAAATACAACCTTCTCTTCGAGATCATAATTTTTAAAATGCAATATGCCACAAACATATTTTGGAAAGGATCCTTAGTCTACCGCCCTCCGGGGCCTTCTACTGGCTTCCCCCTTGCACTATTGGAACTCCTGGCCCCACACTTCAAAGCAAAAGAAGATTTTCTCCTTCTTGGCGATTTCAATGTCCATGCTGACAATCCCTCACTTCCTGAAACAATCTCCTTGATCTCTGAATTATCTTCCCTTGGTCTGACTCTGCAAAATCATGAGCCCACCCACATAGGTGGACACCTTCTCGATTTGGTTTTCACTAACTTTCCTAAAGTACACTGTCTTTCACCGGCTCAAATAATTTGGTCTGACCACCTTATCGTGGAATTCTTTATATCCAAGGCGGATAAGCCCTCCAATAAAAACTCTCCACCTCCTGTCTGGCGTCGACAATGGCATAAAGTCACCGCAGAGGAATTGCAAAAGGTATGGAAGCAGCCCATCCCCACAGAGACAGACAGTATAGAGACCGTATTAACCATATTCAACAATTCCCTTAAAGAAGCAATTGACCAAATAGCGCCTCTAAAATTACACAAGCAATACCCTGTCACCAAACAGGAAGCATGGTACACCGAGGAGCTTAAAACAGAAAAACAAAAATGTAGGAGGCTGGAAAAGAAGTGGAGGAAAACTCGTACCGAAGAAAACAAGAAGGCACATTATGAGGCTCAGACTAAATATTACAAAAATATCAAATTCGCCCGGAGGAATAGCCTCTCGCAACGACTCGCAGAAGCCGGAAATCGTTCCAAGGAATATTTAAAATCCTTCAGGGTTTTGTAAAACCAACAGCATGTAAAAGTCCCGATGACTTTTCCCAACAATTATGCGACGAAATCTCCCTATTCTTCGAAAATAAAATCAACCTGATCTACGATAAAATCCTATTGATCCCCAACCAGAATAGTAACAACTCTCTCTCCCCCTCCATCCTACCACATGGAGTAAAACCACACTTACGGCATTCCCAGCAGTCAATGACTCAGATCTTACATCCCTTATGAGTCACATAAAATCTGGATCTCTAGCAGATCTTTTATCAGCTAAAACAACTGCCTCTCTGCAAAATCTGCTTAGACCCCACATTCTAACACTGATCAACCACTCTCTTAGGGAAGGATCTGTGCCTACAGAATGGAAAAAAGCAGTGGTGAACCCTATCCGAAAGAACGCAGCAATTCCATGGACTGACCTCTCCAACCTTCGTCCCATCTCCCTCCTGCCCCTCCTTAGTAAGATGACCGAGAGACACGTAAATACGCACTTGTCCAAATATATCGAGGCAGCGGAGGGCCTAGATCTCTCTCAATCTGGATTTAGGCCCAACCACAGCACAGAATCAGCCCTCCTTTCAGTGACTGATAACATCAAGATGTCACTGGATGGAGGAAACTCAGTCATTCTAGTGCTGTTGGATTTATCCGCTGCCTTCGACACTGTGTCTCATGAGATACTTCTCGGTCGTCTGAAGGAGAGGGGAATAGAAGGGGTGGCTCTTTCCTGGCTGGAGAGCTTTCTTTTGGATCGCCAACAAGAGGGGAGATTGGGCTCCCACCATTCTATCTCAAGGGAGCTCACCAAGAGAGTACCACAGGGCTCGTGCATAAGCTCCACACTTTTCAACATGTATGTGGCCCCCTTGGCGGATATTGTTAGATCTTATGGGTTCACCCCTATGTCGTATGCTGACGACACCCAGCTTTTGTTCCCCTTTAAAACCCTAACGCCCGCAATAAAAAAATCTTTTGCGGACGGAATGAGGGCAATATCCTACTGGATGGCCATTAACCGCCTCCAATGCAATGTAGGCAAGACTGAGGTAATGCTGTTCGGGGAGGCCACACTTCTGTGGTCCCCAGATTGGTGGGCCCTGGATCTAGGACCAACTCCAAGCCCCAAACAGATTGTCAAAAATCTCGGAATGCGCTTGGACAGAACACTTCTGCTTAAAGAACACACAAACCAAGTAGCAGGTTTCTGCTTCCAGGTCATTGGGCTTTTACGACGAGTCTTCCCATTTCTATCAGACTCTTATAGGAAGACTCTCGTCCAGGCCTTGGTAATAAGTAGGTTGGACTACTGTAATGGCCTGCTGGTCTCGGCAAACGAGGAACAACTACAGAGACTACAGGTGGTCCAAAACACTGCTGCGAGATCAGTTCTCAATGCCCAGCCAAGGTCTGCCTCACTCTCCCTCTTGACAAAACTCCACTGGTTGCCAATCAGACAACGTGTAAAATTGAAAATCTGCTGCACAATTCACAGATGTCTGTTTGGCAACGGACCTAAATATCTAAAAGAAATATTCAAACCCTACATACCCAGTCGAACTCTGCGCTCCAGTAGCCAGCAACAACTCCAAGTTCCTAGGATAAAAAAAGCCAGGCAGGGAGGACGAGCCCTGTCCTACAAAGGCCCCACCCTTTGGAACTCATTGCCTCCGGTTCTCAAAAACACAACCAACTTTCAACTTTATAAGAAGTCCTTGAAAAATTTTTTATTTGCCGCCTGCTAGGCTGTTCCCCCCTTCATCTCACTGTTTATTCTTCAAGTTTTTGGCTCTTTGGTTATACGTAAGCGCGGAGATACCCTTTCGGGGGTTGACTTCCAGCGCTATATAAGAATATAAATAAATAAATAACCCGATTTTTAACAACACATATATGCAACAATAATACACATCAACACAAGAGTACCATAAAAACAGTCTATCAAAAGTGAAAACTGATGAAGGTTGACTCCAAGTCCACAGATTGTACCTCAATTTTTGTATATTTTTAACAGAATACACATCAACACAAGAGTGACATAAAAACAGTCCATCATAAGTGAAAATTGACAAAGGTTGAATCCAAGTCAACAGATTGTATCTCATTCATTTTTGTATATTTTTAACAGAATAGAGGTATTTTTCTACCCTCAGGCATATTAGCGATGCTGAAATGTAAAAATGTCCCTGTGTTTTGCGGTGGAAATACATCTTCTTCAGGACATGACAAATATTTAAATGATCAATCAGTCAAGTAGTATGAAGGAAGTATCCTAGCCAGATACACAGAGTGAATGATGTAAGCTGAGCAAGATTTCAAAGAGCAGCACCTGCAACGTATTTCCATAAGCATAGATCTTATATAGAGGTCTGCAGATGATTACCTCAAGGGAATTCCGATGGATTCATCACTTCAAGTCTATATACAAGCCTTTCTCCAGGAACTAATACAGGAGGCCATGGAAGTAAGTAAGTATTCTCTTTATTTGTAGGGTTAATTAAAACTGTTGCAATAGCATTTACATTATAAAAGTAAAATAGTAATCGAATGTGCAGAATGGATACAAAAATACTGCAATCATTGATCCCAATTATGTCCTATATGCCGATGTTAAAATCACAACACTACTTCCAATAAAAGCAGTGACATCTGGTGAAGAATGGGGGTGGAGGGGCAGGGTGAAAAATACAAAATAAAAACGCACTTCTGCTTCTCTTCCGGCTCTGCTTCACTTCTCTTCCTGACTCCAGTCTGGTAGAAGCTGCAGGAAGCACCCGGGCACACAGGCTTCCTGAGCCAATCACAACACTGCAATGCAGCATTGTGATTGGTCTGGTCACTGTGGATCGTTGCTCAAATGGGGACAAGGAGACTGCATATTCCCCACCACGCTGTGCATTGCAGCATGGTGGGAATTTGCAAAGTGCGCATGAATATTTGGCCGGGCCAAGGCGGCCCCCAAACAGTTATGCACACAAAGTGTTCACAAATCACTCCTCCTCCCTGAGCCACCAGCCCTGCCCCGCCCTAACCCAGCGCCGCAGTAACGAAAAATAAAATTATATTAAATTTGTTAAGATAATTTTATTTTTTCCTTTTTCACTGCTCTAAAGAGCGGGTGGTGAAGCTCCTCCGATCTAGTGGAGGAGCCGCCACTGAATAAAAGCATGTGAAGTTAAGTCAATAAATAAAAATTCAACAAGTGATAAAACCAACATTTGGCAACTAAAAATATTAAAACAGTGTGTTCCGTTCTCCATATGTATTAGTGTTAAAGCACATTGTGTCTTCATGACAATTCCCAATGGTAAGAAAGCAGAAAACAATGTGCAGCAAGGCAAACATAAAATGTAATTAAAATTGACAATGAGACCAGTATTAAGAGGCTAGCAACTCAGACACTTGTCAGCAGGTTCATGGCAGTCCCTGGTGGTTGGAAAATAACAATCAATGTGCAAAAGAGGCAACCGTGTTTACATGATAAATTCTGTTTAGCCCATTCATAAGATCACGCAATATTTTCTGGTAAATGATATATGTTTAAATCTAACAAGAGTATGATTTGTTATGTTAATGTTATGTTAATAATATTTTTAAAGCACAGCGGTTACCCGGGGGTGTTGTGGCGCTTGTTACATCTCTATTAGGCTAGAAACAGAAGAACATTTTTATTGGGCAAAGAGCCAGGTTTTTAAGCCTTTCCTAAAAGTTAAAAGGTCCGTGGCATTTCTCCGGTGAAACGGCAAGTCGTTCCAAGCAAAACTTCTACCACCGCACCGAGGTTTTTTTGTGTGTGGCACTGAGACAAACTTGGCACCCAGTGAGCGAAGAGTTCTTCTCGGTATGTACCAATGGAACTGCAGTTTTTAATAGTCTGGTCCTCTACCTTCAAGTGCTTTAAAAACCAAAAAGAGGGCTTTAAAACTAACTCAGTTACCGGGAGCCAGTGCAGTTTTTTTATTTCCTTGGATATAGGAGAAAACCTGGACGTGGCAGTAAGCAGTCTGGCATTCTGCAGCAGTTGTAGTTTGTTCAAGAATCTTTGTTGAACATTTAAATACAGACTGTTGCAGTAGTCCAACCTCGACATTACAAGAGCCGTGACTACTGTTTGCCGGCTACCTGGGGACAGAAACGGCAGTATTTTCCTGAATGCTCTAATCACATAAGTTGTTTTTGATGCCACTGAGTTTATTTGATGACCAAAGGTAAGACTCCCATCCACTATTATTCCCAAGATTTTAACCTTTCTTGAAGGCATAGAGAGAGAACCCATTAAGTCCGGCCACCATTTCGGTGTCCAGAGGTTAGCATCATTGCCAAACAGTATGACCTCGGTTTTACCAGTATTGAGTTTTAGGCAGTTCTCTGCCATCCAACTCCCAACTGATATCATAAACTCTTGAAAGCGTTTATCCATTCCCGCCTACTTGCCGGGTAGCAGAGACACCACAATATGGATGTCGTCCACATATGAGGTGAGGCCTAATCCAAAAGCACTAATAATGTGGGGAAGAAGACATGTACACATTAAAAAGCGTGGGACTGAGAGAGGACCCCTGTGGAACCCCACAGGGCAATGCAAAAGGTTTATACTGGTGTTCTCTCAGTGCAACAAATTGTCCTCTGTCGGATAGAAAAGATCTTAAAAGATCCCAGGATTTCCCATGGATCCCACATGCCTCTAGACGGTCCATCAAGATGTCATGATGGACCGTATGGAAGGCGGCAGACAGATCCAATAAAATTAGAGCTGCCCTGCCACCCTGATCAAGGGCTTCCCTGATCTCCTCTGTGGCCTTAATGAGAGCGGACTCAGTACAATGTCCCTCTCTAAAGCCATTTTGGGAGGGATCCAAAGCTTGTGTCTCAGCTAGGAAGATACTCAATTGTGCATTCATGATTTTTTCTATCAATTTTGCTGGGAGTGGGAGCCTGGAAATAGAGCGAAAGTTATTTGGATCCTTAGGGTCCAAACTGTTTTTTTTTTTTTTTAGAAGGGCAGAATAGAGGCCAGTTTCCAGCGTATAGGAAACTGCCTGTTACAAGCATGCCATTAACGAATTATGATAGTGATGACGTGATCAGAACCGCAGTCAATTTGGCAACTGTGACCGGACATGGGTCATAGGAGGACCCTGAATTTACTGCCATGAGGAGCTCTGGAATATCTTCAGGAGACACCGGTGATAAATTCTCAAAGGTGGAAATGGGAACCCTTGTAGGCTTGGATTCCTACCTAGCCACATTCATCCCGCCAGTGCTTGGCCCACTGAAAGCAGAAAGATGGACTCCACTTTGGTCAAGAAGAACTTGGCAATGTCTTCACATAGTTCCTGACTTGGTTGAACTCTAGCTGGAAACAGTTCTGAACAACTCTTTTATCAAATTCTTCATTCGATCAATGCGGGTTGCATAAAACTTTTGTTTAGCAGACAAAATGAGTTGTTTATAATTCTGCACGCTGAGTTTATATATCTTTTTCTCAGTTTCTTTATAGCCTTACCTCCAGCTCTGCTCCAGACGTTTGCACATGAGTTTCTGATTTCTCAAATCCTCTGTGTGCCACGGAGAAGAGGGTTGTGATCCTTTACTGGGGCTATTATATCACAGGCTTGCTCCAGCCATTTCATATATACCATAGTGGCCTCGTCCACTCCCAACGGCAATTGACCAGCTGTGGAGGTAAGAAGCTCCTGCAGAACTGTCCCCATCAATTTTGTTCCCGGGTCTAGTTACTATAGGGCCATTTGGACATTGACCACTCATGCTCTGCACCGTCAATGTCAACTCAAAGTGCATGGCAGCATGATTCGACCAGACGAGCAGCAGTAGCCCCATAAACTGAAGGCACGGATGGTTAGAAAAAATACCATCCAAGGTGTGTCCTGACACATGAGTCGGACAAATTACCTGCTGCCTCAGGTCAGCGCTATTTATCATGTCATTCAGAGACACAGTGTCAGGTTCAGGAAGTGCCTCCAAATAAAAATTAAAAACTCCCATAATTGTGTAGGCGTCAGTGCATAGGCCTTCTTCCAGTATGTTCCAAGTGAGGCTATAAAGGAGTTTCTAGCTCCTGGCAGCCTGTACAATGAACTTCCTTTAAAGGTATGATGGTGAGATAGGCTGAGATTAAAAAACAGGGCTTTACACGCCTCAGTTGGGATGGGCTGAAAAGCTGCCTTAATCGAGCCATGGTAGATCACAGGCAATCCTCCTCCATTCCTGAGAGGCCTATCTGAAGTATAGCATAAGTACCCTGGAGGGGTGGCTTTCACTATGTCTGGGCCAGAGAAATCATCAGTCCACGTCTCTGTGATAAAAGCAATTTGTATCTCCTTCTCCTTAATGAGACTTGCGCACTCCAGGCTATCCTTGAACATGGGCCTAGCGTTGAGCAGTATACATTTAAATATTTGTATATTACATCGACTAACCCTGACCTTTTATCTACCCATGATGGTATGGGCTGAACTAGGATCTTGGGAAGGGGCATTCTACAGTTGGAACATGCTCCTGGGAGAGGTACCGGAAGTGCATCCACCGAGAGACAAATACAGTCCCTGCCCCTGCCCACCCCATTTAGTTCCACCAATGTAGTTCTTCAATAACAAACAGTAGGAGGCTTACCTGACATAAACCTGCCAGGGGTCCTGGCGCTAAGCGCGGGTCAAACACGGACGGGCGCAGAAGTGCTTGCCTTTGGCGTGCCCGCGGCGCGCTAGCTGCGTGCGTCCGCTGCATGCTCGCGCCAGCCTTGCTCTTAATGTCGAAGTCAGGAAAAAGCCTACTCCGCTGAACGACGTCCCCCCAAGATGGCGGCCTCGTCCGACTCAACGAGTCTGAGCCAGTTTACCCCACCAAACTGGCCCCTGTGAGCAGTAATTGCGGGTAAGTTAAACAGTTTGAAAGTTAAAATCAGTTAAAGTTGTATTTAAAATATAAAGCAACCGTGCAAATAAGCGCCACAATGTGCAAAGCGCAAAGTGCAGAATAAGCTACAAATGCCTCTGTGTTCTCCCGGCTTGATTCAATAAGCAATAAAACGAGCATCAGACCGATCGACAATGAGACCGATTTTAGGAGGCTAATGGTTTAAAAACTTGTCATCGGGCTCATGGCAGTCCTTGATAATTGGGTGTCGAGAGCAGGGCACGAGTCGGGGGTACAGCCAGGTGGACGGCGTCCACCCACTATTTTCACAGGGTAGACGATGTTATCATTATTATTATTATTTGGGTTTTGTAGAGTGCATAGTAACTCGGAAGCATCCCAGCGCTGAAACCGAGACAGTCAAGAGAGTGGAGAGCCAAGGAGACGGGGGAAGAGGGGATCAGGGAAAGAGATGCGTTTTCAGTAATTTCCTGAAACGAAAGTGATCTAATTCCGTCCTTAGTTTACGAGGGAGGGTGTTCCATAGGCTGGCCATGTTCACTGAGAATCGCCGTCCTCCTGTACGTGCCTTTCTCACTCTGTGGACTGTAATAAGGCGTTCATGATCCGACCGGAGGGATCTTGTAGCCTTATAGGGCGTGATAAAGTTTTTGAGAATGGGGGGGCCCTTATCCTGTAAGAGTTTGTGAGCCAGACAGAGAGCCTTGAATTTAACGCTTTCTCTTATTGGGAGCCAGTGAAGGCGCTTCAAAGCTGGTTTGGCCGAGGATCTGGCCGGTGTGTTGGTGAGAAGCCGGGCCGCGGCGTTCTGAATTCTTTGTAATTTGTTGAGGGTGGCTTCGGGGGCTCCCAGGTAGATGGCATTGCTGTAATCCAGCCTAGATAGAATGAGGCCTTGGATAAGCAGTTTCTGGGAGATAAGTGGGAGCAGGGGCAGGATTTTCCTGACTGATCTAAGCAGCCCAAAACAGATCCCAGCGGTTTTTTTGGCTTGGGTTTTGAAGGACAGATCTTTCTCTATCCAGATTCCCAAGCTCTTGATCTCAGTTTTGGGGGCCGGGGGTTCTCCCAGGCAGGAGGGCCAGATGTTAGGGGGAAGGGCGAGCCCTTTTTGACCAAGAAGCATGATTTCTGTCTTGGACCCGTTGAGTTTCAACGCTGATTTATTCATCCACTCATAAATTTTGGAGAGGCAGTTGTGGAGATTGGATGGTTCTTGGTTGGGGTGGGATAGGGACACCACGAGTTGGGTGTCGTCAGCGTAGCTAATGATTTTCACTCCGAACGGGATGACTACCTCCTCCAGTGGGGACATTTAGACATTAAATAATGTCGGGCTTAGCGAAGAGCCCTGCGGCACTCCGCACTGGAGGGGGACTGCTAGGGAGCGGGTGTCATTCTCCCAGACCTGGAAGGAGCGGTGGTTTATGAATGATGAGAGCCATGCCAGATCGGTCCCCTCCACCCCGATGTCTCTGAGTCGCTGGATTAATACCCGGTGGTTGACAGTATCGAAGGCTGCACTGAGGTCCAGGAGGATCACTGTCACTGATCCTCTTGCATCCAGAATGCATCTGGTCTCCTCCACTGCAGCCAGGAGGGCGGTGTCCGTGCCTTGACCAGGGCGGAATCCAGTCTGAGAGCTCCTGAGCAGGTTGTTAGACTCCAGGAAAAGGGAGAGTTTTTTATTCACTATTTTTTCAGTAATTTTACTAATTCCGGGGAGGAGGGAAATTGGCCTGTAGTTGGCCAGGTCCAACGGGTCCAGTAGAGTTTTTTTAGAAGCGCCTTGACAACAGCAGCCTTCCAACTGGGGGGGACCTTTCCCTGACGTAGTGAAGAGTTGATGAGGTCAGCTAGAGGGAGGGCAATCGTGGGAGCCACTTTTTTTAGGATGCGCATAGGCACCGGGTCGCTGGGGGAACCACTTTTAATTGTGGCGAGCGTAGCCAGGACCTCTTCAATAGTTACCGGGCCGAGGGTGTCTAGGTGGATGGCGGAGATATCCGGGTGAGGGCTTAAGGTTTGGTCAGGTTTGAGAAGACCCTCATCGTTTGTTCTTTGGTCGGCTTGGGGTAGGGTGGCGAGAATCTTCTGAATTTTCTCGTCAAAGTATTTAGCCAACTTATGGCATTTATCCTCGGAGGTGTTGGAAAGTGGAAGAGGATCCGGGACTTTGAGTAATTCTTTCAAGATGATAAAGGTTTCTCTGGCAGAGCAGGAAGAGTTTTTTATTCTTTCATCAAAGAATTGGATTTTAGTATTGCGTAGCGCGAGTTTATAAGTTCTTATAGAGGCACGGATGGCGTCTTTTTTGACTATGGATTTGTCCTTTCTCCAGGTGCGCTCTGACCTTTTACACTCCTTACGTAGTAAATTAAGCTCAGGGGTGTACCAGGGGGCCGGGTTCACTCTTTTGGCTCGTTTCATGGTGCTTGTTTTGGGAAGGAGGCAATCCAGTGATTGAGTGAGCCAGAAATTAAATTGCACATCGGCGGTGACTGGGTCTTGAGCTGGGGGGGGAGGGGGGATTCCATGAGCTTAGAGGCCCATTCTTCGGGCGAGAGTTTGTGCCAGCGTCTATCGGTGACCCGGGTTTTGGGAGGTTGGGGTGGCGGGACATAGAGATGCCAATCGATGGGGATCAAAAAGTGGTCAGTCCACGGTAGTGGGAGGGGAGTGCTGGTTTTGAGGTCTTGGATATTAGTAAAAATGGGGTCCAGAAGGTGCCCTTTGTCATGAGTGGCCTCTGAGTTCACTAGTCGAAGGTCATAAGAGGTAAGATCGAGAAGGAGGTCGGAGGCAGTGAGGTCCTTGGGGTCTAGTAGATGGAGATTAAGGTCTCCCAAGATTAAAAAGTTAGGAGAAGTTGTTGCCATAAGGGTAACAGTTTCGACGAGGGCGCTAGAGAACTTGGCGGGGGCTCCTGGTGGACGATATATTAGTAGACCAGAAAGGGAGATTGCAGGTGAGATCTGTAAGGCGAAGTGGCAACTTTCGCAGTCCTCGATATTGCCGTTATTTGTTCTGCAGGCAAAATGCTCTCTGTATATTATTGCCAGGCCACCTCCTCTGCCAAGGGGTCTGTTCTGAGAGTGGATTTGGTACCCAGGAGGTAGAGCATTAACGATATCGGACTCGGAGTTGGGGGTGAGCCAAGTTTCCGTAAGGAACAGAATGTCGATCGCGAGATCCTGTTTAAGAAGGCTTATCTCGAGGGAGTGTTTAGGGAGGGACCTACAATTAAGGAGGCCGAGCTGTGGGCCGTGGCATTCTGCGTCGGTGAGGGCAGGGTTGCAGAGGTCGCAATTAACAAAAGGTTTTTCTCCTGTATAGGTATAGTTGCAATTTCTGTTTTTCGAAGGGTTAAGTGAGAGGAGTCTCCCTTGGGTGTAGGTAAGAAGACTCTTGGAGGAACTGGGCATAGCGACTGGGCCTGGGGCCGGCCGGGCCCGGCCGGGCACAGACGGGCTTGCCTTAGGTGCGCAAATGGCGCGCCCGCTGCGCCCGTCCGCTGCGCGTCCGTGGAAGACACATTTTTTATAGGAGGTGTTCGGGGCATGGCCTAGTGTGAGTGGGTGTAGCCTGAGGTCAGGCTGGATGATGGCGCCGAGTGAAGATTTCCCTTGCCCGCGGCAGCGTTAACCTCGGCTGTGCGGGGGTCGCAGAGTGGGATAAAGTGCCCAGAAGTACAAGAGGCAAGGTAGGAAGGGGTTATATTAAAAGCAAATCAAAGTTTCAATTTTTCTAAAAACAGCTAAACAAACAAAGCTCCCAGCTGTGCCTCAGGAGTGTCACGGTCTTGAACTCGAGCTCGTAAGCAGCCCGGTATTTGTAGGCGGGGGCGTGGCCTAGTGTGAGTGGGCGTGGCCTGAGGTCAGGCTGGATGATGGCGCCGAGTGAAGATTTCCCTTGCCCGCAGCAGCGTTAACCTCGGCTGCGCGGGGGTCGCAGAGTGGGATAAAGTGCCCAGAAGTACAAGAGGCAAGGTAGGAAGGGGTTATATTAAAAGCAAATCAAAGTTTCAATTTTTCTAAAAACAGCTAAACAAACAAAGCTCCCGGCTGTGCCTCAGGAGTGTCACGGTCTTGAACTCGAGCTCGTAAGCAGCCCGGTATTTGTAGGTGGGGGCGTGGCCTAGTGTGAGTGGGCGTGGCCTGAGGTCAGGCTGGATGATGGCGCCGAGTGAAGATTTCCCTTGCCCGCGGCAGCGCTAACCTCGGCTGCGCGGGGGTCGCAGAGTGGGATAAAGTGCCCAGAAGTACAAGAGGCAAGGTAGGAAGGGGTTATATTAAAAGCAAATCAAAGTTTCAATTTTTCTAAAAACAGCTAAACAAACAAAGCTCCCGGCTGTGCCTCAGAAGTGTCACGGTCTTGAACTCGAGCTCGTAAGCAGCCCGGTATTTTTAGGCGGGGCGTGGCCTAGTGTGAGTGGGCGTGGCCTGAGGTCAGGCTGGATGATGGCGCCGAGTGAAGATTTCCCTTGCCCGCGGCAGCGTTAACCTCGGCTGCGCGGGGGTCACAGGGTGGGATAAAGTGCCCAGAAGTACAAGAGGCAAGGTAGGAAGGGGTTATATTAAAAGCAAACCAAAGGTTCAATTTTTCTAAAAACAGCTAAACAAACAAAGCTCCCGGTTGTGCCTCAGGAGTGTCACGGTCTTGAACTCGAGCTCGTAAGCAGCCCGGTATTTGTAGGCGGGGGCGTGGCCTAGTGTGAGTGGGCGTGGCCTGAGGTCAGGCTGGATGATGGCGCCGAGTGAAGATTTCCCTTGCCCGCGGCAGCATTAACCTCGGCTGCGCGGGGGTCGCAGAGTGGGATAAAGTGCCCAGAAGTACAAGAGGCAAGGTAGGAAGGGGTTATATTAAAAGCAAATCAAAGTTTACATTTTTCTAAAAACAGCTAAACAAACAAAGCTCCCGGCTGTGCCTCAGGAGTGTCACGGTCTTGAACTCGAGCTCGTAAGCAGCCCGGTATTTGTAGGCGGGGCGTGGCCTAGTGTGAGTGGGCGTGGCTTAGGTCAGGCTGGATGATGGCGCCGAGTGAAGATTTCCCTTGCCCGCGGCAGCGTTAACCTCGGCTGCGCGGGGGTCGCAGAGTGGGATAGAGTGCCCAGAAGTACAAGAGGCAAGGTAGGAAGGGGTTATATTAAAAGCAAATCAAAGTTTCAATTTTTCTAAAAACAGCTAAACAAACAAAGCTCCCGGCTGTGCCTCAGGAGTGTCACGGTCTTGAACTCGAGCTCGTAAGCAGCCCGGTATTTGTAGGCGGGGGGCGTGGCCTAGTGTGAGTGGGCGTGGCCTGAGGTCAGGCTGGAAGATGGCGCCGAGTGAAGATTTCCCTTGCCCGCGGCAGCGTTAACCTCGGCTGCGCGGGGGTCGCAGAGTGGGATAAAGTGCCCAGAAGTACAAGAGGCAAGGTAGGAAGGGGTTATATTAAAAGAAAATCAAAGTTTCAATTTTTCTAAAAACAGCTAAACAAACAAAGCTCCCGGCTGTGCCTCAGGAGTGTCACGGGCTTGAACTCGAGCTCGTAAGCAGCCCGGTATTTGTAGGTGGGGGGCGTGGCCTAGTGAGAGTGGGCGTGGCCTGAGGTCAGGCTGGATGATGGCGCCGAGTGAAGATTTCCCTTGCCCGCGGCAGCGTTAACCTCGACTGCGCGGGGGTCGCAGAGTGGGATAAAGTGCCCAGAAGTACAAGAGGCAAGGTAGGAAGGGGTTATATTAAAAGCAAATCAAAGTTTCAATTTTTCTAAAAACAGCTAAACAAACAAAGCTCCCGGCTGTGCCTCAGGAGTGTCACGGTCTTTAGGATGTCCACCCTGCCAAGAAGTTGGGCCCCACTAAAAAATATGCTGAATTCGTCCCAGTGTAATTTGCAAACACCAGGACACATTCAGCAGCGCCTGCACATTGTTGTCTGCTTTCGATCTGCAATAACGTGCAGGGAGGGGGCTTTCTTAGTTCAGACTCCTGCTGGGCCCATAACAAAGACCGGATCTTAGGGGTCATCAGGCCACCTTTTGTTCGAGTCTCATGGCTGGGAGGAGGCAGGAGCCTCACACCTGATGCAAATTAAATGGAGGGGAAACAAAGGATCACACCTTGTTAGCACGTCACACATACTTAATAGAGGCAGCTTTTCACTTTGTTCAGTCCCTGTTTAGGAGAACTACCAGCCGTGGTCGGCAGTAGGAGTTCCTGCAGGGCGGTGACGTGGGGAGGGGGAGGGTCAGGGTGGGGGGTAGGTCCATGATGGTCCCCCATGGTTGGAAAATAGCTATCGTTTTGCAATAATCGGCCACTGTATTATAACATAAATTCTATTTGGCCAGCGATGTGAGCCCATCACATTCTCTAGGTAAGATACAACCAAGAAGTGTGATTCAATGAGCAAGGTCCAAACATGAATAGATAACCGCTTAGAAGGCTCCTGACATACTCGTAGTAGTTCCCTTCTAAATAAAGTGCAGAAGTAGTTTCCTTCTGGACGGGCAGGAAATTGATAAAGAGCTTAAAGTGCAGGAGGCCATGGGGCATTGGATAAGGTAATAGCAATTATTTGTAGGTTAAAAGCTCATGGATGAAAAATGTAGATGTGACTATAAGGAGTGTGGTGGCCACCCTAGGTATTAGTTCCCTCTGTGTTGTTGTGAAGTAGGAGTTGTATTACGTCTTTATTGCCTCATGTGTCCTGTCTGCTCAGCCTGGAAAGTGTTTCGGCATTAAGAACAATAGTGCATCATACTGAAGGCTCAGCAAGTAGCCCTCTAACTACTGTTTGGACATCATCAGTACCATGCTAGTTACTAAAGAAGCTACCTACAGAAACACAGGAGTCTCTACTCCTGTACATTGGCACGCATGTGACCAGGGCTGGACTGGACACTGGGTGGGCGGGCCAGTTTTCGACCAATAGGGGCTGTTTCTGCTACAATATTGGCCCCCTGTAACAAAAGCGCAGAAGCAGTGTTTCCCATCAGCACATGCCCCCAATCCATACCTGCAATGTCTGCAGGAATCACCAACACCCCCCTGCTCTTACCTTCAGCCACGGCGGCGGCAAAGGAAGGGGCCGCTACGGACGGCCTATGGCCTAGCTATGCCACTCTTGCCAGGGCTGGTTTGCGTTCCCAGTCTGGCCCTGTTGGCAACGTGGTTATTCTCGGAATGTGCAGAAACAGAAGAAAATAAAAGCAAACAATGTCTTAATAACCAGACGGACTGGCTCTGGAGGTTTTACTGCCAAATTGTAGCACAAGATTGTCCTCACAAACACTGTTAGCAGACTTTCATGTGAAAACCTAATGGTTAGTGGATGATATAATCTTGAAGCCTGACTTAGAGTTTGGTCGAGCTGCTGCCCGTCCAAACTCGTGGTCCCCCACACTTTATTTGGAGTCAGAGAAGTACCGGGTTTCCACCGGCAGAGCTTCTCTGGCACTGTAATCAGCCAAGTGGAAGCTAGCTCACAGTGACAGCGGTCTCACTCTTTCTAAAGGCGGGGCAAGCATCACTCATTTTTCCTGTCTGTACCCCACCACGCGAGGCATGACAGATCATTGGTGGCTGCTACAGGACTGTGGTGGTGGGTTAAAAAAAAAAAGGAAATTCCATTTACTTGGCCCGGCCGCTGCCTCTCCTCCGTCCTTCTTCTGGCGACGATGCGTATGGAAGCAAGAAGCACCCAGGCTCCCCGAATCCCCTAGCCAATCACAAGGTTGCTGTCACCAGCATGACAGCAGTGTCGTGATCTGTCTGAGAGCCGTCGTTCGGAGATCAAACAGGGAGTGGGAATTGGGAAGCTGTGCATATTCTCCACCCGGCTGTATAATACAGATGGGTGTACAACATATTAAGTGCCCATTGTGCCTCCCCCTGCTGGCTCATAGCCCAGCCCCGCCCCTCCCCTAAAACAAAACAAAACTGGGTCAGTAAAGGAAAAATAAAATAATAATAACATTGTGTTATTATCATTTTATTTTTCCTGTAGTGCAAAACTCCTCCACCTTAGCCACTGTAGCAGATACAAGCAGGGTAAGTTCAGAATGGCCCCACACGCAGTGAGGAAACTCGGTGCGCACCATGGCCATTTATTTTTTGTTCAGAGTTTCTCTAAACACAAAATGTTGCCATGTGGGGGCTTTAGGGAAACTTGCAGTGTTGTGTGGGGAGGCGTGAAAGCGTAAGGTCCATTCACAGCATGGATATCCCCATCAGGAAGGCAGGAAGCTTTAAATGGGGCAGGCAGTCCTCTGCTAAGGTGGGAGAGACGATGGCCTCTGTTCCCCAGGGGGAAAAGCCGTGCCATTCTCCAGGGTCTAAACAATACCATTAGCTTGCTTCATTAAACCACATAGTAGGATTGACTTGCAGGTTAAAAGCTCTGGAAGGTAAAATTCAGCCGTGATCACAAGGAGTGAGACGAAATTCTCATCATAAATCCTTCACCAGCCACGCCCAGCATGGGAACAAGAAATGGCGGACACGGTAGAGGACCAGATGGCTGCAGCCCGAGTCTCATATCATGGTACAACCCCAGAAAAGCAGAGTGTGTCTCTGTACAGCAGACAGGAGTTTAAGTCATTGGTCCAGTGGTCGTAAGCACTAGCTTTTAAGGGCTTCTGGGGCCTTGGCTAAAATGTTGTGCTCAGAAAACTTCTAAAGTCAGAACCTCGTATAGGAACATGGAGTGTGGGAGTAGCCAGCATGCTGCATTCCAAGTGACCAGCGATCGTTCCACTGAAGTAACTTACTCTAGGGCTGGCCGATGGATAGTTGCTCCTGGTGTAGAGATAGGTTTTATTCAGTTAACCATTTAACTAACCCTGGTCTGTCTTGCCGTCATTTCGTGCGCACAAGAATTGGCGACGAGGAAGCCAGACATTCCCTGCAACGTCGTGAGGTAGCTTTGGATCCAGCAGCGTTGTGCACCGTAACTGGTAGTGGCATCAATGCTTTAAATGGACAGGTACTGTCCGGCACTTTTTTATTTTGAGAGGGATAGTACTTGCACTTCTCATGAACTGGAGTCAGTTGGGCGCGAGGAGGAGAAGCATGGAGGAGCGTGCCTGGGCATGCACGCACTGCAGTAGCATCATTGACGTTCTGATGTCATCTGCGTGATCGCCATTTTAAAGTGGGAAAGTGCAACGTTCAACGGCAGTGATGCGCACGCGCATACATAAATACAGAGCGGCGCATGCGGTTTACACACACGGCAGTCAGTAGATCTAGCTATTACTGAAACTGTCGCCTTAAGCGGTTTGTAAGTAATTGCGTGTCATTTTGCTTCAGTGATGTATCGGTGATCCGCACATTTGTGACCTGCGCATTATTGACTGTGTTAAAGACTTCCTTTGAATTTATGAAGTGGCGGTACAGCCGGTACTGTTATTATTTCATGTGTTGAATTATACTCAGTATTTCAATGTACCATGTTTACGTCATGTCTCTCTCTCTTGTTGAAAGTAAAGACATTTGTGAGGAAGTGCGTGTCATTCTTCATGACGTCAGCTCTGTAACAGCGATACGCATACCTGGTGCGACTTGCACATCATTCTTTGTGTCACGGACTTCCTCCTTTTTCACGTTAAGGTGTCATTTTTGGGTTCCCCTAAAAATTGACATACACCTTTATTTCTCGGATGAGTACCAGAGCCATTCATCATGCTTTTGTTACCTCTCCTCTCTTTCTAGCTCAACCTGGTCCACTAAATGTGGAGTGGGCGGACTGGATAGAAATGTCTGAGACATATAGAAGCACTAGATGGGCATACATGTAGTACTGCGAGAAAGAAAGCCTTACTTTTTAACACGCTTGCTAAGGAGGGCCATTTTCAATATCTCCCTGTGTTTACATAACCTAATGGATATGACATTGAAGACAAATATGAAAGCTAAGAAACGCCTTGATTCTGAATGCTGGTTTGTGAAATAAAATAATGTTGTGGTGAATAGATATACATTCTATACATGTCATCAAGCCAAGAATGAAACTATTGATGAATTTGTGGCAAAGCTTAGGGCATTATCCATGAAATACAAATTATGGGCAATGACAGATGAGCTTGTGCATGATCAACTGATTGTTCATTGTAAAAGCAAACAAAATCAGGGGCGTCTATGGGCTGCTAAAAACCCATCCTTCAAAGATGTTATAGACATGGCCAAAGTTGTGAAACAGTCCCAATTGTGCATGAGGTGGATTGAGAAGAAGGAAATTGGAGGTGGGGAAGTGTCAAATGTGCCCAACCCTGTGTGGAACCTAAATCAAGTAGCATCTTTGGGCAACCTAAGCATTTTAACAAAACATGCTATCTGTGTGGGAGCAATTTTCTTGCCGCAAAATGTAATAATACTCTAACGATGAGTGTCAGACCCATGCGCACCGGTGAGTTATTTCTAAATTGTAGCTGTACTCCTGCCTCCCACGCTCAACTCCTCGTGGACCACCGTTAAACCACTGTAAAAATACAATGAAAAAACCATATAGATATAGCGCTATATAATTACCATTCATGAATTCAAAGAAGAGTGATGAAACCCACTCCACCACACAAAAAGAATACTCAGGTTCAGACTTACAGAAATCTTAGAGGGCTTAGCAAAAATTGGCATTTACTCAAAGGAGTTCCTGGCTTGGTGGATGTAATTGGAGATAAATCAGGAGTAATTTTTAGAAGGATCCCTACTATAGGGAGTCTGATTACGAGGAATTATATTGAACCCTTAGCAGGACATTACACTAATTGGCTACCGCAGCCGCTAAAAGGTTTTTATGTTTGCGACTCTTGTAGTGTCTGTAGCTTGGGTATCAATCGAATTAAGACGTTCAGTTATAATAAGGACAAGTGTTATCATAATAATGAATTCATCAATTGTAATAGTACTGGTGTCATCTACTTAATACAATGTTCATGCAGTAAAATCTATATTGGCAATACTAAAATAATTTTGAAAATCAGAATTCAGGAGCACAAACGTGCTATAGTGAATCAAGATCTAAAATCACCAATTTATCAGCATATAATGGAGCATCACAGTACACAAAAGGAGTTTAAGTTTCATGGAATTCAAAAAATAATTCCGCGGACTAGAGGAGGTCACTGGGAACTCATGATTAGAAAACAGGAAGCCAGATGGATAAGTAGATGCAGAGCGGTTACTCTGGGATTGAATAGTGATTCTGAACTGCACTATTTTTTGGAGTAATACATGGTTGCGAAGAGATTGAAATGGTATTTATGGATTCCTGTAAGTGTGAACCTGGGTACTCTTTTCGTGTGGTGGAGTGCTTTCATCACTCTTCTTTGAATACATGAATGGTAATTATATTGCGCTCCTTCTATATGGTTTTTTCATTATGGGAAATGTGTAGCACTGAATAAGGATTGTAAAAAGTGCGGTCGTAGGGGCCACTTTGCGCCTGTTTGTAAATAGAGTGGTAAATTTAAAGTGGCTACTGTAGATGAGAAGTGTGGAGCGAAAGTCAGTGAAGATTGTATTGTTTGTGTGGAAGGCACCAGCATGACGAAAGGCATGGGCAGACCCAGGGCAGTATTTGTAATCAATAGCAACAGTGTTGAGCTCATGATAGACTGTGGTTCAATGTACACTATCATTCCCATGAGTATATGTGTTGAGTATTGGTCGGTAATTGACCAATTACCTAAGGATATCAATTGACGTGGTTATCAAGGGGAGGCTATTAATCTGGTGGCTTTTATGGAAGCAAGAATGCAATTGGGGGGCAGAGAGATGAAAGGTAACTTGTATATAGTGGAAGATGGGCCGCACATGAGGGTGGGTACATCAGTATGACCTTAACATCATTATATTCCCAAGAGGGACTCATCAAGTGATGGTGGTTGAAGAAATATCGCTGCCAGATATTTTGGATGAAGCACAGAATGTATTTAACCCCTTCGGTGCTCATGACGGAGCGGTTCCATCATGGGCGCCGGTTGGGATGTGCTAATGACGGAACCGTTCCGTCATGACCACACCCGTTTTTAAGAACGTTCAGCACAGTGCGAAAATTGGCGCCGCGCTGAACGGGTTAAAGAAGCGTTGGGTCTTTTCACAGGGTATGTCCATAAGATTCTGTTGAAGCCCTGTGCTGGGGATATTCAGTACAATGCAAGAAGAATTCCATTGGTTGCCCATGCTGCTGTGAAAAGATTGTTGGATGAAATGCTATTGAGTGGAGTCATTGAACCTGTGGAGGTGTCCAGCTGGATGACTCCAGGTGTTATTACGGAGAAATCTGATGGAAAGTACAGCTTTTGTGTGAACCTGAGGTCACTCAATCAGATTGTGGTAGTTGATACTTATCCCCTACCAAATATTAACGCATTGATTTTGGCCTTGGGTGGTGGTAGGTATTTTTCAAAATTTGATTTGAAGAATGTCTACCATCAAATTAATCCACATGAAGATTCCAAACCTCTCACGGCCTTTATGACTATGCAGGGCACCTTTCACTTCACTTGTATGCCCTTTGGAGTTTGCTCAGCAGCTAGCGTGTTCCACAGAACGATGGGCGAACTATTTAAAGGCATGAATAACATCCTGAAGTTCCAGGATGACATCTTGATTTTTGGTGACATGGTTGATCAACACAACATGATTCTCAGGCAGGCACTGCATAGAGTAAAGGGTGCTCGGTTGACTCTATGCTGGGAGAAATGTAAGCTCTTAGTTGAACAGGTGGATTACCTGGGTTACAGCATAACTGCTGGTGGAGTGAAACCCAAAGAAAAATTGTTGAGTGGCATATAATAAGCTCCTCCATCCACAGTGAAAGACATGTTGAGTTTATTTTTGGGCCTTATTGAGTATTATGCCTAGTTTGTTGAGAAATTTTCTGAGAAAACAGAGTGTTTGAGGCTGCTGTTAAAAAAGGAGTTGCCTTCAATTGGGAGCAGGAACAACAGGAATGTTTTGAGTCAATCAAGAATGAGATTTGTAATGCTGGTTTTGTAATGCTTTTTTACACCATATTGAAATCCATACTTATGGTAGATGCTATTGCCATGGTCATTGCGGCAGTGTTGTCCCAAGTTGATAATAAAGGCGGGAAAACAGTAACGTTTGCCTCATGCTCTTTGACCACCTCAGGGAGGAATTAGTCAGTCATTAAAGACAAAGCGTTGGCAGCAGCATGGGGTACAGATTATTTCAGGACTTACTTATGGGGAACCAAGTTTCTTCTTCGTACGGACCACAAACCTTTGGACATGGTTTTGCTTGTGGGGGAGCAGGAAATGGATCAGATAGATTAGCAAGACTAGCAGCTAGACTTCAGGAATATTGTTATGTCATTGAACATATCATATTCAGGGGTGGAAGAACTGTCAAGCAGATTGCTTTTCCAGGCTGTTGTTGGATTGGCAGGCAGTGGTTGGGCCAGCAGTTTTAGTCAAAGAAATGGAAGGTGCGGTGGCTCCGGTTCAGGATGTGCTGGAATAGGGAGGTATGCGTGCCATCACAAAAGATGAATGGGTCAAGGAGATGGCATTGGATCCCGTAATCAAAGAGGTTAAATGGTTGGTGTTAGGCAGCAGAAGGGAAAGTACTGTGTCAGTGTCTGTCAGACCGTATTTAAATGTTCTTGAGAAATTTTCCTTTGGGGTTGATATGAGATGAGAAATGTGTGGCCCATGAACAAAATTTATAGGAATGGCACACAAGGGGCACTTTGGGCAAACCAAAACCAGGAACAGGCTGAGGGAGAATTGGTGGTGGTCTGGGATGAACAAATAAGTGGAGAAATGGGTTGAGAACTGTGTGCAAGGATGGGGAAAAGAGATTAAAAGTAGGAATAACCCATGGCATACATTAAATATGAATTTTATTGGCTCTCTGCATGTGCTGAGGAATAAATGCAAGTCGCCATGGTAGTGGTGGATGTTCATTTGAAGGGGTTAATTGTCAAATTCATGAGGGAGAATACTGCTAGAACTACTATTCTATTGTTGAAGGACATTTTCTTGGAGGAAGTTGTTCCCAATGTTATTATAACAGATAATGGAACACAACTAATTTCTTGGGAGATGCAAAGTTTTTTGTTGTCATGTGGTATTGTACATAATCAACCCTCATTTTATAACCCACAAAGTAATGGTAATGGGGAGATAGCAAACGGAAAGGTCAAGGGCATGATTCCAATGGCCGTAGCCGGAGGACGTGATGTTGGTAGTCTGATGATGGACATGGTGGCTGCTTATCGCACCAGTGTTCATGTTGTCGCCCAAAGGACCCCATTCATACTCATGAGGGTATGGTTGGTAGGCACTAAGTTAGTTCCTGCCTGGATGAAAGATAAGATGTTTTCTGACAAACAGGGGAGAGTGTATCCAGGACAAGAAAAATACCCCACACATTCAGGTGAGTGAATGGGTGAAGATCTGTTGTGCTCAGAAAGGAGGAGGGTTGTCAAAGTTCAGAGTGCCATTGAAGATCAGGCACGTTTGTCACTTTTCTGTGGTTTTGGACAATGGCGAGAGCTGAACAACAGTTGTGTGGTTTCATATCAGAGAGGTGGTCAGGTTAGTGATAAGCAGAACAACAGCACTTTCATGTTAATGTGAGAAGGGCTCGGTCGGGCGGGTGCTCTTTTCGATTATTTGCTGCCAAACTTTGGAACGCTTTGCCAATATTCATCCGTGCCATGAATAACTACCTGGCTTTCCGTAAGCCTAACAAAACTCACCTTTTCCCTCCGCTTTAGTGTTTTTCTTCTGTCATCAGCCTCTATGTTTCTGCTTTAAGCGCTGGGATGCCTCTTTGCTGGGGCAGCTGTGCGCTCTATAAAACAGGCTAACATAAAACAGGGTAACATAACATGTTTGATGGGGACATAAACAGGTCCTCTTAATGGCCTAGTAATGCCCCTGGGCTTGGCAATCATTTATTGTTGAATTCAAGTGGTCAGGTTTGGACCTTCTTATTGTTTATTCTGGCCAGGCCGGCACGAGGTGGAGGGAGGAAGCAGAGATGTCCCCCAGTAACAGTAAGCAGAAAAGGGCAATGTTGGGCCGGCCTTTCGTGCATCCTGGCACTGTCAGATGGGCCAGCTTGTAAAATGCCAGTGTGTGGGATGATTTGTTTAGGCCCTGTTACAGCCCACAGGGCCCATTCACTGTCCCTTTCAACTACTAGACTGCCTGAAGGGCCAGCCCAACACTGAAGGAGGGAAGGAGGAGGCTGAAGAAGACATGAGAGTATGACTATGTTTCCTGACAGGTGGCTGACTTTCTCACTCATCAGGTGTTAGAGTCACTAGAATATCTAATGACCGTTGGGGGAGTCAGAGATTCACATAAGGCCAGAATGTCAAGCCATGTTTAAAAATGCTGTCATTTTTGATTTAGAAAGTCATCAACCTCTTAATATGTCAAAAATATGCATGTGATTGACAATACGTATCACAACTTTTAGGTGTTCTTTTCACAATTACTTTTGTGATTGAAATGTAGTTCATTGCTGCCTTTCACAGTGCTCGCAAAGCCAGGAGGCTCTTTCAGAGCACTAATCTCTTGCTTGAAGCAGCTCCAGGATTGGTTAGGAGTTGTGTTCCACTGGGCAGGAAGACAAGTCCTTTCTTTCCTGCTTATGGACGTCAGGCCACCATCGCCGGGAGTGCCGCGCCGGGCAGGAGCTTCATTAAGGTGTGGCACCACGGCTAGGGCGACTGACTCCGGAATCTGGGGATCACGGTTCGATCCCTGGCACCGGCGGCAGATTAGCCCAGCACCATGTGACTCTGGGCAATAGCTTGCTTAATCTTCCCAACGGCCCCCAGCGCCTAGAGACCCTAGCGGGTCATTGTGCGCTTTACAAATGTGGATTATTATTATTATTATTATTATTATTAAGTTGATTTGGGCGTATGGCGCCCCCCTATATTTTTGTATTGCCAGCCGGCGCTGGAGCACTGTTTATTCCATGAAGTAAGATGCCAACATACATATCTATGAAAAATATTGAGGATCTGCTTTGAGAATATGAAATCATGTAATCCAATGTTCCATCAGATAGGCACTCCAAAATCCAAATTTTTTGGCAGCATATTTCAGGGACAGGGTTCCAGTATTGATAACCTGATCAAGTTTAGTGTAGGTCACGACTTTGCAGGCAAAATCTTGATGAGGACAGAGTATCATGACAAGACTATTGCAGGGCAAAAGGTATAGTACGCTTGTGTAGATTTTCTATACCCAACTACACATATACGTGCTTGGTGAGACATTATCTTGAAAGTATGTAGCTGTGGAATTAAGAATGGTAAATCCTTACCTCCCTTTGTGCCCTTACCTCTTCGATATTTTCTCCCTCAATATTCTTGCAGCGATATTCTATACCATCACTTTTCTGCCGAAATCATCGAATTTAAAGTATCGGCCATTATGAGAAACAATCCTCTTTTAAATTACTCTTATACAACTGCTGAAAAACATAGAGTCGAGCTTGCAGACATGAGATACTTTATCAATCTGGACCTCCTACCACTAACTGGCTAATTTTCTCATCCCAGCTTATGATGGATCTACTCGTCCCATTGGATTACTCAATCATCTCACTAGATCCTGTTTGGAAAATAGGTGAATCAGTAGTGATTATCTATAGAGATTCAGTTCAATGCAAGAGGCTAAAGCATGATCAATCCCCCACCTTTCAGTGCCTCTCAACAGACACACAAACAGGCAGACTCAGTCCTCACTCAATCCTCTTATGCAGACGGTCAATCTTTGTTGAGCAGATTATTAAACTCATTTTAGAAAAATAGACATCATCTTCCAGTTATCTTTTTTGAGGACCTAATTGTGCTTTGGTGAGACCAAAATGAATCATGCATCTCACAATTGGCTTAATTGTTACACAGGAGTGAACTTGTCCAGTTACTTGACTACACAGGATAGGATTTGTCTTGATCTCTTAATTGCTCATGTGGGGTCACTAAAGTTTGAGATACCGATCTTCGTTGACTGGTCGGATCACTTCCTTGTTCTGGTCTCCCTCCTTTCCTCCGTGGTAGTGATCAGCAGTCAATGAGGATACCCAAACAAAGAGTCAGAGTGTAAAAAAGATACTAACTTAAATACACTTTCATCTAGAGTACTCTTGACGCGACACCACATCCAATATTCGCAGGTGGTTACCAGAAGGATCCATCTTCACACAGAGAACATGACTGAAAAATTGATGTTAGGCCCTCAAAAACAAGAGCAACAGAAAGTTACAACATGAATGCAATGGTTCTTGATATAATAAAGGAGGGAAATTCCAGTAGAGCCACCAAATGGACCTGACATCTGAATCCCCCTGTAGACAACCTCGAAAATCTTTGTTGCCAGACTGACAAAAATATTAATAGCTTATCTTTGAGGCCAGAGTGGCATTTATCCGAACTACAAAGTAACAGTAAAAACTGTGAAAAGAGTTTCTCTAAAGAATTTTGAAAACGTTACCCTACTCTTTGAAAATGCATTTCACAAGTTTGAACTCCCCCTTTCACGGATTTCCAGAGTACACACTAAATTGATACCAATACTGAAAACCTGTATCATCTGGTAAGAGTTCAGACAAGTTTCCTATTTGATTTGTGCAAAACCATTTCAAAGAGTGATCATTTGCTCACTTCACAGATCCCAACCTAGGCTCTCTTATTGATTAAATTAGTTCATCCTTAGCAGCTTTCTGGGTTTACGTGATTAATGCCTCGCTTGTCCCAGACTGCCTAAATATAGGTAACGTGACTTCTTGGGCCTAATACATGAGATCCTCTGCCCTGTGTCTAATTGTCATTTCCTGGCTACATCCTTGGAACGCTGCATAGAAACTAGAGCAAGTGATAGATGGTTGAAAATGACCTGACCTATGACCAGTCCAGTTTCAGGCATAGAAACAGCACAGAGACTGAACTGTTACAAATCGAAGACGATGTTCTCAGCATCTTAGACAAAGAGCCTTCCATGTTCACATCATTCTAGATCTCTTTGTGTTGTTTTCTTAAATCATCTTAAATTCACAAATACTCTTGATGTAAAAATAAAAGGAATAGTCTTATATTGGTCCAAATCACACCTGCATAATTGATACCATAAGATAGCAGTTTCAGAGTTCCTCTCTAACGACTTCATTCTCCAACTGTTAAAAGCAAAACGACAATCGTGAACACTACCTGCGCCATTTTGTCTGCTGGAAGTTCCTCCGCACATATAAACTGCAGTCATTCTGACCGACCGCAGCCATTTTGTATTCTGTAGGTCACCCTTTGTTTCACCCTGCCCTCACTAGCAACCAAATCTGGTATTGTTGTAAACGTATCTAGGACCCTATTTAAATATTCCCGATTCATGCCCTTATGTGGTTATAACAAAACATATCCTTATAAAGGCATAAGAATCATATCCATATTTAGTCATAGCCAATGCAGTCCAAATACGGCAAGGCTACTCCCATAGACTCCTAGAAAGTACAACGCGTTCTTTAAACAAACCAAGCCTCCAGCAGCCCGGGAATTCCCCCTGCTTTTGTTTTGATTCGAACAAGAAGTCCTGCGGTCCAGAAAGAACTGTAAGTTCTTAGTGACGTCTTATGTCCAACCTTACGTCAAACTCGGCACCTTTCAGGTATAAATATACCAGCATCTGCCTTAAGCAAACACACAGTGGTTTGTAGCAGATCGGCTATCTACTTCCCCGAAGCCCAGCTGTAGCGAGTGCCGAAGGAAGCCGACCCTCCCCTTGACGCACTGAGAGAGACGCTGTCTTTTCTCCTGCCGAGAAATTCCAGCTCCAGTGTTTCCAGTCACCCTTGCGGGTTGCTGGGAGATCGAGTCCTGAGAAAGAGATACAAGACCTCCTTCATTCTATAACCAAGGTACAGAGCTGATTAGATCCTTAGAGAATTCTTGATTCAGATTCTTGGCAAAAACTAACTTAACTTAAACTGCAGCTCACTTACTCCTTCCCACGTACTAGGCTTAGGTTAAGTACACCAGGGGAGGGGTATCTTAGAAGCACCAGTTGAGTACGTTTAGTCAATGATTTTATGTATGTATATATTTTATCCGTTTTAAGTATCATATGGCTAAAACCATATAAATGCTTTTACAGTATTATTTCATAATACTCCTTTTACTGTACAAACTTTACTTCATGATAAGTATTGCAATTGTGGCAATTCACTTCTCTTGCATGAGAAAGAAGACTGCTCAATAAATAACACCTTTTATTGAAAACGCCCGTCTCTCTATTTCTCTGCACTCCTGGTGAAACTAAGCATGCACGATTGACTGAGTGAAATAGCTGTCTATTGTTTTCACACGACTCTGGAGATATACTCCTTGTTCTGGAGGGAGCAAAGTTGTCATGTTTATGCGGTTGTCAGAAACTAATCCCTTCTTGTCTAATCAGGGAAGTTAACTCCTTCCTGTTCATTCGAGAAAGTTTCTAGTGACCTCTGAGCTAGCTGGCATTCATAATTAAGTCTAACATATTCAGTAGAGACCTAGTCGACCTCAGTCCTACGTCTAAACTATCGTTTATGTTATTCCAATGCGTAGGAAGAGATTCCTATGTATTAGTTTTTGGTTTAGTCAACGTTGAAGGATACAGTGTTCCAAAATATTGTGCACCTAATCTTTGTTTCCTTGAAACTTGCTCTGCAACAAAAAAAAATTTCTGTCAGATAAATGACGGAAAGTGATGATGAAAGAGAGAGAGAGCTAGAATAGCAGCTCAACTTATAGCGGATGACACAAGTCTCCAAAAAGTAGACCCGAATGCTATAATCATGCCGGTAAATGTAAGAAGAACTATAACTCTTAAAATTATAGAAGGGGGCGTGGTTTTGGCGCCGACCGGGATGGCTGCGTGAGCGAGTTGCTCCGCGCCGAGTCCCGTTTCTTATCCTGATGGAATTGGCCCCGAAACCCCTGGCAGCATAAATCGAGCTCCGGAGGGGTCGCTGACCCAGAGGGGAGAGTCTGAATCCCGTCGGGACCCTGGGTGCCACGCACGGCCGGACCTGGCAGCCTGACCGGCCCGACTGGCGAGCAGAGTCAAGATGGCGGCGCCGTCGGAACAGAAGCGCTAGAGGCCACACACCGAGGAGCGACGAGAGCGCTGGAGGCTCCTGGGAGGCACTAGCAGGGCAGTGCACCGGGGCGAGGATCGTTGGAGCTGATCCGGAGCGGCGGGGGTGATCGGCGGCAGAGAATCGGTAGGAGCGGTGCCCCTCCCCCCCTGCTCCCCGGTCCCTGGCTGGAGGGCCGGGCCTTGAACTAGGCGAGTGACGGCGCTGTTGGCCTGTGAGGCCAGCCCATCGTTGGGACTGCTGCTGCTGGAGCTGGGCTGCCAGGGTTGGCACTGTTTGGAGGCCCGAGTGCCTGGCTGAGGACCGCTGTTGAGTGGAGCGGGCTGGCAGCGTGTTGGGGGTTCAGCCGCCCATGGTTCTTGAGTGCCCCGGGGTGCAGACGGACCGGGCAGTGGACGGCGGATCTAACACCGGAGGCAGGTCTGGCCCGGTGGGGGACAGTGGTGCACTGGGCTGATGGAACAGTGAATGGAGGCCGGCGCGTGCTGGGGGCCCGCGTGGTGTGGTACTACTGTGAGCGGGGAGCTCAGTTTGCCCGGACATACAGAATTACAGAACTACATCTGCCGGTCTTTGTAAGGGGGGCGCACTGGGCTTGCTCCCCCGACCGTTGCAGAATCTGGAGGCGCCGTGAGCGTAGTGGAGGAGCTGCGCAGAGCGCACCTATGAACAGGCGGTAGGCGGCTACACGTGGAAGGGGGCCTATTGGTACTGCGTGGATAAGCTGGATCTGGGGCAAGGAGAGCTACCAATATCGTAATCTGCCATTGGGCGGTATCGGGTGGGGCCGGGGACGGAAACGGCCGGAGGGATTGCCACGGTAAGCTGTATTCGGTGGAGGCTGCTCGAGTGGCGTGTTTCCCACAACCAAGATGGCCGCGCTGGGAGCTGACCTCGCCGCACCTCCTGTGCAGGGGGACGGGAATGCCATGGCCAAAGATGGCGGTGCCCCAGCCCCAGTGGAGGCCTCGCCACAGGAACAGCGGCTGAACCTACGCCTCGACGCTATTTTGGACGCGATTACTGCTACGAAAGAAGAGCTGCACCAGGACATTGCGCAGGTGGCGACGGGGCTGGGCCTGCTGAGAGCGGACCACGCTAAGCTCTCTGATAGAGTGAAATCGAACGACCAACTGCTTCAGGAGCTGAAACCGGCGGTGGTCACCGTGGAACATAAACTGACAGACATTATTGGCCGACTGGCGCTCCTGGAGCGTCGAGCGGAGGATGCGGAAGGACGTAATCGGAGGAACAACGTGAGGGTGGTGGGGCTTCCAGAGAAAATTGAGAAAGGTGATGCGGTGTCCTATATGGAGGACTGGTTCCGAACGGTGGTGGCGCCGGAGGGTCTGTCCCCCTTCTTCTCTCTGGAACGAGCACACAGGGTGCCTGCCAAGCCGCCCCTAGAGGGCCGACCGCCTCGGCCGATGGTGATCAAATTGTTGCACTTTAAAGACCGGAATCTGCTGATACAAATGGCGAGATCCCAGGGTCCCTTCCAGGTGGACAATAGTAGGGTCACGATTTTCCCAGACTACACGCAGGAAGTGCAGCGGAGCAGAGCCTCCTTCTTGTCAGTGAAGAAGGAACTGAGAGAGGAGGGGATCCAATACTCTTTGCTTTTTCCCGCCAAGCTGCGGGTAATCATTGATGACAGGACCCACTTTTTCCAAACACCTGACGAGGCATGGTCCTGGCTGGAACTGTATCGTACGGGGACGGATCGTACACACAGAGCCAACAGGGATCGGCAACAACCAGTCAAGATCAGGAAATCCCAGCGCATCCGCTCCCGGAATAAGCGCCAACGGGCTGAGCGAGAGGCACAAATGCTGGCCGACAGGAAGAGTGCGTTGGCGGCTACGGCGTCCATCACGGGATCGCAGCAGGAGACCACATCTAGAGGCTCGGCTTCGGAAGAGGAAGGGGAGAAGACTGGAGAAGACGACTCGGATGTGGGGGGCGCCCAGGGGCCGGAGGTCACCCCACAGACATCGGATGGCATGTTTAACGAGTGAGGTTCGAGGCTACTGAACAATTCCGGGATGCCTGTCGGTATAGACTCTCCAAACTTATACTGGACTGCCAGGTATGGGGCTGGGTAAGCAGTGTGGGACTACGGGCGCGGGGTGGTAGCTCTGCCGACCTGGTTCGGGGCTCCACTGCCCTCTTCAGACCCTTAAGGTCTTCTGTGGTGACGACCACAGGTTAGTGTGATGT
The DNA here is from genome assembly GCF_964261635.1 of Lissotriton helveticus. Lineage (NCBI taxonomy): Eukaryota > Metazoa > Chordata > Amphibia > Caudata > Salamandridae > Lissotriton > Lissotriton helveticus. The sequence continues at coordinate 144,754,954 of NC_136063.1, read as the reverse complement.
GTGGGGTGGTTAAGGTTTGGAACGGGGCTGAAGCTGGGTTATTAGGTCCTGTCCTGGGGAGGGGGTTAAAGGGAGTTTTGGGAAATGTTTTGCAGGGGCTGTACAATTGCTGCAATGCGGGAGTCATTTACTGGCTAGCGCCACTGAGTGGAACGATGCTTTATGGGGACGTTACCTAACTTGAAATGTGTCACATGGAATGTCCGAGGTATTCGAACGATGGTGAAACGCCACAAGGTACATGCCTACTTGGTGAGACGGGGCGTTCAGATTGCAATGCTTCAGGAGACTCACCTGACACAGAAAGAGTGCGGGGCTTTACAGAAGAGGTGGCGAGGTCAGGTATTTGGCACGACATACTCGGCATTCGCCAGAGGGGTGTTGATATGGGTACGGGCGGGCACACCATTTCAAGTCACGAGTCAGAGAATAGATCCAGAGGGTCGATATGTAGCGGTTGAGGGACGGCTGTATGGTAGGGAGGTGGTGCTGTGTAACATTTATGCCCCCAACTCTGATCAAGCTCATTTCTTTGAGGATTTATCGCGCTCACTGGCGTATTATTTAGCGGGTCCTATCCTACTGGCGGGGGATTTTAACTCCATCTCTGATGTGCTGTTGGATAGATCACACCCACCTCTAGTAGACTCCCCGGTGCGCCGACTAGCGACTCACAGGCGGGAATGGCAGGACAGGTGGGGTTTGGTGGATGTGTGGAGGGAGCAACATCCCGAGGTCAGGGATTACTCTTATTTCTCCGCGCTGCACGACCTACACGTTAGACTAGATTCAGTGCTGTGCAGCAGCTCATTGGCGACCGTAGTGACTCATTCTGAGTATCTGTCCAGGACCATTTCGGACCATAATCCCCTGTTGCTTTCCATGCAGTGGCAGCTGACGAGATCGGCAGTTCCATCATGGCGACTGCGTCCGGATACGCTGGAAGATCCGGCGTTCAGCGACACGGTCTGCCAGGGCATAGACAGCTATTTTACAGACAATGCGGGCTCAGCAGCGACTAGATCGATTGAATGGGATGCAATGAAAGTGGTGGTGAGAGGGGTGTGCATGGGAAGGTTTCTGACTGTTAGAGGGACGGGGTTGAATGACCTTACGAAAGCAGAGGAAGCGTTGAGAGGGCTGGAACAACGAAGACCCGAGAGGCCAGAGTTGCAGGAACGACTGCTGCAAAGCTAAAGAGGTGGTGGCGACTGAGACGGAAAGACTGCGGTGTTATGACTATAAGTTGTATGCTATTAAGGTGCATGAGGAACGGGATAAAGTGGGCACGCTCCTTGCCAAGCTGGCTGATCCAGACCCTAGAGGGTGCCCGATCATGAGTATAAGACGCGAGGATGGGGAAGTGATCTACTCTCAATCAGCGGTCCTGGGGCACTTCGTCCTACTATATGGGACTGTACGCAAGCCACCTCGAGGCAGAGGATTCGGAGATAGGTGATTAGCTAGATCGGATCCCCTTACCGTCAATGGATGAAGAGGAGGCGAGGGACCTGGGGGGTCCCATCACCCTAGCAGAAATAAGAGGGGCAATTAAACACATGGCACGAAACAAAACACCAGGGGTGGATGGGTTGCCGATTGAGTTCTACGCTAAATTCATGGATATCTTGGCGCCCAGACTGCTGATAGTGTACGCGGAGGCGAAACAGGTGGGGTGGTTACCTGACTCTATGAGGGAGGCGCTGGTGGTGCCGCTGTTGAAGCCGGGCAGGGACGCGTTGGACGTATCCTCTTATTGTCCATTGTCTATGTTGACGGTAGATTATAAGATCTTAAGTCGTATCCTGGCTACCAGGCTCCTACAGCAGATGACCACCTTGGTGCATAGGGATCAAGCGGGATTCATCCCGACCAGGAGCACCTCGATGAACATCCGTCGATTGGTCAGGGTCATTGATGATGCCGCCACGACGGAGCAGCACCCTGTGGTATTGGCAGTTGATATCGAAAAGGCGTTCGATAGCTTAGAGTGGGATTATCTGGATGGAGTGCTGCTGAAGTTTGGAGTTGGGGAAGGGTTTCGGAGTTGGACGAGAGTGCTTTATTCCTCGGCTAAGGCGCGGGTGCGGCTGGGGCCCATGGTCTCTCCGGCTTACCCGGTTTGTAGGGGCACGCGGCAGGGCTGTTCGCTGTCTCCTCTGCTATTTTCCTTGGCAATGGAGCCGCTGGCAGCACAGGCAAGGTCAGGCACCGTATATGACGGGATTGCGCAGCGACCGGAATCGCACTATATATCGCTATACGCTGCTGATCTGTTACTGTACCTGGCTGATCCTGGGAGGGCTCTAGAAGGCGCGGTGGACATGCTGGGCAGGTTCGGAAGGCTGTCAGGCCTCAGGGTGAATTGGACCAAGACCTGTGTATTTCCTTTGCGGAAGACTACGCTCTGCCCACAGCTCACAAGACCGGTGGTGTGGGAACCCTCCTGTTTCGTTTATCTGGGGGTGCGCATCTACCACGACGCAGCGGACCTCCTAGAGGGGAACGTGGAGCGCTGTATTCGTGCGCTGAAGGGCTGCATGGATTTCTGGGCCTCTCTCCCACTGTCCGTATTGGGTCGGGTAGCACTGTTGAAGATGGTGGCACTCCCGCGGCTACTCTATTATTTCCGGACGCTGCCGGTGTGGATCCCGCAGAGGATCTTTAGGGAGTTGAAGACATTGGTGACCGGCTTCCTCTGGGGCCATGGACGGCGAAGGGTGGCGCTGACTACCTTGACCCGGCCCAAGAGCGAGGGGGGATGGCCGTCCCCGACTTCGAGTTATATTATTTAGCAGCGCAACTCCAGGTTTTGACGCAGAACGTAGCTAGAGAATTCAGGGGGCCAGATAGCGACCGAGGGATCGGCATCCAGAGACATGTCTTGTCATCTATCGTAATGCAACAGAAACTGGATGTGAGAGATCTTACGATGGAGGAAAAGACGCTTAGATTGTGTTGGAATAGGAACCTGAAAAGAGCAAAGAAACACCGGCCGTATGCACCGGAGATACCGCTGGGAATGCTAACCGCACTACCGCACGGGGGCGATTGGTCCCGATTATTGACGTGGGAAGAACTAGGCTTGCAGATGGTGGGAGACCTCTATACGGACGGGACGCTAGTTCCGTACCGGATTCTACAGGAACAATTTGGCTTGCCAGATGGAACCTTCTTGCTACATGCGGCGGTGGTGATGGCGATGCAGCGGCATTGGGGAGGAGGGCTGGTGGAGCCGGAGGTGACCATGGCATGCCAGTATGTGGTAATGGCCGCGGGCACCGTCAAGGCTGTGACCTGCCTCCACACCAGAATGCTAAATGAGGGACTAGCGCCCTTGGTGGCGCTGAAGTCGCGATGGGAGGTCAGCATAGGTAAGCAGATACCAGACACCATCTGGAGCCAAGTGTTGCATAGGACCTGGAAGGGTACGAGGAATGCGCGGTTTCAGCAGGTGCATTTTTTCATTGTCCATAGGGCATACTTAACCCCGGAGAGATTACGACAGCACTTCCAGGTGCTTGACGCCATGTGCCCGAGATGTTTGGAGCCAGAGGTAGATCTAGACCACATGCTGTGGGGATGCCCGAAGTTAGGGGAATACTGTCCGGAAGTGGGAGAACTCCTGAACGCTATCACGGACAGGGAGATAGACTTTGATATGGCTGCATGTTTGCTCCTCTGGTTCCCGCATACCAGGAAGACTAAAATAACGAGCAAATTCATTGACTTGGGAATAATACTGGCACAGCGTGAAATTACTTGGCATTGGAAGTCTAAGGAAGGCCCGTCAGTGAGGAGATGGAGGAATGAGCTGTTGAAGTGGTCGGGATGTGAGAGTGTGCTTAGGATGCGTCAGGCAACTAGAACTGGCAACGAGAAATGTATGGAACTGGCGCGGTCCTGGGAGCTGGTAGTACAGGCATTACGGGACTATATGACAGACGGCGCGGAGGAAGATCAGAGGTAGGAAGGGATTCCATGTGGTTTACATGTTTGTCTGAATATCCTGGTGGATGACGTGCCTCAGAGCAGGGAAAGATTCTTGGAGCCCGCATTAGCAGCAGTTGTGGGGAGGGGGGGGAGTTAGTGGAGTGGGTGGTTTGACACCGCGAGGCAGTTTACCGGACCCGGATGGCCCAGTGAGGACATAGACTAGATTTGCAGGGAGCGACAGTGGGTGCAGTCTGGGGCTTGGCGGTGTGGGGGAGGGTTGGATGTTGTGGGGTAAAAGCAGATACTATACGACATGACTGACCTGCGGCCCGGACAGGGCATGCACTGAGGCATCTCCCGAAGAATGGTACATTGAAGCGCTGCCCAGCCTCCGGGATGTGGGCCAAATGGCTGTGTATTGCACTTATATCATACTAAATGTTGGGAGCCTTAAGTGTGCAGGATGGCCTATTGAATGGTTTTATATCTGATTCTGCAATAAAAATATATTTAAAAAAAAAAACTCTTAAAATTATAGAAAATGGACTATCATCGAGAGGTGGTACAGTCATATTTGTGTTAGAGGCCCATGAATATCGGCAGACAGAGGTATTCTATTCATGGATACATTTTCCAGCAGCACATGCTGTGACACAAGATTTCCACTATTACAAAATAGAGGAATCTCCAACAGAATACGCTCCTTTCGAGGACGTTGAAATTCCACTAACATACCAAGAGCACCTGCTCTGGTTTAATGGCGCCCTAAAACATCAAAATCACATTACCAGGCTCGGTCCACTTGGTAGACCAAGAGCCACATGGCCGGTTCTAGCCAGCTACACACCACATCCAGACATTGAAAAAATGTCAGACCGGGAACTTTTAGCTCAGCTAAAACAACTAATTAAAATACATAGACAATTGGTCCAATATGTCATGAGGACTTCAACAGTCCAACCAGCAATAAGAATTCCACAGCACACCCCTCAACAGGGGAACACAAATAAAATTACACCACAGACTATACAATCAGTCATTGGCAAAATACCCGCAAAACGGGAACAAATTCCATTCTGGTTAGCTCAAAAAATAACTCAAATAGAGGCAGTATTTCCTGATACTACTCCTAATGAGAAACACAGAATTCTGACTATCTGTCTTCCAATGGGGATCGCACCACATGTGGAGGACCGTGACACTTGGGGCACAGTCTTTGCTTCGATATGCACAAAAACACATGGTGTTCCGTCAATGGCGGTTATACCAGACGTACTAAGACAGATTCAAAATGAATACGGTCCAGAACCTGCTTTGACTCTGGGTATGAAATTACTGAAAGACTTCAAGCAGGTCTCGGCTATATTATTAGCCAACATAAAAGGAGAAGCAGCATCTGTGGCGATCCGCCAGAAATTGAAAGAAGCAGATATAGCAGAACAACCTTTTGATCTTGCCAGAATCATAGAAAAATCCTATGAAGAACTAGGTAGAGATAGTTTGGGTGGGAAACCACTAAAACCACAACTAACTGAAAATCCTGAAACAACTTTTATTAAAAATAATCTGAATACTCCAAAAAAGATGTGGGAGGGTAACAAACAAACCACTCCCAGAGAAAAACAGTTTCAGTCCAGAGGAAGGTCTCCTCAACGGAGAGATAGATCTCCAGAACGAGGAGGCAAGTCTCCCCAGAGGGAGCCCTCTGAAAAAAGATACAGCCTTAGAGATAGGGATAAATTGAGAAAACCTTCCAGATATCAAGATATTGATACACGTCCCTCTCGATCTTTTCAGAATTCCTCACAGAAATCGGAAAGAAGAGGACGGTCAGAACACAAAGAAGAGCAAGTCAAGTCCAAAGACAAGGAACCTGCTCATCAAAGTAAAAAATTACAATTTACAAAAAAGAAGGTAGCTAGTATTAAAATAAAACATGCCGAGGATTCTGAGGACACAACTGAAAAACGGAGAGTGGGCCCAGACAATGCTAGACAGCGTAGCAGAAGTGACCATAGCTCGCAAGATCCTGATGAATCTTCTGGAGACAGTGGACACGAATGAATACATTCAAGTGGAAACTGCAGACACCAGAGTTAGCAAACCCCATAAATTATATGAAATAACATTGCGTATGGAGGGGGACAAAACTAGGAAAATAAGAGGTCTCTTTTGGGATAACTTATCTAAAGGCTATGATATCCTTCTAGCTGAGAAAAACTGGCCACTGTCAGGGAGTGCCCACGTGGCGAAGAAATGATTATGCCTGCCTTCTCAAATCACTTTCCAATTCTTAAAAAAATACACATTTGCTAGAAAATGGGCAGTGGCCCAAGCCCCTGCATTATATAAAAATCATGTAGGATGGGATGAGGATTCTCCTCACCATAAAATTCAGTTCAAAAATCAACCTACTGCCCAAAGGCATTATCCTGTTAAGCAAGAAGCTAAAAAACAAGTCAGGGAGATCTTAGATCAACTTGAATATCAGGGGGTAATTGAAACATGCACCTCACAAATGAACAATCCTTTGTTTCCTGTCTCCAAGCCAGACGATTCATATCGTCTAGTTTTGGACTACAGACACCTAAACTCTTGCTGCAAAACATTTGCAGTACAAAACTCACGCAGTGCAGCACTAATGAATAACATAGTGCGCAAAAAATATAAAACGACATTAGATATCTCAAATGGTTTCTCCTGTCAAAACATATCTCCAGAAAGCAGATATTTGACCGCTTTCTCCTGTATGGGTGCGCAAAAACAATGTTGTCGTCTCCCACAGGGATTCAAGAATAGCCCAGGATTATTCTCAGCGAGGGTAACAGAGTTACTACAAATGTATGATGATGAGGCATTATCTTATGTCGATGACATCTATCTTACAGACGATGACCTGGAGACACACTTGAAAAGAGTAAACACCATAATACTTGGGTTCGCAGCTGAAGGGTACAAATTCCACTTTAAAAAGTCACGAATTGCTCACCTGACTGTCCTGTTTTTAGGATATGAATTATCAAGTGAAGGCAAAAGCCTAGCAGACAACTTCTTAGAGAAGTGTGCAGTACTCCAAGCACCAAAAACGCTGAAGAACTTACAATCAATACTAGGTTTCCTGAATTTCGGAAGAACATACATTCTAAATTATGCAGAGAGGGTTAAACCCCTATATGAATTAATAAAACCTGATTTCAAACCAATTAATTGGACTCAGAAACACACAGAAATTTTAAGATCATTACAAACAGACATGTTAACTAAAACAAAACTGCAAGCACGCGCAAACGAACGCAACCTTGTAATTCGAGTCATCGCAGGAAGATGCGGATTCACATACCTAACCTCTAATGAGGGAGAAACGGTACCAATAGCTTATAAATCATACTTGTACACACAAGCTGAAATGAGATTCAGTTCTACTGAAAAAATTCTAACAGCGGTTCAAACTGCTGTAGCAAAAGAAAGAGCCCTAGCCCAAGGCAAGAGCATATCTGTATTAACAGCAGTACCAGCCCTTGAGGCAGTAACAAGACCACGCATTCCGAATGCTGTGGCATTAGATCCAAAATGGATACAATGGGAAAATTCTCTTGCTGCAGAAGACGTGAAACACGCATTTGATCCAAAAATGAAAAAACTAGAAAATATGGAATACGAATATGAGTATCCTCTGCCAATCGAAATTCTGCCTCTAGAACAGTACACCTGTGTAATCTACACGGACAGATTTGCACGACACTACGTTGTGGATAAAATATCTTACAATGCAGCGCTTAGGTAAATTCAGACCGATAATCACCAAAACTGAAACACTGAGAAACTGTACAGCTCAGCGAGCTGAAATAAGATCTTTAAAGATGGCGCTTGAAAATGCTGAACGTGAGTTCCCCACACTAATAGTGTGCGATTCGCATTATTGCGTCCAGTCTTATAATAATGATATGCAGACATGGATCAAAAACGGTTACAAAGATGAGACTGGTACCACAATAAAGCATAAAAAGCTCTGGGAACAAGTAGTTCTTTTACAGAAAGAACTATGAAAGACTCACGTGATACATACACTGAGTCATCAACGTGATGGCGTTCCCGTTGCGGGGAATTTATTGGCTAACAGAGCCACGGCGGCAGCTGTTCAACCGGCTTCCCTAGCTACAAAAAAGCGTACTAAAAAACAAATAGACGGTGAAACGCTACTAGCGGTACAAGCCTCAATGAAAGGCAACTATGCGGCGTTACCTCTAAATTATCCACTCGGAAATAAATACATAATTGATGCGAACTCCGTTCCTTTTGCTCAAATCCCTGGAGTGGGGGATAGAGTAATTCCAAACATGAACCGGAGAGCTTACTTGATTCAAGAAGCACACATGGGAATGGGTGTGAGGCACCAAGAGATCTTGAAATCTCTAATAGAATTACAATCACAGTACTGGTGGCCGGGGATGAGCGTGCAAATTTTTAACTTTGCAATGAATTGTCAGAACTGCAATAGAAATCGCAGTTGTGAACCGGACCAGACAATTGCCAGGACACCTATATTAGAAAGCATCAGGCTATCTATACGCAGAAATCCAGCCGGAGTAATGCGATCCCATAATTACTAAGACGAGATTCATTTAGATGTAGACCCCAGCGCTCGGCTGACGCCAGAACTGTTATAAAAGATTTGCGAGTCTTTATCGGCACATACGCAATCGGCATGCTACATTCTGACCAGGGTCCTGCGTTTAGCTCTCGGGCTTACAAAGAGGCCATGGCCAGCATGGGCATTGCATTGCGGTACTCTAGTCCATTCCATCCCGAGGGAAATGCGGTAGTGGAGAGAAAAAAACGTGACATAAAGCAATCTATAACGGCGAGGGTATTAGGTTGGGGTGATGGGTGGGTCAAACATCTAACAAGTGTCCAACGTAGTCTTAACAATCTGCCAAGAAATTCTCTAAGAGGTATCACTCCATACAAACTATTGTTCGGTACTAGAATAATCCAGGACTTAGATTGTCAGACTTCAGTGGTGAAAGAAAAGTCCTTTGATATCAAAGATCGTTTGGCTGTTTTACAGGACTTAAATGAAACAAGAAGAAGTCTAAGTAACACAAAGTTAAAGCCAACAGCCACTGAAGAAAAACCACCTGTCCCAGCAAGATCTGTCTGGATTCCAAAGATTGGGGATCTAGTCAGAGAAAAGATCGCAGTGAAGAAGGAATTTGGGCCTTCTTACAGAAAAGCAGTATCTGTCTTAGCTGTCAGCGGAACAAGATCAGTAGTACTACCGCCCCTTGCTGGTAAAAAGGAGAACAGAGTTGTATCAATCGACCTGGTAAAACCACAATCATGTGGCCAATAATAAGTAGTAGGCCCAGTGGACTCCCAAGAAGTAGCAGAAGACCAAACCTTGCTACAATCCAAGAGGTTCAAACTGAGAGACTAATCACTTTTGATAAACCTGCAGTAAATAAAAAAGGACTATGCAACAAAGCCATGGAACTTGTGCCTCTTGAAATCCAAATTACAACAGTTCGTCAAGAAACACCTGTCTACAATGATGTAGCCTCTGACTATACTAATGTGACAAAAGAAGATTCAAAGACTAAAGGAAATCCGGAAGCAATTCCAACAATTGACAGAACTGCATCTGGCCACTTCATCAATTTCGATGACTTTTCTGATGATCCGAGTGAACATGAAGAAACGCCAGCAACAAAAAGTTTTAAACAAAAAATGACTGAACTCTTTCATCAACTCAAAGAAACATATCTGATTTCACCATGGATTGAATTATGGATTGTGTTTGATGTACTTTCCCTCCTACTTTGGCTCATCATAATTTTATGTTTGGGTAGATTTGTTGATGGAAAATATAGTACAATTGACACAGCAAGCCAGAACATCAACTTGGTCCTAAAGCCACACAGATCATCTCACATCGAGAAAAGAGAACTGCCATCAGTGAACATCACAGCCATTCCAATACCTGGTGGTGTAGCATGGGACAAAACGGATTACGAAATCTATGGCCCGATTGAGCTCTTGAAATATCCACACTAGTTCAAGGTTTCATTAAGTGACTTTGTAAAACAAAGTACTTTCTCTGATGATTGGGACTTTGAAAATATTAATAATATGATGTCAGATTCAGAAATGTCAGCAAAATTCAACAAACATGATTATTTACAAGGTTCATCAAATTATGAAGAAATGTATTGCTATAATCTTTATGGTCATCACTATTTGCATAAATCTGCTAATCCTAGAAATGTTTTTACTTATAATCAATGGGAACATTGTCCAACACCGCCAAAAGGCAGCTCGAAAACATTTTATGAGAAATGCCCATATTTCTCAGGGTTTAACACAACTGATCCAGAAACGTTTTATTTCAAAATGTTAAATAAGACAGGAATGAAAAACATGTTGACAAATACTAAATTGATTTATTCTGAAAAAGTTTATGAAAAAATGTCTACATTTGGTTTTGAATTTTGGAAAAACAACATTGAAACAAAAACCATCTGGGGTACAAAAGACTGGCAGGTACAAGGTTTAGAATCACTATTCAGTGCCTGCATGATCCCAGAACAGATAATATTCCTGAATGACATCATTCAACAAACAACCTGTCTCGGCCTAGCCAAGATAAAAGACTTAAACAAACCGTCTATTCCAAAGCCCATACCAGATAGTAATAGCACTAAGGATGTAGAGATAGACGTATCCTATATTTTACACCAAAACAGAACAAATCCTGATTGGAAAAAATGGTTGATCTGGCCCACAGACACAAATAACTGTCAAGATAGATTCCTGAACAAAACACAGGGGTTCAAACAGACCAGGCCAGACCCAAGATACTCCCAGAGACAACATCCAGGGATAGTTACAACATACAGTGTAGGAAAGCTATGTCTTGAATGGCTACAGAAATCCACACTGGCTGAAACTAAGCAACACTTGACTTTACTTAAAGAAGGTGCTGACTTGCGAGATTTCATAATGGGACCTCGCAAACAGCGTCAAAAACGTTTCATATACGCCGGTATATACGCTGCTTACAACGAAGCTTGGAAAGTAATGCAAATTGAAACTGCTGAAAAAATACGAGAAATTGATCGGATTAATTTGGAAAAATCACTTTCTGTAGTGGACAATGGGTTACGACTCTGTCCTCCAGAATTTATTCACTGGACAGCATTGTATCATCTGCTATTGATATAATAGAGCAGGACTTGCTAATGTTACAACATGGCCAGTCCCGATTGCGTTCTATTGTACAGTTAGGCTGGACGTTACCAAATCTGCGTTCAGGCTACGTGCCATGGCGTCTACTCAACACAACGTTATTATTTTCTATCTTTAACCTTACTGATAAACAAATCAGTTTGGCACAAAAAGGAGCAGACTATTCGATTCTGAGCATTGAAAAACTTGAGAGATTATCATCGACAATGTCAGAGAGACCTGTCATTGAATGGATAATACATGGTACAATTACAATTCCGATAACGACTTTTCAGTTTCAGTATTGCCAAACATATATACCAGCAGGCCTGTATGAAAGGTTGGGCAAAGGATACATCAAGTCAACATGGAATTTACCTTATACACATAAATGTTATAGTGAAGGGAAAAAATAAGTATTTCTTAGTGGTAACAACTGTAAAAAATCACTAAGCGGTACACTTCTGTGTCAAGGTATTAACTTGCATGGAGCCTGCGAAGGTTCATCAAACAACCTTTCATGTCACCTGCAAGGCACTCCTGCAACACAGATAGAGCCTTTTTTCAGACAACTTTCTAACGGCAGCTACGTTATAATAAGTGACCGCAGCTGTTGTGGCATGGTGCCAGGAAAAGCCTATCTCGTGAGCGTTACTTCCATGGTCACTTGTTGTATGCAAGTACTGTATCCAAACAGCAATCCAGACATGGAGGTGGCAATATGGCCTTCTTTGAATATCTCTTCTATTCCAATTGATACTTTAAGCAGAATGAAGTCTTTTCTATCACAGACAACTGTGCCTTTAACCTCGTCCAAAGAGTCGTATGATCTGCAAGTTGCAAGGACAGCGGCAGAGATACATTCCCTATTATCGTCAAATTGCCCCGTGCGTTTCGTAGAAATGTTAAGCCAAATCTTAAACATGTCAGATACCAGTGGCAACGCACATGTATTTAAGACAATTTTTCGGGACTGTTAGCACCCTTTGAGGCAGTTCTTGGCATTTTCCCGAATTTTGTGCATTCAGTATTCGGCGGACTGCCTCTTCTTTTGGGACTCGTAGCAGGAATTTTATTTTTGTTCCTTCTGCTCTGATATGGCAAGTCAAGCCACAGAGAAAACTCAGGCAACAATGGAAGAAATGATCCTAGCTATACGATACCAAGAACGGATCACTAATGTCCTCGGCTTTGCCCGGCTAAGAGATCTGAGTACTACCTGGTTTCTTTAATTCAGACCAATCTGGCAAGTTTGCATCTTACCTGTGCTTCGATGTCTGCTATGCGGAGGAGAATGCATGTTGGATGTCTTACACTACCATCAGCAGTACCAATGGATATCGATACTGTGCCTGGTTCGGTAACGGCTCATGCAACGTGTTGTCCCCAGCGGCTACCTATTCTGATGACGGCATTCGTTGAGACTTCACCATTACGATTAGGTGGCGGTGAAGTACGAGATGAAAGCAGCACCACACAGGTACAACCTTCCGTGAGCATTGCTGATCCAAACATCGATGATGGCAATGATTCTCACATATGCACTATTTCAGCTTTTTCGAACTTGGTCGAACTCTCACCTACTGTTGTAGACCAATTTTTCACAAGCCTGTTTGATTTGATGTTCTCTCCTAACAACGAGAATAACTTTTGAAACAACGAGCCCTGAACTCTGAATTCGGCCTTCAATTTTTGATAAACAACACTACTGAAAACAATTGGAACTAATTTTTCCCCTGAAAGTGAAATTATTTTTTCCATTTCCAAAATATTTACCTTTTTTCTGGCACATGGTACTCTGCTTAAAGTAGAACTATTCTTAGACAACAGAACTTCTATTTTTAGAGACTCTAGAGACAATATTTTGACTTAGCCTCTAGCACATGTACAGTATTGTATAAATATGTGATGAAATGGTCTCGACCTTCTTTTCTGTATTAAGAGCCATTTCATAAATGTAATTTTCGCAATTCATTCAGCCAATATATATGTATGCATTATCTGAATGATACCACTGCTTGAAAAACGTACTGTATAAATACTCATTTTCGTGTATATACCATATACCATTTCAAATGCAATTTATGTTTTTCGGGGTGGGTTGGAAAACACATGCATCGTTATATGTTTAGTATTGCTTAGTATTTAGTAATGATGGACATTATACGTGGAGTGGGTGTTGTTAACGTATCTAGGACCCTATTTAAATATTCCCGATTCATGCCCTTATGTGGTTATAACAAAACATATCCTTATAAAGGCATAAGAATCATATCCATATTTAGTCATAGCCAATGCAGTCCAAATACAGCAAGGCTACTCCCATAGACTCCTAGAAAGTACAACGCGTTCTTTAAACAAACCAAGCCTCCAGCAGCCCGGGAATTCCCCCTGCTTTTGTTTTGATTTGAACAAGAACTCCTGGAGTCCAGAAAGAACTGTAAGTTCTTAGTGACGTCTTATGTCCAACCTTACGTCAAACTCGGCACCTTTCAGGTATAAATATACCAGCATCTGCCTTAGGCAAACGCACGGTGGTTTGGAGCAGATCGGCTATCTACTTCCCCGAAGCCCAGCTGTAGCGAGTGCCGAAGGAAGCCGACCCTCCCCATGACGCACTGAGAGAGACGCTGTCTTTTCTCCTGCTGAGAAATTCCAGCTCCAGTGTTTACAGTCACCCTTGCGGGTTGCTGGGAGATCGAGTCCTGAGAAAGAGATACAAGACCTCCTTCATTCTATAACCAAGGTACAGAGCTGATTAGATCCTTAGAGAATTCTAGATTCAGATTCTGGGCAAAAACGAACTTAATTTAAACTGCAGCTCACTTACTCCTTCCCACGTACTAGGCTTAGGTTAGGTACACCAGGGTAGGCATATCTTAGAAGCACCAGTTGAGTACGTTTAGTCAATGATTTTATGTATGTATATATTTTATCCGTTTTAAGTATCATATGGCTCAGAAATCATATAAATGCTTTTATAGTGTTATTTCATAATACTCCTTTTACTGTACGCACTTTACTTCATGATAAGTATTGCAATTGTGGCAATTCACTTCTCTTGCATGAGAAAGAGGACTGCTCAATAAATAACACCTTTTATTGAAAACGCCCGTCTCTCTCTATTTCTTTGCACTCCTGGTGAAACTAAGCATGCACGATTGACTGAGTGAAATAGCTGTCTATTGTTTTCACACAACTCTGGAGATATACTCCTTGTTCTGGAGGGAGCAAAGTTGTCATTTTTATGCAGTTGTCAGAAACGAATCCCTTCTTGTCTAATCAGGAAAGTTAACTCCTTCCTGTTCAATCGAGAAAGTTTCTAGTGACCTCTGAGCTAGCTGGCATTCATAATTAAGTCTAACATATTCAGTAGAGACCTAGTCGACCTCAGTCCTACGTCTAAACTATTGTTTATGTTATTCCAATGTGCAGAGCCTATTGGGAATATAGGAACTACACTACAGTATGTGTGCTGGGGCCATAACTAACAGGCATACCTGCCTTTGATGGTATCTTCAAAGAGACATTCTATTGCCACAACAAACCTTAGCGCCCCATGGCTAAACCACCACCTCTTCCTGTCCTCGATAACTAATGAACTTATGAACTTTTGCATTCTTCTCCCCTCCCCACACTTTTGTACTAAACCAAAGATTTCAGATACCGAGAGGACCCTTCGCAAACATGGTTTATTGCACCCCAAAGAATCCGCCTTTCAACGGACAATGGAACTTGTTTTCTATCAACAGTAAAAGACACTGAAGCCTGACCAGTCTCACATGTTCTCGACCCTGAGGCAAGGACCAGCTGGTAGATAATCATCACATGTCCGATTGTTTATGGATGGGAGGGTATGAACCAACTTGTCCGGCTTGTATGGCATCCTGGCCGGGGCGGGGATACCAAGCTTACATGACACTGATCATAAAGATTACTTTGTCCTGATACTGTATAAAAGTGGCCTGCAGAAGAGCTGTTGTTAGAGCACCTCCCGAAGACATCCCGGTGTCTGAAATTATGTGTTCTCCTCTGGAGTAATAAACCTGTTTCTTGCCTTCCCGTTTCCTTTTTTTTTTTTTTACTTTTCTTTATTCAACTTTTTACAACAATTTTTTTATAGCCCTTGGTTCCCACCCCCCACCCCCCATGAGGACAGTTAATTCTATTACTATTTACATAGAGATTTACATTACACATATACAAATTCATAAGCAGGGAATAAAGGAAAACAGAGAAAAAAAAATAAACATATTAAGATCAAAGCTCAATGCGCTCTTGATCATACATTTCATTCTTTAGTGATTTAGTAAGACAGGAATTGATATTCTCAATGAGATTGAGTTGCGTTGTTTGTAGGATAACAGATTTTATCAATTATCCAAGGCATTTTCAATTCATATGTTCAATGCGCCTGTATCCAATCTAGCAAAGGTGCCCAGATTTTCATGCCTCTCTGCCGAATATTACGCCCCTTTTGTTTATAAATGGCTACCTCTAGGTTACTGTTGGACTTTGGCCCTTAGGGCAGGTTCACCCCTAGACTTTTTGCGTGAAATGGTGACCTGGCAATGGTGATTTTTGGGATTCTGCGCACTTTCACTGTGTCCCAGTGGAAAGTGCGTGCGCACTCTGAGTGCATGTGCTGAGCTAGGCCTGCCCGCCCATAGGAATGCATGGGGAATGTATGTGTCCCTGGTAGTTCCTGATGCGTGGGGTGTACAGGCTTGAGTCTGGTATGTGTGAACTCGTGAGAGTGAATGCTGCGAGATGGTGTATGCAGCATGTATGTGTCTAGTAGCGAAGCGCCATTTCTAGACATGGCTGTACGTGTGCTGTGAGGGTGCTGGCGTGTGATTGGCTGGAGCTGGCTGGCATGCCAGGCTCCAGGAAGTCTGGATGGGTCTGCCCGGTGGTGAGTGGGAGATTAGCATGAGTGATGTGTGGGAGGAGTGTACCTGTGTCCTGGATGGGCTGGGTTTTCCCCACACAATGCTGGCTCCGCCCCCCTGTGGTGTGTCTAATGACCCAAGCCCTGCCAGTGAATAGAGAGGGTGGTTGAGGTAAACAGAGTACTCAAGAACCAGCTGCGACTGGTTCCGCCCCCACTCTGCACCCTTGAACAAAGGAATGCACTGTATAAAAATGGGGCTGTGTCCCCACTGAAGTTGTTCTCTTCCAGGATCCTGAGGGGGCTGTTGCTGCTGCTGGGCCAGAGGACCGCCACTTGGGGTGTCTCCCTGCCTGGAGACCCAGTGAGCTGGCTCTGGGCCCAGCCTTGCCCCCCCCTGCCTGCCCAGGGACTTGCTGGCACTCTGCCCTGCTTGCTGAGGGCACCTGGGAGCGCTTTATCCTGTTTGTAGCGCTAGGAGCGCGCTTTATGCCCTCTAGCGCTTGGAAGCGCTTTGTTTTTGATTATAGCGCTTGGAGCGCTGTAAATTGCCTGTTAAGCGCTGAGGAGCGCTTTGCCTGCCTAGCGAGTGCCTACCTCGCTTTATAATTGATTAGGAGGCCGGTGCCCACCCGGCATTGCCCAGGTCCGTGGTTTATTTGGATCACGAGGGAGCCCACTCCTCGGATCATGGGAGCCCGCCTGCCTGCCTAAGAAGCGAGCCGCCGCGCTGCCCGCGGCGACCCGGAAGTGGTGAGGCGGCCGACCAATTACAGCGCGGCCCCGGAGAGGCCGACCGGAAGTCCCGCCCCGCTGCCGCGACCCGGAAGTCAGGCAGGCCGGGGGCAGGACAGAGAGGCAACCGGAAGCGGACGGGAGGCCACCCCGCGCTCCGGTGAAGAGAGAAGCCGGCGTCTTCCCTTGTCCTCCCCAGGCTCCCAAAGTGAGGGAGAGCCCAGGGAGAAGTGTCCAGAGAGCCCCGAGGAGCGGGAGCTCTCGAGGAGCAGAGCCTGCCGCGTCGTGCCTGGAGCCCCGGGACGAGAGGAGAGGAGCCGCCCTGCAGCCCAGCCAGCAGGTGAGTGACTGCTCAGGGAGAGGGGGGCGTCGGGGCACATTGACGGTGCCCGCCCCTCCCCTCCAGTGCGAGGCTCACGGCGCCACATGTGTCAGAGCCACGAGAGGCTCTTGAGGGCATTTCGGGGTCTAGAGTCCTGAGGGGCTCGAGGTGCCAGTTGTTTTCGAGTCCCCAGAGGGGGGACTCCAACGAAGGGGGCACCATTGTTCTAGGCCCTGTGGGGGGGCCCGGGCATTTATTTGTGTTGAGCCCGGAGAGGCTCAGAGGGGGCATCTTCTTCCCGAGCCAGGAGGCTCCTGGGGGCCATTTTGTTCCTTGAGCCCAGAGAGGCTCTGAGGGTGCCATTCCCTCGTGTTGGAGCCCAGAGAGGCCCCAGCCCTTTTGCGTTGCGAGCCCCAGAGAGGCTCGAGTGCCCATTCCGTTGAAGAGCCTGAGAGAGGCTCAGGAGGGCCAGTTCGTGTTCTTGAGCCCAGAGAGGCTCCAACTTTGCCCTAACTTTCCCTGCACCAGTTGCCCAGCACTTTGTGGGCAACTGCGACGTTTAGGCCCTGACATTGGGACACAGGGACAGTCACAGGTGGTGACTTCTGAGTTTTGCGCAATTGTACTTTCTATGCACCTCTGAATGTATTGTTTATGCGTCATGTGCCTTTACACCTCTGAATGAATGTCATGCATTGCATCATGTGTTTTCCTCTTACACCCCTACAGGTATTGTGATACATAGGTGGTTGTTTTCTCCCTAGTACAGGTGGTGCTAGTGAGATCCTGGTTACCAGTAATTACTGGTTGTGTGCTATTTTGTGCTATATTCTATGTACTAAGTGCTATTTCTGAAAGTGCTACTTCTGATTCCTGACAGTGGTCCAGGTGGCCCTGTCTTGTACATATCCCTTGTAAATTCTGGCCGTGCCTCTGGCACATTGTAAAGTGTGTGTTTTATCTAATGTGTTTTGGTGTAATACAAAGGCTATTTTTATATAACCTTGTGTGGAGTTTCCTTTGTGGTGGGCCTTTGGTTGTTGTTGCTGGGGTGCGTGCGCAAATACTTAGCCTACATCGCCTCCAAGTTTAGCCTTGCTGCTCGCGCCACGTTACCTAGAGGGTGAGTAGGGGTTATCTTGGCGTGTAACTCCCTTGCCCTGACTTTGGTGTAGTGGTCTCTGACTGACTTGGCAAAAGCCCTGGCCAGCCAGGGATCCCATTTCCAACAGTTACATGTCGCAAGTAGTCTAGCTTTCCATTGGGAGAAGGATGGTGGGATGGGGTCGAGCCAAGCTGATGCGACACATAGTCGAAAGATTGCCATTGCCACGAAGATCACCCCTTGCACCTGTCTAGGACGTTCTTTATTAGTAGTGCTTCCGGTATTTATTTTTTTGCCATTTCCGTCTGTATTTATCCATATTTATTTTTGGGGTATTTTTTCTGTATTTATCCGCATTTATTTTTGCCACAAGCCAAAGACGCTGCTACAGCTAGTAT
Organism: Lissotriton helveticus; assembly: GCF_964261635.1. Lineage (NCBI taxonomy): Eukaryota > Metazoa > Chordata > Amphibia > Caudata > Salamandridae > Lissotriton > Lissotriton helveticus. Next base: position 144,736,343 of record NC_136063.1, on the reverse strand, counting down.
TTTTCCGCATTTATTTAAATTGACAATGCACACCAGCACCCGGTTGTTATTGGTCAACACAAAACATTCATTTGAAAACTTTGCCATTGTAGTACAAGCACATGTGCATTTCAAGAGACTTTGCAGACATTCTAAAAAGAATAAAATACTACAGGAAACCAAAATTAAAACACAAGTTACTAGTTCCAAGATGTAATTGGCTTCTAATAGAAAATACTCCATAGTAGTTCTCGAGAGGTACACATAATGTAAATAGGTCAGTGGGTTACTGCTTTTGTCAGAGAGACCCTATTGTTACTTGCAGTTAATTAGTAAAAATATTAACATAGAACAGTAAGCTATTAACTGTCACGTAAGAGCTGTATGCAAATTGCAAGGTATAAGTAAGAGCGTTATGGTTTTTCTTCCAGTCTTTGATCATCCTAATGTGGCAAAAAGGGTTAATTTGGGTAGAAATCAATTCCGATTATTAAAGAGACTCCCCAACCATGGTATTAAGTTTTAAATTCTGAGTTTGTTTCTCCAGACCAATCACTATTAAACTATGCTGCCTACTAGTATTGTTGTCATGTGACTCCTACACCTTGTAGTCCTTTGTTGCAAACTAGGATATTTTGCCTTTCATTTTGAACTACTCTTGTGGAAAAAGGGAGGAGAATTGCTGATGACAGAAACTCCATGGCTGCTAAGAAGCCATTACTAACTGCATTTATATTGCACTTACTACCCGTGACTAATGTATAGCGCTACCTGAAAAATAAGCAAAAAAAGTGGACGAAAGAAACGTTGCCTCTGTGCAATGTGTTAAAAAAAAGTGCATTCGATAGTTTCTTCTTCTTCTTAGGGCACATGATAGCCGTGTCAGACCTGTGCTCCGAGGCCTGTGATATTCAAAGTGAGTTACAGGCCCCGTGTGAGGAGGATCGCCACGCTGCTTGGAAACAAAGGGGTCTCTCTGAACTCATACGTCTATTACTTGTGCCTCGTGCTAACATGCCCTGATGAAAGGCTCCAGTAATCTGGATAAACCCAACTAAAGCCCAGAACAGCATCTGCTGGGTGCATGTTTTTGTCGGTGCAGTTCTTTATCTGATCCAGTCTCTCACACAGCCACTTGCCGTGGCATAATGGGAGCTGCACTCCGGGAATGCGCTGCTCAGCAGCAGTCACGTGGGCACATTTCGCTAGGTTCAGTTTGTTGAAAGCTGCTGCCTGACTCTCATAAGTGGAAAGATGCATAGACTAGGCCATGATTTTAAAGTATGCAGAAATAAATAACCACGTTTTGTTTGTTAATTTCGTTTTGTGTTTGGTTTTTGCTCTTCAGGGTTTACTGGGTGTGGTATGTGTGAGAACTAAAGACGCTGCTATGAGGGGGAGGCCGGAGCTGTGTTAAGGCAGGTGGGGGACAGAATCATGGCTCTTGAGTCAGTCTGACCCCTATACCCCCCCCCCCCAGTTTGTTAACCTCATGCTAAGTGGGCAATTAATCATGTAAGGCGCGATGGCGGACCCTTTCCCTCCACCCCTGCTATAAACTATTACGCTTTTCTGTTCTGGAGACACTGCAGGCTCCTAGCCTTAATGATACTACTATGGGACACAAGGCACCCTGTGGTATTCAGCAAGCACGGTAATTAAGAAAATAAAGGACAACAATTCCCACCTCCTCCTCACCCACTTGACGACGGAGAATAAGACCCTCTGCTGCTGCCGGGGCATAGGGGGGCAGGGCCCACATGAGGGCGCTAAAAGACCTTGATTGAAGGGGATTAAAATGAATTTCCAGGGGCGTGCAAAGGAAACCGCATGCAGCGGAAGCAACATTTGCCAGTGTTTTGCCGTTTCTAAATATAAATACAGACAAAGGAAATATAGATTTCCGTCTGTATTTATATGTAAATATCCGTAAAAACGGAAAACCGGGAGCCCTATTTATTAGTGATGCCCAGCATAATCTCTTCAGTTGATATGTTAATCCCCGCCCCGGTAATGTCCGATAGAAACCCAGATATTTCATTTATAATGTTTGATAGGGTATTACATGTGGCGAACATATGCACACTGTCCGCAGCAGGAAGTGCACATCGCGGGCAGGTAGTGCCCTTACCTGTCCCCCATTTCGAAATTTTATACGGTGTATAAAAATATGTTTTATAAAATTGTGTCTGTAGTTTTAAGGACATTAAGTAGGTTAGAGATAGATCATATGCCAAAAGTGGAATGTTAGGTGGAACTTCTAGTTTAATTTGCCATGCCACCCCATGTTTATCCATATCATCTGGGAGTAAGGTATTAAAGTTTTCATAGATCTCACCAATTCTTGGTGGCTTGTTGTTACCCATATTTTCTATAATTTGGCAAATTTGAAATTTAATACGGCCACCCCCTTTTTTTAGCAAAAAATCTCTCACTTGAAGATATTTGAAAAAATCCCTGTTGGGGATGTTATAATCTTTTTTTAATTCATCGAATGATTTCATTCCCTGAACAGAGAAAAAACATCCAAGTTGCTCTATCCCTAATGTACACCAATTCCGTATATAGGAGTCATGGAATATTTCTGGGAGTTCTGGGTTCTGAAGAACCGGTGTATAATGTGAAAATCGCCCTATACCAAGTAGTTTTTTAACCTGTCCCCACACTTTCACAACAATTTTGATGGTTTTGAATTTCACCTTTTTAAGGTGATTATCGTTAACATGACGCCAGAGACAGCCATTGCTCCCATTCCCTAGGATGAGTTCTTGTGGTGTAGGAATACTCAGATCATCTGGGTTAGATTTGAACAATCTTGTGCTATAATTCATAACTGAAGCCCAATAATAAAGCATGAAATTAGGTAACGCCCACCCCCCACGCTCTCTAGGTAATGTGATCCATTTGAGTGCTCTCCGAGGTTTACTATAACCCCATAAAAATTGTGAGAACATTGAATCTATTTTCTTAAATACATGTGGTGGGAATTCCAAGCAAATTGCTCTAAAAAAATATAAAAACTTAGGAAAAAAACCCATCTTCACTACATTTGTTCTACCACCGATAGATAAATGTAGATTATCTAAACGTGACAATTCTCTCTTGGTGTGTAGCATTAGTGGCTCCAGATTATTATTTACAATGTTCCCGACATTGGCACTAATACTAACACCCAAGTATGTTGCTTTATCAGTTATTCTTGGGTCTCTCATCCTAATCTTATTATTAAGCACGAGCTGTGTCTTACTGGAATTTAGCTTATACCCCGAAGCTCTACCGAAATTCTGTGCTTCGTTTTCAATGAGATTCATAGCAGTTGTAGGATCCCCTGTTACAATTGCGATATCATCCGCATACGCTAAGCATTTTGTTTCTAAACCACGCACATTTATAGGGGTGATTAGCGCGTTTTTTTCGAGCCTATGTATGAACCCATCTATATAGATGGCAAAAAGTAGGGGCGAGCAAGGGCACCCCTGTCGTGTCCCTCTGTTAATTTTGTCGTCGGTTAACTCCCCGTTGATCAATACCCTAGCACTGGGATCAACGTATAGCTGTTGAATTGCTGTAATATATTTCTCACCAATGCCACAGTTTCGCATGGCAGCCCACAGGAACTTCCAGGAGACCCTATCAAACGCCTTTTCTGCGTCAAGCAGTATAAGCGCCATAGGGTCTCCTGTCGTTCCTGTGTAGTCAAAGAGGAATATAACTCTTTGCACATGGTCGGTTGTGGATCTTCCTGGTATAAACCCATGTTGTCTTTCAGAGACTATACTATGAATCCGAGGTGCCAGCCGTGATGCTAATAATTTCGAATAAATTTTGGAATCCCCATTAATCAATGTAATTGGTCGATACATCCCCATTTACTGGGGATCTTTGTCTTTTTTGGGGAAAACAATTATTTTCGCGTTTGACCAGGATTTTGGAGGATTCCCGCCTTCAAAGATGTTTTGAAATATTTCCGTCATAATAGACTTGAGTTGGGGTATAAATTTTATATAGAACTCAGTCGGAATCCCGTCTAAGCCTGCGGCTTTCCCAGTTGCTAGGGAATTCATAGATAATAGGATTTCCTCCCAGCATACTGCACTATTTAAGATTTCTTGATCTTCTAAACCCAAGCCCTCTGTAATAAATGGCTCAATATAGCTCATGGGATCATCGCATGCATTCTCATCCTCATAATACAGCTTCTGATAGAATATTTGAAAAGCTTTTCTAATATCTGCTGGATCTGTCTTCAAGCCAAGCGTAGGATCGTTAATTGCTTTAATTAGGGTTCCGGATATCTCTTCCCGGGTTCTAACCGCCAAATGGTGACCCATTTTCTCCCCCAGTTCATAAATAGTCTCCCTACGGGTAGTTGCTCTCGCAATTGCTTTCTCAATTAGAATTTCCGATATATAGTTTTTAGCTATTGCCACCTTGTTCACTTCCCTATCTGTCATCTCCCCATCCTGTACTGCCTTGATCAAATTTTCTTCAGCGATCTGCAGACTTTGTTCCAGGGACCTCATTTTTTGTTTTTCTAAACTGTTACGTTGGAATGAAAATCGCATAGTTTCACCCCTGATACAAGCCTTCATAGTGTCCCAAACATTTTCTATTGAAGCGGACCCTATATTGTCTTCCAGAAAGGCCGGAATCCAGTTCCTCATATGCGTGCAATATTCATCATTCTTCAATAACGCTCTTTCGAACGTCCAACTAGTAACTATTGGTCTATTGGGCCCCACTGTTATAGTAAGTTCAAGTGGATTGTGGTCCGAGAGAATTCTCGTGTGTTTTTTTATTTGGCAGCTAGATTTTAAAGTGCAGGACATAAGCATATAGTCCAATCTTAAATGCCTAGAATGAGGGTAAGAGTAATAAGTATAACCAGGATTCCCCGGATATGTCTCTGACCACCCATCTATTAATCCATGAAGTGGAGAAGCGTGGCTCAGTGGTTAGAGGCGGCAGACCCGGAAGCTGAGATCAGCCGTGGACCAGGGTTCGATTCCCCGCCTCGGCGGGTCTCGGGCACAAAAATTCCACGGACTCGACAATTCTCGCTCCGGTGCCTACTCGACTCACGGGGTCACACTCTGCGACTCTGGGCAATAGCTTGCTTAATCTCCACTACGGCCCCTCGCGGCGGGATGCCTGGCTTTCACCTTGTGAATACCCTGCCGGGGTATCTCACAGGGGAATACCAGGACGGGTTCCCTAAGCAAGCGCCATGAGACCCCTGGGTGATTAGTGCGCTATATAAATAGAAACAAATTTACATTTACATTTACATAAATCACTCAGAGATTGGTATACCTTCCGTTTCCTACCTTTATAAACAAAGCCTGGGTCAGATAACCATTCATTAGGTAAGTGTATATTAAGATCTCCACAGACAATAATAGGGAGGGGCCAATGTACCAGTTTGTTAGAGATGTTGTTCACCACTTCCTGATCATCACTAATATTGCCATAAACAGTTCATAGTGTCAATTTATTTTTCCCTTTATTATAGCAGCACTCAGTTATCACATATCGTCCAAATTTATCTGCGATTGAGCGCGAGAACTGGATCCCTCCTCCTTTTGCCAAGATGGCTACCCCTTTTGTACGTGACCCCTGAGATGTAGCAGAGATAAGTCTATATCCAAGTGTTTTCAACAGATATTGCTGTGATCCCTCAATGTGAGTCTCCTGGAGACATATAATATCTGCTGCAGCTAGCCTGAACCCTTCTGCCACTTTCTGCCTTTTCTTAATATCATTCAGGCCGCATATATTCAAAGAAATTATTTTCAATTTAGTCATTCAAATCTTTTAAGGTTACCAAACAGATCAAATGCTAGCCCTGGGCCCAGCCTTTCCTCATCAACCTCCATTCCCTTCTTCCCCTGTATATATTTTGTGCTCCTTGTGAAAAATCCGATTCCTGTCCCCAGCCTCCCCTCTCCCCCTAAGAGCCCATTGACCTGCCCCCCCCGTCCCTACACCCCCGACCCCCCCACCATCTAGTGAGACTGCCTGGTTCCCTTGGAACCAGGTTGTGGGCATCGAGTGATTCGTTGGTAGCTAGTGTCGCCGCGTCCTGACCCCTGTTGCTATGTGAGTTTCGGGGAGATGTGTTTTTTAGACTTTACATTATCTTATCTTCATTGTATACAAACATAACATCTGTCTATATAGCATAAGATATCCCCCTCCCTCCTGTTTTCTCTAAATGTCTTATTCCTTATGCCGCGGTTGTCTGGTTAACAGGTATTTAGTAATAGCCTATGTTTAGGGATTTTTTCCCCCTCCTTTTTTTGGTTTTTCTTTTCCGTTTTTACTTTTTGTAGTAATCTCCTCGAGATAAGTTTGTGCTTGAATTTCACTAATGAAGCTTCTAGTGACACCATTATAAATAATTTTCAGTCTTGCAGGGTTCTGTAAAAATACAGTCGCTCCCAGCTGTTCAAAAGGATCAAAGAGTTGTCGCATTCTCCATCGTCTTTCCACTGTCGCATGTGCAAAGTCTGGTCTGCTAAAAAACGTATATCCTTTATGTTCTTTTTTATGAGTTGGGCGTGCCAGATCATATATGGCTTCACGTAGGAGGAAATTGCCAAAATACACCAACATTGCTCTTGGGTATTTTTCTGATGAATATGATCGTTTATTGAGGGTTAGAGGAAAGCGATGGGCCCGCTGGATTTCTTTGTCCCAATCCCAGGTGGTGAGTTCCGGAAAGGATTCTTTAAAGAGCGATATCATGTAGCCCCTGGAGTCGTTCCCCTCAACTCCCTCCGGAATTCCCAAGAGGCGTAAGTTATTTCTCCTGGCCCGATTTTCTTGATCCTCCACTTTCATCATCAGGTCTCGCACAATTCCTTCATGTTCTTTTCCCTGTTTCTGTAGGCCGGATACATCCTTTTCGAGGCTCTCTGTTCGTAACTCAACCGATGCCATTCTATCTGATATTTCTAGGCAAGTTTGCCCTACCTTATTGATTGCTCCTTGAAGTTTCTTATTATCAAGTTTCACGACTTCTTGAAATTTCATAATTGAGTTAAATACATCGCCCAGGGAAGGTTCAGATTGACCGCCCATCTCGTCGGCCATTGATGTACCTTGTACAGGTGGATTCCTGTGGCGACGCTCTATCCGTTCAGTGTTACTTCCTTGATCAGTGGTATCTTCATCCATAAACTTTAGTCTTCTTTTCTTTTTATCTTGTCTTTTCTTTGCACTATTGTCTTTTGAAGAATCATCCACCTTTTTTGAGTTAGAGTGGGAATTGGAGTCAGAGGATTCTGAGTTCTTAAGCTGTTCCTGGCTTAATCCATGTGGTTCGCTTGAAGTGGACATCCCCATCTCATATACTTCAGACTCTGATAGTGACTCTGATTCCATTTCAGATCCATTTGGCAATAAAGCTATATTGCCAGGATTTCCCTCGAGGCTTCGAGACGAATCAGTCTTTTCCGACTCTACTACGCTTGGGCTGAGGGTTATTTGTACCAAGTCGTTTGGAGCAATAAGATTCTTTGTTTGTACAAGATCTTTAAATAGTGGTGCAGTCAGATCTGAAATTGGTCCCTTAGGTTCGGTTGATTCTTCCCTGCACATTTCTGTTGCTGGTCCATGTCCATTCGTAGTTCTCCCAGTCATAGCTGCTGGTATCTTACTCTGATTGCTAAATATTTTGGGCAATTCACTTAGGTTACTTGGATTACTGTCAATCACTGATAGTTTCTCTTGCGTAGATTGTCCTTTAATTACTGGTGTAAAAATGGTTGATATCCGGGGTTGAGCTTCGTTGGCCTGACCGCTGGTTTTGGCCGCTGATTTCAGGTTTTTAATCGCCTGTAGCCGCTTGGCTTTTTTTTCCTGTAGTTCCAGCTTAGCTGCTGTCTGAAGATTATCAGGACCCTCTTCTGTGTTATACTCCTTTGCCATATCCTTTACTTTAGTTTCTTTGGTTTTATCTTTTGTTCTGTCTTTCTCCTTATCTCTCTGCTCTTTCTGTTCCTTCTGTTCCTTCTGCCTCTCTTTATCTTTGTCTTTATCTTTATTGGTATTTTTGGATTTTTCTTCCTTATTTTTAGTCCCTCTTGTCTCTGGTCGCCGTGCTGAATTAGCCGGGCCTTGTATGTACCCATCCTCGAGCCGATTACCTGCCCCCCGTGTGCTTGTCACAGTTAGCTCACTCTGCGCTTGTTCGGGTATTTCATAGCCTTCTATTTCAGCCATGCCGGCCACTCTCTTTTCTCTTTTTGCAGTCCCAGTCTCAGTCTTTCTCTGACACTGCTGCTTCTCTTGGATCTTCGTGCACCAGTTCACATAAGAGAAGCTCAGTTTCTCAGCAGTTCTCAGTTTCTGGCTATATCCCTTTAAGTTTCCTTTAACTTTCGTCCTTGAGAAGCCCCAGCACAAAGACAAGCAGAGAAAAGGTTTCCCAGCAGTGCCACCGCTCCACTGAAGCGATACGTATCCCAATATTGCTTTCTTTTGCCAGCCAAACCCACTGTTGCCGCAACTTGCATAGAGACTCACTGGGGCCAAGCTTAGCCCTAACCACGAGCTCCGTGTATGTTTCCCCCGCATCGAGTGCTGTTTTCTGTTGCTATCCCCAATGTCACCTTGACAACCGTTACCCTGGTGAGCAGTAGAGCGCCGAAGTTTCGGATTTTGGAAAAAGTCAATCAGCCTCGTGGTTAGACTGAGTGTCAATGGAAATGTCACGCGAAAATATCAGCGGCACCCGGATAATCTTCTCTCTCCCCTCCCGGTGAAAGCTTGCCGGCGGCTTTACTTCTTTTCACTCGGAGCTCCGAAGCAAGTTGCCACTCACTTTTCCAGATGAAACGTGATGCTGCAAGCCAAAATCCTCGGTGAGTTAAAAGCGGGAAATAATAGTGTAACAATGAGGAAGCAGTGAAAAAGCAATGAGCCGTAGCGAGCCACAAAAAAGAACCATAACCAAGTGCTCACAGGTCCTGCCCAGGTACACCGCGGCATCTTAGCATCATTAGAGCGTTAATAGCATATATTTCTCTAGACACCAGGCAGCAGGTAACAAGCACTACATAATGTCTGTGATTAACTGCTGCAGATGATAGATGATAAACGATAGACGGTATACGGATAGGCAGACAAACAATCAGGCAGCAGCTTACGATGTATAGGTGTGTGATACAGCCTTTTCAAAGTTTTCTTTTGCAAAGTTTCACACAGTCATCTTTCTCCAACTCTAAACAGCTTTTGACAGTCTTCTAATTTATTTATTGCAGGAGGTCACTGCCTGCACTTTAGCTTATCTGTGTTGTCTTATCCGTACCCGTATCCGTATCTATAACATATCTATATCGAATCATGCAGCATGTTATTGCCTGCTGATTTTCTGCCAACTGAGAACCTCAGTCTTATCAGTCCTAACAGAATCTTGTCAGAGCTTACTTGTTACGGTTACTTGCTTCGCTTGAAACAGTCTGACAGCCTGACCATATCCGAGTCGTGTATGCCCCCGGCAGGGCTCTGGCAGGCAGGCTCCGGCAGGCAGGCTCCGGCAGGTAGGCTCCAGCAGGCAGGCAGGCAGGCAGGCAGGCAGACAGGCAGGCAGGCAGGCAGGCAGACAGGCAGGTTCCGGCAGTTAAGGCGCCCCCTTTTTCACAAAACTTGTTTGTTCCTTGCTTTTATTCCTTGCTTGTTGCTTATAACTGGCCAATTCACTGAGGACTCTTAGGCAGGTTTTCCAGGCACTGGATCGTATTCAATTACATCGACCAGGGTGATGAGCGGCGGCGTCCATGACTACATCATCTTGATCCTCATGATTGTCAGAAGTCAGTGCCTCGCGGAAACGCAGCTCGTACACAGCGATCACACCGACGCCATCTTGCCTTCCCGTTTCCAGCGCCTGCCTCGTTATTTTGATAGATAATCATAAGGTGAATCAAAGGTGTTTTGCGCCGAGCAGCATTGGTGGTCTTAGGAGAGTTGCTGCTTTTCACATATCAAGGAATACCTCAGGGTTTAGTTGCATCTGTGACTCTCCTTCGTTAGTAGGTGGAACACCATGGCTCCATTCTAAAAAAATATCTACAACCACTCTATAGATCCACACTCAGCTCTCTTTAAGAGTCTCCTCCCCCGACAAGTTGCTTGCCTGGAATACAGAGTACAGAAATATTGTGATACCTTAATATTATAGCCAAGATACTAAAAGGTAAATGCATATCACAAACAATAGATTTCCTGATCTTAATTCTACACCTGCGTACCTTGAAGACATTTATTTTGTCAGGGTACCCATATGTGGAGTTAGGTGTAGAACAAATAAAGGGGCATATTATCAAGGGCATTATCGCCGCTTTAGCAGGACTTTTTCCCGCAAAAGCGGCGATAATTTTATCTCCCTATTACCAAGCTGTCGCTAACAACAGTTAGCGACAGCTTTTAGGCGATAGCGACCGGTTTAGGGCCCACTTTGCATGTCAGCGATATGTATCGCTAATGACATGCAAAGTGGGCGTACCCAACCTGTTAGCGACTGAAAGCAGTCGCTAACACAGCTATCGCCTATTAGCAAGGCAGGCGAAGCGATAAAAAAATTCGAGCTAAGCGCGAATATCGCCAAAACCTAACGCCTGCTCAGACCACTTCTTAACCTGTATATCCAATGGGAGGTGGATATTCAGGTTAAGACCCTATTAGCCATAATGCCTGAATATCGCTGGATTTCCAGCGATATTCACGCATTGAGCCGCTATCGCCGGATATTTTATCGCTTTTGAGATAAACGTTGCTAATAGCACGTTATCTCAGCAATAATATCCGGCGATGCGTGGCGATAAAAAAAAATGTGCTAAGCTCATTTAGCGATAAATATCGCTATTTGTTGCTAAGATGCCCCAAAGTGTTCTCTACAGCCAAGCTCTGTATTTTGCGCCAATAGAGGTCATCTACCTCCCCCTCTGCAAGAGGACTGAACAGTGCCAATGGTCCAAACAGTCTCTCATGAAAGAGTCATATACAGCATGCAAAACCAGGAGGTGTTTAAAACAACGTGGGCCCCTCTTCCACCGAGAGACCATCCTCTAAGATGTTACCACCTATCCTACACACTCATCCCCTACCTGCCCCCACCCTTATCCTTCCCACCCCACCTCTTCTCTTCCCTCCTCTCTCTTTCTTCCCTTCTTTCTTTCCTTCCTTTTCTTTATTGTTTTTCTTCTACCTTTTCCTCCCCCTTACCCCTCCCTGGGCGAGGGACCCGGCACATACCCCGCCCCGCACTATCCCTATTTCCAACTGTTACGGACAGCAATTTTTACCCCCCCACAAATAATGCACCAATCTCCCCTCAGCCAGGGACGCAACCTTGTCATGTATCCACTGCCTACATCCTTATCTCAGACGGTGCTGCCTCAATGACATATCACCCCACTCCCGCATCTAACCCACCTCTCTTCTTAAGCATAGTGCTGAAGGTCGAGACACACAACATTTTCCCAGCTTGGATAACCAGTTACGAGGCCAACACAGTTGCACGTCCCCTATACCCTCCCCTGTTCGAGCACCCCTCCATCACAGGTAGATCTGGCTGCACCATAAAAGAAGCTGTATGATACCCTGCATCAACGTACTGTATATTACCTTTAACGCCAATGGACTGTACCTGTACAATGCCAATGTTGATGATAATGTATATGATGTATGCATACCTTACCCCTCCCCTTCTTTTCACCCCCTCCCCCGGTTCCCACTACAGTATAGTTGTACATACTATGACGCAACCTGCATGGATATATCGTGTATAACATATAATGCTTTCCATCATTTGAACTACTGTGTTTCTCCCTCAATTTCAATTTCAATAAATAATTACAACACAAATAAAACGTATACATACTTACCTGTTTATATTTTTGTCCTCAACATTTTGACTACGATATTTAGGTATACAGATATTCCCTACCCGGTACACAGGTTCCACATCCCAGCCAACAGTGTCTTCTTGAAGCAGATTATGGACGAAAGTCGGTTTTGGATTAAAATTACCTCAAATTAATCTCCTCTTCACCTAAGTACTCTGTGCCTCTACAGTTGTTGGCTGAATGCCCATAATATACTGGAAAGTCACCCACCTCTTACTGAGTGCGCCAAATCCCTGCTCTACCGACAGGACAAGAAACTCAACCTCCAGATTCCCATAAACTCCTTACAAAAAGGGGCACATTTCTAATTTGGACTTCTACAAGGAGTCAACCCTTTCCTTCCAGGCGAAGAACTGAAATAAGTAGTTAAACCTATATTCTATCTAAGATTAGACAATACTAACTTCTTTCTTATTGCAACCCCAAGTTGCACAATACTTCTCTTGAAACAGGTGTTGATGCAGCAGGAGCGGGATGGTTTCTACATCTAGAACTAGGAAGTATGACTAATTTACTCTTGAGCGCACTAAAATGGTTCACAATTGAGGTCTGGAGTGTACTTGAGCTGGAATCCATTACCCTTAAAAGTCTCCACTCTGGGGCACAGAATTATTTAGCACAAAAACTGGTCAACTCAGATGGAAGAGGTAATTGTGGAGCTCTAACACCAACATGAGTGAATACTGGACTTGTAGACAGACAAATCGTAAGCAGTCTTTCGAGTTGAAGGCACCCAAGAAAAACCCCATGTTGAGAAGTGTTCAAAGGAAAGAAGAAATGCGTGCTATTCCGATGGTAAGTCGGAACCATCCAAATGATTGAAGTTATGTTGGTTATTCCTTAACCACGCTTCCCTTGGTCTTACGTTCAGCCTGTAAGAAATTGGGTTACTGGTTGACTGGGGTGTGAGCCCTGGTCAAGCAGCAATCACAATCCTTGTCAGGGAGAGGCATAAGCACACCCTAAATTAACCTGTGCTCAATCTTCTGGTAGCTTGGCACTGAGCAATCATGGAGGCAATATTACAACACTTCATACAGTAAAACTGTGACAATACACTACAAAAGGATTCCCCACCAAATTAGAAAAATAGAATATTTCAAATAAATAAAAAAAGGCAAAACGACAACAATCCAATTAGTAAAATCAGAGATATTAAATTTTAAAGAGTTTAGTTTAAAAAGTGGCAAAAAGCACTAGGTGCCAACTGTCGATATCTGGTTGTGCCCGACCAGGACAAAGTCACAAGCTCAGACCGACCACAATGGAGCGCCGACCAGCTACTGGGACTCAATTAGGCTAATAGAACAAAGTACCTTAAGTCCTGGTTTGTATAACGTTGTGAGGATTCTCATAGAAGGTTTGTCGTGCAGCCGAAGTGATGCGTTGGTTCTGAAATGCAGCAAGACTGTGATGCAAAGTCCTGTGTCCCTTTTGCGGATTTAATTGACAAGGACTTGCAATGAAAATTCCAGTGTGGAGGATGCGCTGCACAGTTGGGGTTCCGAGGGGTAGGGATGCTGGTCTTTACGATGGGTCCAATCCACCCAGCAGCAGCGATGAATCAGTTCTGCTTGGGGTTTCACTGCACAGCAAAGGAGATGTGTTGGGTCTGCTGGCTCCACAGAGGCTGGCAGAGCACTTTAGGCTCACTCCAAGAGTCCAGGACTGAGGTGGCACCACTTGGCAGGGTAGATAAACAGATGGTAAAGTTTAGGCTCTGGATTCAAGGTTGCTGGAGCCTTCTGTTTCTGAGGCCCAAAGCAGGAGGCCAGCCAACTAGCCCTTGCAGTCACATTGGGGTTCTGGGTTTAACATATACAGGTTCTCGCCCAGGCAAGAGTGCAGCAGGCTGCAGGTCAGGAGGGCAGCAGTCCTTTCAGCAACACAGCAGTCCTTCTTCCTGGCGGAGTGTCATCAGGTCGAGAAGTGTACTGAAGAATTGGTGTCTGAGGTCCAGTATTTATACTCAGTTGGTCCTTTGAAGTAGGGAGAAGCTTCCAGAGGCATGCCTTTGATGTGCACAGGTGCCCTGCCTTCCTGTCTCTGGTTCCAGACAAACCACAAGCGGTATGCAGCCCTTTGTGTGGAAGCACGGCACAGCCTATTCAACTGTATGTGGGGCTGTCCCCAGCTCTTCCTTCACATCCTGTCAGTGATGCCCCATCCAGGCACACCTAGGCTCCCTACTGTGGGTGGCTGTCTAGGAGGGATGCAGAAAGCACAACTGTCAACTACACCTAGTCATGTGAGCCAGAGAAAGGCTGCAAGAACAAAATGCTAAGGGAGGAAAATGCCAACTTTCTAAAAGTGTAGTTTTCAAAATTGTAATTCAAAATCCAACTTTACCATGAGTTGGGATTTTCATCTACAATTCCAACAACACCAAACATGAGCTGGTTACCTGTTCCTATTTGGAAATGACAGGTTGTTAAATGTAATAAGGCTAACTCCAATGTTATCCTATGGGAGAGGTAGGCCTTGCAGTAGTGAAAAATGAATGTAAGAGTTTTTCACTACCAAGACATGTAAACATTAAAAGTACATGCCCTGCTATTTAAATATATTGCACCCTGCTACTGGGCTGAACAGGGCCTATGCAAGGGATGACATATGTTTTAACCCGTTGACCGTGGCGGGAATTCCGCCGCGGTGCGGGTGATTTACGGAGTGGGTGTGTTTCAGACGGCCCCCCGGCTGTCCTCCGCACATGCCCACTGTGATGTCGGACGGCCGGGGGCCGTCCGACGCATCGAACAGGTTAACAAGCATTTGCAATGCAATAGGTCTTGCATTCACGCGTGTTTAAGCTATTGGCATTGTAAATGACAATGCCTTTTATTTACGATTTAGAAACGAAAACAAAAATAAAAGGCATTATCATTTGTAATGTTAATAGCTCAAACTTGCGTAAAAGTGAGACAAACTGCATTGAAAATGCTTCTTTACAAAGTAAGCACTGCCATACTTTCTCTCCCTCAGAGCATCCCCACCTCTCCTCCCCCTCTGCCCCCCCCCGCACCAAACATAGCAGCTTGGAATAGGATTTGAACTGCTAATGGTTGAAAATGTGCAGTGACCTTTTGTTAGTCACAGCCAATTTGATAAAAAAGTGACATAATACATACCTTGCAGCTGCGTCATAAAGTATACTCTCAACAAGTACGCTTCCTGAAGCGCTGAGAAGCATACTTTACATAGTGTTCTGACCTCTAACTTGCAAAATTTACTGGGGAGTGCTTAAAATATTCAGTACGTAGAGCTTACTAGTATAAATAATTAATTAAAAGGTGCATATCTTTACATGATTAATTTAGTTTTCCTTCTCTGTGTAATACAACCTTTCCAGTATTTTTTGGCTTCAGGAAAATGGCCAGGTACAGGAACACATGAGTGGCAGCATCAGCCTGTAAACTAAGCACATAACGGACTAATTGACACTGACTCAACCGTATTTCCCGTTTTAAAATTGACTGACTTCAACACAATGCATGAACAAATGTACGGAGTGTACGAGGAGTTAGAAAAGTATTAAAAATAAAAATACAGCAACAAGACTTCCGTTTATTGTAATGAAATAGAATGCTACTATTGTCTTATGCAACATTGTGCTATAGTGGCTCAGTAAGAAATCAGACCGAGATAAAAAAATAACAAGGAACTGCATCAAAGCCACACAGTTGGCTGGAAGTTACTGCAATTTCAGACCATCTTATGCCGAGCACTGGATAAGTCAGCACGCATACGCTCACAGACTGTAAACAGTAACCGGACCCACGAGGAATGCAGCTGCCGCCCTGCGATGCTCGCTCCCGAGACCAAAACGCCGCGGGAGTGAACCTTGGCAAAAGAGGTGGGGCATGCACCCACCTTTAGCAATTTTCAGACTACGATGACAAAATGACACAGGCACAAACCAACCCAATGCGTGGGGTGAGTAAGACCCAAACAGAGTAGTTTATAGTGCTTACAAGAAGCCTCGAAGAGCAGCGCATGCGCGCTGGCCCAGGCTCGACCAAAAAAGGAAGGTTTTGGCCTGGCAAAAGGTTTATTTTGGCAGGTGGAAATGGCAGTTTAAAACTGCACACACAGGCTGTAATGACAGGCCTGAGACATGTTTAAAGTACTACTTTAGTGGGTGGTACAATCAGTGCTGTAGGCTCACTAGTAGGGTTTAATTTACAGGTCTTGGGCACAGTCAGAGCCACTTTTTTCTAGGGACTTACAAGTAAATTAAATATGCTAATTGGGTATTAGCCAATGTTACCATGTTTTAAGGTGTGAGCACATGAACTTTTAGCACTGGTCATCAGTGGTAAAGTGCCCAGAGTCCTACAGCCAGCAAAAACAAGACCAGCAAAAACAGTGGGTGTGAAGGCAAAATGTTTTGGGGAAGACCACTCTAAGTATGACAGGTCTGAAACAGCCTATGCCAATGTGTAGTGAGGCTCGCTGATTCAGATGAGTACTTGTGACTAAGCATTGGATATTAAACCTGTCTCCCTATATGCTTTATATTCTCCCCATGTTTTATATTTTTTAATTCTTTTTATTGAAATTGAAAATGTTGAAACACTTGAAAATTGTGACATACACAAGGTTTACAGTACCTGATTTTAAAAGGAGTATGGCAATTGTGACAGGCGTACAGTATCTTGACCATGTTTTTCGCCCTCTGGCATATTTCCCCACAAACATGCCTTTTAATCATCACTCTTTAACTGCATCGTAATGGTATATCTTGTACTCAGAGTTCTGGGCAATCGTATATCATATGCGGTGTAACCTGTACTCTGTCTTGTACCGTGTGTAAAGCACTCTGTTACCCACATGAGTCTAGACCCCACTATGTAAAACTAGAAATAACTAAATATATCTGTCTATACACGGTGTTTTAAATCATTATTACACCCAGTGCCATACTTTAATGATGTTTTCAGATATTGTGTTATAGAATTCTTGCTCTATTTTGATCAGTCATATGAAATTTTTCTTTTGAACAGTTCGTTATATAATCTCATCCTGGAATTTAGGGCTGACATTTTTGAATGGGTACTACATTTGCCATTTCTTATGCAATATAGTCAGAACAAACACTTGGACAGAAGTATCTAGCAGTGAGATGGAAATAAATTACAAGCACTGCAAACAGTACAAAAAACATTCATTTATTTGCTGGCGGCACAAGCCACTAAATATATGAAACCACTTTGAATGGTATACCACTCTTTATAGACAAAGTTTGTAAGACCTTGTACAAAAAGGGAACTTAATACCATCTGTATAACAATGGGGATCAGAGTTGTTTTTCCTCCTAGAACACACTCTGAATTCAGTATTTTATGTCACAAAAAACCACAATGGAGCATCTCCTCGTCATGTTCTTTTACAGGGGGGTCAGGGTTAGAAACCCAGTGTCTTTGAGAATTGGGCATCCTTGCTGTTAAATGAGCTAAAAAAGAGTAAACAGTGTCAATGGGCATTTTAGACCCTACTTTTTATTAACAGAAAGCAAGCATAGTCCTGTTTCTGGGTCCTGGATTCCCCTTTCAAGAAGCTGCATGTATGTGAGGTTCTCATGGGTGTTGGGATCAAAGAATCCTTTTGTGTCATCGCTGGGGTCAGAAAGGATCTGGTTCATCTCTTCGTCGAAGTAGCCCCTCTTATACGCAACCTCCACAGGGACGCGGTGACTGTGCACAGGGTCGATGATGCCTCCTGTGGCAATCTGGGCCTCCAACAGACGGATTCCATGGTCCTTCACAATCAGTTCTTTGTTCATAGCCTGGAAAAGAGAGATTTTCTGTCCAGTGTAGGGATCCGTGTAACCGGTCACTGCTTTTTCAGCAGACAGAAGCTTAGCATGCAGTTCCCGACCAATCACTCCAGCTGACACAGCTTCATCTACAGAAAGTTTCTCGTTGGTCAGAGGGTTAATCATGAATCCAGTGGCGGCTTGAGCCTCGAGGAGGACCAGGGCAGTCCCAGGTCTCAGAATACGTTTGCCCATGGCTTCGTAAATGCTCATCTTCTCCATCTTTGTAGGGTCTTTCTTAGAGGCCACAAACACACCAGCGATGCAGTTAGTTCCTTCCAAATATCGCTTCACAGAGTCCATTTGTGTGACTTCTTCCAGGGTCTTTTTGCCCTGTGTGAGATCGGTCAGAGTCTTTGTGTCGATGATCTCTGAGCTGAGCAGCTCGGATGCTGTGACTTGTCTCCTGAGACCCTTAAACTTCAACTTGCTGCTTCGCTCTTCAAACTCCTCGATTGTGGTGGTGACAATTTGGATAAGTTCCTCTAATGTCAATTCTCCTGATTTATATTTTCTGAGAAGCTCATTTCTTTTCTCTTCATAAATGTATTTGGAGTTCAGAAGCTCCCATACAGAAAGCCCTTGCCCTTTGAACTCACCAACAGTGATTTTGATTTTTGCACCCTGCAGCAGCTCTCTGGTTTGTGAGTCACTTTCTCCTGAGACCTCCTTTTTGGCGTGTCCCAGGTCTAAAGAGCTATGCTCGCTCACTGTATCTTTAAAGGTGCTGGTGAGTATAGTTATGACATCTTCTATCACTGTTGTGTATTTTTTGAAGAGAATCTGTTTTTCTTCCTGGGGGATGTGTTTGGAACTAAGAACAGTCAACAAGGAAAAATTATGACTTTGAAGTTGAGGGATATTGACATGGAAATATTTTAAAGTCTTTTTAATTTCTTCATCTGATTTTAAAGTCTTTTTAATTTCTTCATCTGACTTCCTACGTCCATCTTGATCACTCTCTGAATGCCCATCATTTTTTCCTTTGTCGATAGCAGTATCAGTATTGCCAGATGGTGACTTAAATTGAATTTCCATCCTCTGTTCTTTGTCTTCAGTGTACTTTTGTTCACTGCTGCCCTTGCCTTTAGTTTGCTCAATAGTGGTAACCAGAACAGTTTTGAGCTGCTCGAATGTTAACTTCCCTGACTTAAACTTATGCAAGAGTTCCTGCCTTTGTTCCTCTGTAATGTATCGAGAGAAGAATATGTCCCAGATGGAAATGTTCTCCCTGCTAAACATCCCAGGAGGGGCATCGACTAAAGTGGATTGCATGAAGACTTTGAGCTGCTTGTCTATCTGGAACCATGATGTGCCTTTCTCAGCAACCTCAAGCATGTAGAGCCTTGTCTCTGGGTCCTGGACACATCTCTCAAGCAGTTGCATGTAAGTCAGGTTTTCATGAGTGTTGGGGTCAAAGAACCCTTTAGTGTCATCGCTGGGGTCAGAGAGGATGTGATTCATCTCTTCATCAAAATAACCTCTCTTGTAGGCAACTTCTACAGGGACTCTGTGACTATGCACTGGATCAATAATGCCTCCTGTGGCAATCTGAGCCTCCAGAAGACGGATGCCATGATCTTTCACAATCAGTTCTTTCTTCATGGCCTGGAAAAGGGAGATTTCTTTCTCAGTGTAGGGATCTCTGTAGCCAGTCACTGCTCGTTCAGCAGAGAGGAGTTTGGTGCGGAGATCTTGTCCCACCACTCCAGCAGAAACAGCTTCCTCTACGGAGAGCTTCTTGTTTTGCAAAGGGTCAATGATGAAGCCAGTGGCAGCCTGTGCCTCGAGAAGCACCAGGGCAGTTCCGGGTCTTAGGATGTTTTTCTGCATAGCTTGATGTATGCTCATCTTTTCTCTCTTGGATTGGCCTTTTTTAAGTGGCAGCAAAACTCCAGCAATGCAACTGGTGCCTTCCAGATATCTTTTAACAGAATCTATTTGATTAACTTGCTCCAAAGTCTTACTGCCTTGGGTAAGTTCATCTAGTGTCTTCTTGTCAATGATTTCAGAAGTGAACAGCTCTGCGGCACTGACTTGTCTTCTGAGGCCTTTGAACAGCAGCATACCGCGTCTCTCTTCTGTTTTCTCAATTATGGTGATAAGAGTTTTGGACATTTCCTGTACAGTCAAGTCGCCTGATTTGTACTTTTGTAGAATCTCACTCTTTTTTAACTTTGATACATAGGTAGACTCCAAAATATCCCATATAGACATTTTCTGTCCTTTGAACTGTCCTACGGGTATCTCAACCAGGGTGTCCTGCAAATGGTGTTGTGTTTGCTCATCCACTTGCCAAAAATCAGCGTCACCCAACTGGGAGATCATCAATGCATCGTTCAAATCCAAACCCTCTTTCCCTGCTCCTCTTTCATTAATGATACTGGAAACAACTGTTTCAATTTCCCTTACAGTCAGTCTGCACTTTTTCAGAAGTTCATGTCGTTTGTCCACAGTGATGGACTCATTATGTAGAAGATCCCAGATAGAACATCTTTGACCTTGGAATTGCCCTTCTGTGACATCGATTTTGATATCCTGCAAAGCATTTTTCAGAGCTTCCTCTGACGGATAAGACTCCTCAATGATGGTGATAATAATTGTAACTAGTTGCTCCAAAGTAATAGTTCCTGATTGGTATTTCTCAAGCAGTTCCTTCATTTTTTCTTCTGAGATGTACTTGGAGTTAAGAAGTTCCCACAGTGAAAGTTTCTGACCTCTAAATTCACCCACAGAGATGTCAATAATTTTGGACTCAAGGGCAAACTGGATTGCTTCACTTGTGCCTTTTCCCTTCTCAGTTGCCCCAAGTGTAGAAGAGAGAAAGCTTTGTATTTTCTCCACTGTTGCTCTGTGCTTTTCAAGAAGGTTGTGCCTTTCATCTGTTTGCACGTATGTGGAGTGGAGTAGATCCCACACAGTTTTCCTCTGCCCTTGGAAGTCGCCGGCAGTGATGTCAATGTTGATGAACTGTAATGCTCGGTTGATTTGATCTTTCTCATCGGATTGTGGTTCAGTTTTGTTGACAGTTGTATCTTCTTTTTTCCCATCATGCTGAGTCTGTTGGTTGATTACAGTGGTGGAATTAATAGTTTTTTCAGTGTTTCCAGCCTCATTCTCATTGGAGAATATCACATCTACAGTGGTGCCATTCATATTTTGGGAGTTACTCTTGTGTTCTGTTTCTTTAATAATGATGAGGATGTTTGTGATGAGTTCATCAATGGTTAATGTTCCTGATTCGTATCTTTTTAGGATCTCTTGTCGTTTCTCCTCAGAGGTGTAGTAGTAGTTGATGAGTTCCCACACAGACACCTGTTGCCCTTGGAAGTGACCTGAACTGATATGAGTAAACTTGTTCTTCAAAAAGGTTAGACCTTTGTTACCTCCTTCGTATTTCGGAGCTCCTTTTTCCAAGACGTCGAGCATGTACAGCCCAGTCTCGGAATCCCGGACACACCTCTCGAGCAGCTGCATGTAGGTGAGGTTTTCATGAGTGTTGGGGTCAAAGAAACCTTTGGTGTCATCACTGGGGTCGGAGAGGATCTGGTTCATCTCTTCATCAAAGTATCCCCTCTTATACGCAACCTCCACAGGGACGCGGTGGCTGTGCACAGGATCAATGATGCCTCCTGTGGCAATCTGGGCCTCCAACAGACGGATTCCATGGTCTTTCACAATCAGTTCTTTGTTCATAGCCTGGAACAGAGAGATTTTTTGTTCGGTGTAGGGATCTTTGTAACCAGTCACTCCTCTTTCAGCAGAGAGAAGTTTGGGGTAAATACTTTGGTCAATGACTTCAGCTGCCAATGCTTCGTCCACTGAGAGTTTTTTGTTTTTCAATGGGTCTATAATGAATCCGGTGGCAGCCTGTGCCTCGAGCAGTACCAGGGCAGTTCCTGGCCTCAGAAATCCTTTCCACATGGCCTGATAGATGCTCATTTTCTCCTTCTTAGATGGGTTTGTCTTGGACGGCACAATCACTCCAGCAATACAGCTTGTTCCTTCGAGGTATCTCTTCACTAAATCCATTTGAGTCACCTCTTCAACAGTTTTACTGCCTTGGGTCAATTCATTGAGTGTCTTCTGGTCAATGATTTCTGATGTCAGCAGCTCTGAGGCAGTGATCTGTCTTCTCAGTCCTTTGAACTTTAACTTGCTGCTTCGTTCTTCTGTTTCCACGATGATGGTGGTGATGGTTTTGATGAGTTCAGATTCACTGATCTCTCCTGCTTGGAACCTCTTCAGGAGCTCCTTTCTTTTTTCCTCTGAGATGTACTTCGAGTTAAGCAATTCCCACACACTGACTTTCTGCCCTTTATATTCACCTACATTGATGTCGGTTGTGAGAGACGTCAAAGTTTTTGTCGCTTCTTGATCTATGAAGAAAGAGTCAGTCTCATCAGTGACAGTTTTTGTTATGATGTCTATGATTTCTTTGACAGTCAGTTTGTAATTCTTTAATAGATCTTCCCTTTGTCTGCCTGTAATGTATTCTGAATGCAGAAGGTCCCAGACTGTAACTTTCTGTCCTTGATACCGTCCCACTTTTACATCAACAGTGATGGACCGTAAGGCCTTCTCTATATCTTCTTCCTGACGCACACCATCTTTGTTTGTCGGATGTGCACTTGTACCCTCCTGATGCTTGTGTTTTATTATTTCATTTACCTCTTCTTTCTTTACAATAGTGGCAATGAGAGAGTTAATTATTTCTTCCACTGCTGTTTTGTGCCTCTTTAGGTGATCGTTTCGCTTGTCTTCAGGTGTGTACTTGGAGTGAAGTAGATCCCACACAGTTTTCCTCTGCCCTTGGAAGTCGCCGGCAGTGATGTCAATGTTGATGAACTGTAATGCTCGGTTGATTTGATCTTTCTCATCGGACTGTGGTTCAGTTTTGTTGACAGTTGTGACTTCCTTTTTCCCATCATGCTGAGTCTGTTGGTTGATTACAGTGGTGGAATTAATAGTTTTTTCAGTGTTTCCAGCCTCATTCTCATTAGAGACTATCACATCTAAAGCGGTGCCATTCATATTTTGGGAGTTACTCTTGTGTTCTGTTTCTTTAATTATCATGAGGATATTAGTGATAAGTTCATCAATGGTTAATGTTCCTGATTCATATCTTTTTAGGATCTCTTGTCGTTTCTCCTCAGATGTGTAGTAGTAGTTGATGAGTTCCCACACAGACACCTGTTGCCCTTGGAAGTGACCTGAAGTGACAAGAGTAAACTTGTTCTTCAAAAAGGTTAGACTTTTGATGCCTCCTTCGTATTTCGGAGCTCCTTTTTCCAAGACGTCGAGCATGTACAGTCCAGTCTCGGAATCCCGGACACACCTCTCGAGCAGCTGCATGTAGGTGAGGTTTTCATGAGTGTTGGGGTCAAAGAAACCTTTGGTGTCATCACTGGGGTCAGAGAGGATCTGGTTCATCTCTTCATCAAAATATCCCCTTTTATAAGCAACCTCCACAGGGACGCGGTGACTGTGCACAGGATCAATGATGCCTCCTGTGGCAATCTGGGCTTCCAACAGACGGATTCCATGGTCTTTCACAATCAGTTCTTTGTTCATAGCCTGGAAAAGGGAGATTTTTTGTTCGGTGTAAGGGTCTGTGTAACCAGTCACTCCTCTTTCAGCAGAGAGAAGTTTGGGGTAAAGACTTTGGTCAATGACCTCTGCTGCCAATGCTTCGTCCACTGAGAGTTTTTTGTTTTTCAAGGGGTCTATAATGAATCCAGTGGCAGCCTGTGCCTCGAGCAGTACCAGGGCAGTTCCTGGCCTCAGAAATCCTTTCCACATGGCCTGATAGATGCTCATTTTCTCCTTCTTAGATGGATTTTTCTTGGACGGCACAAACACTCCAGCAATGCAGCTTGTTCCTTCAAGGTATCTCTTAACTAAATCCATTTGAGTCACCTCTTCAACAGTTTTACTGCCCTGGGTCAGTTCATTGAGTGTCTTCTGATCAATGATTTCTGATGTCAGCAGCTCTGAGGCAGTGATCTGTCTTCTCAGTCCTTTGAACTTTAACTTGCTGCTTCGTTCTTCTGTTTCCACGATGATGGTGGTGATGGTTTTGATGAGTTCAGATTCACTGATCTCTCCTGCTTGGAACCTCTTCAGGAGCTCCTTTCTTTTTTCCTCTGAGATGTACTTCGAGTTAAGCAATTCCCACACACTGACTTTCTGCCCTTTATATTCACCTACATTGATGTCGGTTGTGAGAGACGTCAACGTTTTTGTCGCTTCTTGATCTATGAAGAAAGAGTCAGTCTCATCAGTGACGGTTTTTGTTATGATGTCTATGATTTCTTTGACAGTCAGTTTGTAATTCTTTAATAGAACTTCCCTTTGTCCGTCTGTAATGTATTCTGAATGCAGAAGGTCCCAGACTGTAACTTTCTGTCCTTGATACCGTCCCACTTTTACATCAACAGTGATGGACCGTAAGGCCTTCTCAATATCTTCTTCCTGAGGCACACCATCTTTGTTTGTCGGATGTGCACTTGTACCCTCCTGATGTTTGTGTTTTATTATTTCATTTACCTCTTCTTTCTTTACAATAGTGGCAATGAGAGAGTTAATTATTTCTTCCACTGCTGTTTTGTGCCTCCTTAGGTGATCGTTTCGCTTGTCTTCAGGTGTGTACTTGGAGTGAAGTAGATCCCACACAGTTTTCCTCTGCCCTTGGAAGTCGCCGGCAGTGATGTCAATGTTGATGAACTGTAAGGCTCGGTTGATTTGATCTTTCTCATCGGACTGTGGTTCAGTTTTGTTGACAATTGTGTCTTCCATTTTCCCATCATGCTGAGTCTGTTGGTTGATTACAGTGGTGGAATTAATAGTTTTTTCAGTGTTTCCAGCCTCATTCTCATCGGAGACTATCACATCTACAGTAGTGCCATTCATATTTTGGGAGTTACTCTTGTGTTCTGTTTCTTTAATAATCATGAGTATGTTTGTGATAAGTTCATCAATGGTTACTGTTCCTGATTCATATCTTTTTAGGATCTCTTGTCGTTTCTCCTCAGAGGTGTAGTAGTAGTTGATGAGTTCCCACACAGACACCTGTTGCCCTTGGAAGTGACCTGAAGTGATAAGAGTAAACTTGTTCTTCAAAAAGGTTAGACCTTTGTTACCTCCTTCGTATTTCGGAGCTCCTTTTTCCAAGACGTCGAGCATATACAGTCCAGTCTCGGAATCCCGGATACACCTCTCGAGCAGCTGCATGTAGGTGAGGTTTTCATGAGTGTTTGGGTCAAAGAAGCCTTTGGTGTCATCACTGGGGTCAGAGAGGATCTGGTTCATCTCTTCATCAAAGTATCCCCTCTTATACGCAACCTCCACAGGGACGCGGTGGCTGTGCACAGGATCAATGATGCCTCCTGTGGCAATCTGGGCTTCCAACAGACGGATTCCATGGTCTTTCACAATCAGTTCTTTGTTCATAGCCTGGAACAGAGAGATTTTTTGTTCGGTGTAGGGATCTTTGTAACCAGTCACTCCTCTTTCAGCAGAGAGAAGTTTGGGGTAAAGACTTTGGTCAATGACTTCAGCTGCCAATGCTTCGTCCACTGAGAGTTTTTTGTTTTTCAAGGGGTCTATAATGAATCCGGTGGCAGCCTGTGCCTCGAGCAGCACCAGGGCAGTTCCTGGCCTCAGAAATCCTTTCCACATGGCCTGATAGATGCTCATTTTCTCCTTCTTAGATGGATTTTTCTTGGACGGCACAAACACTCCAGCAATGCAGCTTGTTCCTTCGAGGTATCTCTTCACTAAATCCATTTGAGTCACCTCTTCAACAGTTTTACTGCCCTGGGTCAGTTCATTGAGTGTCTTCTGGTCAATGATTTCTGATGTCAGCAGCTCTGAGGCAGTGATCTGTCTTCTCAGTCCTTTGAACTTTAACTTGCTGCTTCGTTCTTCTGTTTCCACGATGATGGTGGTGATGGTTTTGATGAGTTCAGATTCACTGATCTCTCCTGCTTGGAACCTCTTCAGGAGCTCCTTTCTTTTTTCCTCTGAGATGTACTTTGAGTTAAGCAATTCCCACACACTGACTTTCTGCCCTTTATATTCACCTACATTGATGTCGGTCGTGAGAGACATCAACGTTTTTGTCGCTTCTTGATCTATGATGAAAGAGTCAATCTCATCAGTGACGGTTCTTGTTATGATGTCTATGATTTCTTTGACAGTCAGTTTGTAATTTTTTAACAGATCTTCTCTTTGTCCGTCTGTAATGTATTCTGAGTGCAGAAGGTCCCAAACTGTAACTTTCTGTCCTTGATACCGTCCCACTTTTACATCAACCGTGATGGACCGTAAGGCCTTCTCAATGTCTTCTTCCTGAGGCCCACCATCTTTGTTTGTCGGATGTGCACTTGTACCCTCCTGCTGTTTTTGTTTTATTATTTCATTTACCTCTTCTTTCTTTTCAATAGTGGCAATGAGAGAGTTAACTATTTCTTCCACTGCTGTTTTGTGCCTCTTCAGGTGATCGTTTCGCTTGTCTTCAGGTGTGTACTTGGAGTGGAGTAGATCCCACACAGTTTTCCTCTGCCCTTGGAAGTCGCCGGCAGTGATGTCAATGTTGATGAACTGTAAGGCTCGGTTGATTTGATCTTTCTCATCGGACTGTGATTCAGTTTTGTTGACAGTTGTGTCTTCCTTTTTCCCGTCATGCTGAGTCTGTTGGTTGATTACAGTGGTGGAATTAACAGTTTTTTCAGTGTTTCCAGCCTCATTCTCATTGGAGACTATCACATCTGTATTGGTGCCATTCATATTTTGGGTGTTACTCTTGTGTTCTGTTTCTTTAATAATTGTGAGAATGTTTGTGATAAGTTCATCAATTGTTAATGTTCCTGATTCGTATCTTTTTAGGATCTCTTGTCGTTTCTCCTCAGAGGTGTAGTAGTAGTTGATGAGTTCCCATACAGACACTTGTTGCCCTTGGAAATGACCTGAAGTGATATGAGTAAACTTGTTCTTCAAAAAGGTTAGACTTTTGATGCCTCCTTCGTATTTCGGAGCTCCTTTTTCCAAGACGTCGAGCATGTACAGTCCAGTCTCGGAATCCCGGACACACCTCTCGAGCAGCTGCATGTAGGTGAGGTTTTCATGAGTGTTTGGGTCAAAGAAACCTTTGGTGTCATCACTGGGGTCAGAGAGGATCTGGTTCATCTCTTCATCAAAATATCCCCTCTTATACGCAACCTCCACAGGGACGCGATGGCTGTGCACAGGATCAATGATGCCTCCTGTGGCAATCTGGGCCTCCAACAGACGGATTCCATGATCTTTCACAATCAGTTCTTTGTTCATAGCCTGGAACAGCGAGATTTTTTGTTCGGTGTAGGGATCTTTGTAACCAGTCACTCCTCTTTCAGCAGAGAGAAGTTTGGGGTAAAGACTTTGGTCAATGACCTCTGCTGCCAATGCTTCATCCACTGAGAGTTTTTTGTTTTTCAAGGGGTCTATAATGAATCCGGTGGCAGCCTGTGCCTCGAGCAGCACCAGGGCAGTTCCTGGCCTCAGAAATCCTTTCCACATGGCCTGATAGATGCTCATTTTTTCCTTCTTAGATGGGTTTGTCTTGGACGGCACAATCACTCCAGCAATGCAGCTTGTTCCTTCGAGGTATCTCTTCACTAAATCCATTTGAGTCACCTCTTCAACAGTTTTACTGCCCTGGGTCAGTTCATTGAGTGTCTTCTGGTCAATGATTTCTGATGTCAGCAGCTCTGAGGCAGTGATCTGTCTTCTCAGTCCTTTGAACTTTAACTTGCTGCTTCTTTCTTCTGTTTCCACGATGATGGTGGTGATGGTTTTGATGAGTTCAGATTCACTCAACTGTCCTGCTTGGAACCTCTTCAGGAGCTCCTTTCTTTTTTCCTCTGAGATGTACTTCGAGTTGAGCAATTCCCACACATTGACTTTCTGGCCTTTATATTCACCTACATTGATGTCGGTCGTGAGAGACGTCAAAGTTTTTGTTGTTTCTTGATCGATGAAGAAAGAGTCAGACTCATCATTTACAGTTCGTGTTATGATGTCTATGATTTCTTTGACAGTCAGTTTGTAATTCTTTAAGAGCTCTTCCCTCTGTCCTACTGTAATATATTCAGAGTGCAGAAGGTCCCAGACTGTAACTTTCTGTCCTTGATATGGTCCCACTTTTACATTAACAGTGATGGAGCGTAAGGCCTTCTCAATGTCTTCTTCCTGAGGCACACCATCTTTGTTTGTTGGATGTGCACTTGTACCCTCCTGCTTTTTTTGTTTTATTATTTCATTTACCTCTTCTTTCTTTTCAATAGTGGTAATGAGAGAGTTAATGATTTCTTCCACTGCTGTTTTGTGCCTCTTCAGGTGATTGTTGCGCTTGTCTTCAGGTGTGTACTTAGAGTGCAGTAGATCCCACACAGTTTTCCTCTGCCCTTGGAAGTCACCGGCAGTGATGTCAATGTTGATGAACTGTAATGCTCGGTTGATTTGATCTTTCTCATCGGACTGTGTTCCAGTCTTGTTGACAGTTGTGTCTTTATTTTCCCCATCAAGCTTACTCTGATGGATAAGGACAGTGGTGGAAATAATAGTCTTTTGGGTGTTTCCTTTCTCGTTGGAGGCCATGCCATCTACAGTGGTGCCATTCATATTTTGGGAGTTACTTTTCTGTTCTGTTTCTTTAATAATCTTGAGGATGTTTGTGATGAGTTCATCAATTGTTAATGTTCCTGATTCATATCTTTTTAGGATCTCTTGTCGTTTCTCCGCGGAGTTGTAGTAGTAGTTCATGAGCTCCCACACAGACACCTGTTGCCCTTGGAAGTGACCTGAACTGATATGAGTAAACTTACTCTTCAAAAAGGTTAGACTTTTGATACCTCCATCGTATTTCTTTGCTCCTTTTTCCAAGACGTCGAGCATGTACAGTCCAGTCTCGGAATCCCGGACACACCTCTCGAGCAGCTGCATGTAGGTGAGGTTTTCATGAGTGTTTGGGTCAAAGAAACCTTTGGTGTCATCACTGGGGTCAGAGAGGATCTGGTTCATCTCTTCATCAAAATATCCCCTCTTATACGCAACCTCCACAGGGACGCGATGGCTGTGCACAGGATCGATTATGCCTCCTGTGGCAATCTGGGCCTCCAACAGACGGATTCCATGGTCTTTCACAATCAGTTCTTTGTTCATAGCCTGGAAAAGAGAGATTTTTTGTTCAGTGTAGGGATCTTTGTAACCAGTCACTCCTCTTTCAGCAGAGAGAAGTTTGGCATAAAGACTTTGGTCAATGACCTCTGCTGCCAATGCTTCGTCCACTGAGAGTTTTTTGTTTTTCAAGGGGTCTATAATGAATCCAGTGGCAGCCTGTGCCTCGAGCAGCACCAGGGCAGTTCCTGGCCTCAGAAATCCTTTCCTCATGGCCTGATAGATGCTCATTTTCTCCTTCTTAGATGGGTTTGTCTTGGACGGCACAAACACTCCAGCAATGCAGCTGGTTCCTTCGAGGTATCTCTTCACTAAATCCATTTGAGTCACCTCTTCAACAGTTTTACTGCCCTGGGTCAGTTCATTGAGTGTCTTCTGGTCAATGATTTCTGATGTCAGCAGCTCTGAGGCAGTAACCTGTCTTCTGAGACCTTTGAACTTTAACTTGCTGCTTCTCTCTTCTGTTTCTGTGATGATGGTGGTGATGGTATTGATGAGTTCAGATTCACTCATCTCTCCGGCTTTGAACCTCCTCAGGAGTTCCTTTCTTTTTTTCTCTGAGATGTATTTTGAGTTTAGCAATTCCCACAAGTTTACTTTTTGATCTTTGTATTCACCGACACGAATTGCAACAGTGAGTGACCTAAATTTGCTGATCTGTTCTTCCGTTAAGTGAATTTCTGTCTTTTCCATGTCATCAATGGTTCTAGTAACAATGGTGATTATTTCTTTGATAGTCAATCTATAATTTTTCAACAACTCCTGTCGTGTCCCCTCATTGATATAGCGAGAGTGCAAAAGGTCCCAGACAGAAACATTTTTTCCTTTAAATTCTCCTACATTGACCTGAACCTTGATTGATCCTAGGGCATTTCTTAAATCCTCTTCACTGGCAAAGCCATCCCCGGCTTTTATCTCTTGTGCTGCAATTTTTCTTTGTGCGCCTGCCATCTTTTCTTCTGTCATCCCCAATGTGGTAAGTATATTCCGCTTTTTAACACTCTGCAGAAATTTTCTTAGACAGATTTCACTTTCTTTCTCCGATTTGGGACTCTTCTTTTTCAGATGTTAATCTGTCTCTGGAAAAAAATGGAAAGAGTACAGAAGTTAGCTGTAATAAGTCTTAGAGTATCTCATGGAGCATGTAGTCATGTCTGAGTATATCTATACGTTATACTTATATGCTGATCATGCTGCTAACTATTTAAAGAAAAGGGGGACCCCTGCTTAATAAACTTGCCAAGAGCAGGGAAAAGCAACTATAGGTTTGAAAACATTCTTAGGCAAGAAATGTTAGACATAGATTTGCGGGCATACGAATATTAACTTAACATGTAGATATACAGTAAACAAAGAACTATGATCAACAATAGACAATGAGCCTAATATAATCTGTTCAAAATTACAAACATACTTTTATTTCGTATACAATATTACAAACGTTGACTGAAGTTAAAATGTAATTGAAAAGTTTGTTAAACAGCTGTTTGGATGTTGTCCTTAAGGTTCATTGATACCTAATTGTAACTACAACTTCAAGCCTTCCGCAATACGATTCATGATCATGTTTGACAAGGAATGTGTGCTTTTTTGAAATATCAATTATGTATCAATGAACTTTAAGAACAATTTCTAAACAGCTGTTTAACAAACTTTTCAATGACATTTTAACTTCAGTAAATTTTTGTAATATTGTATAAGAAATAAAAGTATTTTTATAATGTCTATTGTCGATCAGAGTTCTTTGTTAACTGTATATCTACATGTTAAGTTAATATTTATGTGCCTGCAAATCTATGTGTAGCATTTCTTGTTTGAGAATGTTTTCAAAACTATAGCGTGCTGCAAAATAACACATCCTCAGAGTGACCTATGAAACCCACACACGTTTTCATACAGACCTGTTAGCACAAACAATAATGAATACAATGGAAAACATTCTGAGAATTATGAGTGGGACAAGTGTCACAGTGAAACTACTCTCTTGCATACTACTCAGTTGCATCTCCCATAGAATGCATGATCACAAAACTACAAAATATATGTAAAACATCCTATTTAGACAATATTTATGCACAGGATTGACAGTGCTTCAGACCCAAAACACAGTGGCGTAACGAACTGTGAGGGGGCCCCCTGCAGGGTTAGTGAAGGGGCCCCCTCTGGACTCAATCTAGAGCTCCCCAGCTGAAGTGTGGTGCTGACGGGGCCCCCTGGAGGGTGAGGGCCCCCCCGCACCGTGGGGGCTGCAGGGGCCTGTGTTACGCCCCTGCCAAAACACATTGTTACATAAATATGGAAATATATTGTTGATTAGTACAGTATTTACTAGATCATTCATTAGAGAACTTCTCTATAGTAATTTTCACTTTCATTGAGATGTATCTGTAGGTTTCTACAATAAATCAGTCATCAGTATTCTCCCCCCACCCCCATGTAGTAAACTTAAAAAAACTATGTTCAGTATTGATAACAAGTAAATGAAATAAATGTCCTGCATAATGGTTGTAATCTTACAATGGTATCCAAAAAACCATTACCAACCAACGATTATCATTGATGACTCAAAACTTGCATTTATTAAATTTTAGTATTATGAATTAAACTTGTAGCTGTAAACCAATTTTGTATATTCATTTAAGTACTCATTGTATTGATTGATTGCACTACTAAAGCCTCCATTTCTTACACCAACATTCTCCCCGTGACTTCAGCTTCTTGCGCGATGCGGCAACCGGTGCAATGAAGACCACCTTTGACTTTATGCTGAGGACTCCTGATATCATTCAACGTGCCACTGATCCGATGCACCCAAACAAAACTCCCAGAAATTAGCTTGCTCCAACATAACCAACCTTATATGTCACTATCCTCGACAAGTGGACTGGTCCAACCATGTACCATTGTCCTTGACCTCCACCACATCTCAAGAAAGGAACTATGGAACGCAGAAGCCCGCTAATCTCTTAATATCTTTCAAGAACCTTCCACATAGCACAAAAGCCTCCCAGTGCTACCGACCACTTCCTAACTAGAACATGGAAGACAGTAACCCTCGACTTCAATCACACCCTCCTCATGACAGCAGACAACGACATGCCCCTGAAACTCTGGTCAAAGAAAGTTAAATTCTTTGAATCCAGTACAATAATGAAATCACCAATAGCAAGAGAACAATGGTGACAATCCGACCCCTCTTCTCAACATAATCATTTACTCTCTTTCCCAAGACCTCTTCCTGGAGTCCCTCAAGACTGGGTAAATCCTGCCTGTGGTGAAGAAACTCAACGTGGATGTGGATGAACAAACTGACAACAGCCCAATCACCCACCTTCCCTTTATGGAGAAAATCATTGATAGGCCAATGCCAGCTATTAGAACAAGAAACTCAAGACCAACAACCTCCCACAAGACGTCCAATCTGGGATCAGGCAATCGTGTAGCACATAAACAGCCGCAGTCAGAGTGGTTGCAATGCACAAGCCATAACAAGCAATGGCAACACTAGTTTCCTCTACTCAATTTCTTAGCAACCATCAGTTGCATCGACCACCAAGCTTTATTCGTCATCCTAATAACCACAATAGGCTTTGTTAGATGCATACTGCAGGGATTTGAGTCATACCTAACTGAGTCCGGCTTGTTCACATAGACACCTTGAGAATGTAACCCATCAACATCACCTGTGGTGTACCAAAGGTTCCAATCCTCTGAGATCATCTTCACCTTCTGCATGCATCCTTCTAAACTAGAGGAAGGCTACAATACATGAATATCCACATGGCATGTAAGTCTGCCTGACTGTATATAAAACTGACATGTTGCTATCTAACTCTGCCTGACCTTTTAGTATATAAAACTGCCTATTGCCCTTGAAAGTGACCTGAAGTGATATGAATAAACTGGATGTTTAAAGCTTACCTCAAAGGCAGGCCAACAAAAACCAAATTTCCCCCACATGGCATCTGAGACTAAAGAACAACAAATTCAAAACTAGTGCTCGCCATTGAATCTATATGGCTTTTTACATCACACTCACAAATTGTACTAACTCTCCACGTAGACTCATCTTTCAGGTTCAAGATCCACATAGCTCAGAATACAAAAACTACTTGGTACCAAATATCCCTGCTTTGGGAGCAAAATCCTCCCTTCCAAAAGTAGACTACAGAGCTGCTGTACAAGCCCTGGTCCTTTATCAGATTGATGGAGGCGGCACCCTGGAGAATTCTCTTCTCCCATATACCCACCTCTCTTGTTGCAAACACCAACCTCACTATTTTGTGCAGCACCCCACTGCTTTTTAGCTGGGTTCATGCTTATTAAATTCCATGCATACACACATATTGCTGACATGAACTGCCATTCTTCGATGATACCTATAACACATTACATCCCAGTGTTATATGTTGGTAAACTATGTGTTATGATGTTGGCATACTTTGGGAACAACACTCTAGGCACTGTTTGTGGGTTGAAGTCTGTAGCTCCTCTCCCTTTCATCCACAGTCTACGATAACCAGTCCTGAAGGGAGGGCTTCGGGTATAATTTAGCGGCAATTGGTGAAGCATGTTTGTGGATAGGATGCAGTTGACCCTGCAGGAGAATGATTTGGGGGTGAAAGGGCATAACATTTAGAGACATATGTCAGTACCCCCACAAGT
The DNA here is from genome assembly GCF_964261635.1 of Lissotriton helveticus. Classification (NCBI taxonomy): domain Eukaryota; kingdom Metazoa; phylum Chordata; class Amphibia; order Caudata; family Salamandridae; genus Lissotriton; species Lissotriton helveticus. Next base: position 144,702,755 of record NC_136063.1, on the reverse strand, counting down.
GCCACTGTAGGAGAAGAGGCAATAGACCAAAAAGATGAGAATGATGATGGGTACACCCTGACATTATAGGGTAATCCAGTGCAAAAGAAAACATCTCTAGTGTTGAGGTATTGTTTTTTCCCGGGCCCAAAGGACAGTGAAAAAATGTAGTTCAATGTGGCAGCACTGGGTGCTTTGGCAAAGTATGGGCCAATAGTTGGAAATCAATCACATGTGCAACTTAAAGACAGAAGGAAAATTGTTGAGCTAAAGAGCCAACGTTACAAAGGGCTCTCAAAATTCCAAAATGTATGGAACACAACTAAATGTCCAGAGGATTTGAATGCCAATGGGAGGGAAGGAAGAATGATATGCATAAAGTGACTCTGATAACAAGGAAAAGATAAATGGTAGAGAACGGTGGGCGAGGGAAGAACACCAGTTGTTAATGGCAGGGTAGTAGTAAACATTTAGTAGTATCTAAAAGTTGTGCAAAATTCTACTTACAACAGTGCATGTGTAAATGAACTGGGAATCATACCCAAGAGTGTAGGGATGGGAGCGGAGAAGAATGATCACAGTGAGTAGCAGAGGGGGATAATGATAACAAAACTGGCAATATTGGTAAATGAGAGTGAAAGAATTGGATACAAATGGGTATAATAATGTGGGACATTGGAGATGTCCATTCTGTGTAGTATAGATTCATGGTTTAAATGTAGAGATATTGGTGGATGATTTGGGTTCATCTTACTCGAAAACCCTATGCTATGATCATTAAATCCTCAAAGAATTGGCAATACAGGCATCGGAGTGTCTTGTGAAGTGTGAATGCTAAAGTTCGAATAACTTGTAGCTGAGTTGCGATTCATGGACAGAAGAATATATGGTAGTAAATGTGGTGGGATAATGAAAGCATGTTGTATGACTGAAGGGAGCAGTTAAGATCATGTTATATCCATAATATCATTTTTAAGCCTTGTCTGCAAACTTAAATGATGGAGTGCAGCTGGAGAGGGAGTTTACTCACATATTTTGTGGTTAGGGTATTTGAAAGTGTTCACCAATCGCATTTTCCTCAAGGATAATCCCTAGCTCTAGATGTAAAAATAAGGAAAGAGCGTTTATTATTAAAAGGGGCATTGAAAGCAGTGTTGTCCAGATTTTGTATGGGTGCCATATTTCAAGCAATAGAAGCCTCCGAGCGGTTGACTTCAGTTGTTGTAGCATACAAGTCTAATAGCTGGATTCAAATATGTATGGACCTGCGGGATCCTAATGATGTATTTCAGCAGGTAGACATCATCTACCAAGCTTAAATTAGATGTTGGCTTTATTGGGTGAAGGAACTGGTGTTCTGCACCCCAGACATGCCAAGTGTGTATTATCAAATCACAATGCATCCAGAACCGTGCAATCCAGTGGTGTAACGAAACTTAAGGAGGGCCCCTGCAAAGTACTTAGAGGGCCCCATCAAGCCTCCTGACCCAGTCAGGAGCTCTCAGCTGCCGCCTGTGCTGAAGGGCCCCCCCTGGAGAGGGGCTTGGGCCCCCCGCATCACGGGGCTAATGTTACGCCACTGGTGCCATCTGACATCCTTTCTTGCATACGAGGTGCATGTCAATTTCTCAGTATGCGGTTTGTTTTTGCATTGGCTTCTGCACGTTTTCAGCCGGATATGCAGAAGCATATAAAAGTTTGGTGAATATGATACATTTTCAAGATGACACTGTCGTCTAGAATGTTAAGGCATGTCATTGAAAAGGCAGTTTAGTATGTGAGGTGGTATGTGTGACAGAGGATTTCAAGAAGGGAAAATTGGCAAATCAGTAGCCGATGCATTAAAGCAACATGACAACAAGGACATGACCGTGATTCTGACAGATGCATGGGTGTAGTGGCTGTTGTGTTGCTGGTGATGGATGGTGACGCTCATGGAATTACCTCTGCATTTGGGTGTTAAAAGGGGCTGAATATGATCACAATTGACAAGGAAGCATTGTTTTTTTGTAAGGCACTTAACATTTAGAATCTATGTGTGGGGCGTGGAGTTTAAAGTCTATAGTCACAGTAAACTATTGGTGGACATTTTCACCACAAAAGGAGCAAGTCTATCACTGTCATGTACTACAAAATGGCTGTGTAGATTACACGAGTTTACCTTTGTAGTAATCATGTTCTAGGAGTGAGGAACATGAATGCAGCTTCCTGTGAGGAAAAAATGGATACGGGGATGAATGTGTAGTGAGGGATGTGACCGGTGAGCTGGCAGGTGAGAAGGAATGACTGAAGAGGAATTAACAAGATGAAGAGCTGAACAATGTGACTGACACATTGCCAATGGCTTGCCTTACAAGGTGGAAAAGTTGGCTGTTACAGAAAGTTATGGTATAGTTTGTCAGAAGTTGCTGAATGAAAAGGGAGTTGTGAGAAGGTGTATGTGCTAGTTGTGGCGGAAGGGTACGGGCCAGGGTGGTTGAAGTATAATATAAAAAGACAAACAATAGTAAAGTCAATAAATCTCACCTATGTGAGAGCTATTGGCTTTACCAATGTCTTTTAGCCATGTTGTACAGCAGCGTGGCTCCTATTCATCATGGCTAAAAGTTAGTGGGATGGTGTAGTGGGGAGTGGAGTAGAGGAGAATGGAGTAGAGTGGAGTGGCGGAGAAAGGAGTGGAGTCAAGTAGAGGGCAGTGGCATAGAGTAGAGGGCAGTGGCATGGAGTGGCATTGGGTAGAGTGTTGTAGAGTCCCATGGAACAGAGTGGAGTAGCATAGAGTGCAGTGGGGTACAGTAGAGTGACATAGATTAGTGTGTTGAACAGTAGAGTGGAATGGAGTGGTGCACAATGGCATAGAGTGGCATACAGTATTGTGGCATAGAGTAGAGTGGTGTAGAGTGGCATAGAATGGGAAGGAGTAGTGTAGAGTTGCATGGACCAGAGTTGAGTAGAGTAGAGTGGTGCAGAGCAGTGTGGTACAGAATAAAGTGGCTTAGATTGGCATAATGTGCAGTGGCATAGAGTAACTTAGAATTGAATGGGGTGGACTGCCATAGAGTGGGTGGAGAAGAGTGGCTTGGATTGGCGTGTAGTAGAGTTGAGTAATGTAGAGTAGAGTGGAGTAGAGTGGTATAGAGTTAAATGGAGTGGCATTTAGTAGAGTGATATAGAGTGACGTAGAGTAGAGTAGAGTGGCATAGATTGGAATAGAGTAGGGTAGAGGGGCGTAGATTGGAGTGGTGTAGAGTGTTGTAGAGTGGCACAGAGTGGCGTAGAGTGGAGTGGCGTACAGTAGAATGGCGTACAGTAGAGTGGAATGGCGTAGGGTGCTCTAGTGTGGCATTGACTGCAGTAGAGTGGAAGGGTGTAGAGTAGAGTGGCATAGACTGGGGTAGAATAGAGTGACATAGAGTAGATTGGTATAGAGTGGCATAGAGTACAGTGCCAAAGTAGAGTGGCTTAGAGTGGTATAGAGTACAGTGGCTTGGAGTAGAGTAGTGTAGAGTGGAGTGGCGTGCAGTAAAGTGGAATGGAGCGGCATAGAGTAGAGTGGAAGGGAGTGGCATAGAGCAGAGTGGCATAGAGTGGAATGGAGTGGCACAGAGCAGAGTGGCATAGAATCGAGTAGCGTAGAATGGAATGGCGTTAAGTGCTGTAGAGTAGCATTGTGTAGACTCGAGTGGCGTGGAGTGATGTAGATTAGTGTGGCGTTTAGTGGAGTGGCATACTGTAGAGTGGAGATGAGTAGGGTGACGTAGAGTGGAGTGTCATGGAGTGGTGTAGAGTGGAGTGGTGTAGAGTAGAGTGGAGTGGTGTGGAGTGGTGTAGAGTAGAGTAGAGTGGGGTGGCTTAGAGTAGTACAGAGGTGGGTGTAAATAATTAAAGCATTGTTAGAAACAACAAATAACGTAAAATTAACATAAGTAAGAATTCATATATCTGTGTTAAACGTAGGAAAGCTCATTGCACATCCAGGAATATGAAACACTTATAAAGCCCACCGGTGCTAAGCAATTGAAAGACTCCAAATGAAAGTGACAATGAAAACAACTAATTGTATGCTTTGGGCAGTTTATAAGCCCCCTGAATATTAAACAATATGTCTCGCAGCACATGCGATGTGTAGGCAAAACCTACAAAGTGGTACAACAGCTTTGAAGAGGAACTTGCGGAGCTGACTTTTGGTGGTTAAGATGGAACCAGAAAATGGACAGGTATGTCAGCACCTGCATTAAGTGGCCAAGGAGTCACCCCTTTGTGCTCCTCGGAATATTTGTTTAAAAATGATGAGCAGAGTTGATCATATCTAAAGCAGCTGATCTACTGAAGGACTTCAGGCCTCGAGTTAGGTAGCCTGTGCAGAAACCACTATTGTCATAATTACTTTCCCATCGTTTCCAAAATCTCTTCTTACAAATGCATGTCAAAAATAAATGAAAACAATGCTTGCTGGTTCTTAGTAAAATGCCCATTTGTAAATGACATGGCATTTAGTAGTGCTTTTTGTGAGACATATTCGATTAAAGTGGCTAATTCAGTGCTTAATTTGAGCTAGTGGTTTCCGGTGCTTGGCACCAGTACTTAATTGGTTTCTGGTGCTCTATACAGGCACTTACTTGTCCTCACCACTCTCATGACACTCTGCCACATGGTGGCGCTGCTCATCTAATTTAGAGATGAGCAGACAAAGTTTGTTTATGTATACAGTAGACTTTAAAAAAAAAATGCTAATGTCTGCATCCCCAGCCATTCCTTTAGCTTTGGGGACCTGGAATAATCTGAACTGTCGTACTTGCAGGCGAGAGAGACGGTTATTAGTTGTTTTGGCAGCGATGACAAGGGCAATGGGTGGTGTAAGCTGAAGTGGACTCCTGGTCAGGGCCCTGGCACTTGATATTTTACAAATTAAGCACTGAATTCTCTCCATGATAAGTGAGAGACATTCCCAAAAAAAAGACTGACTTCAAATGAGTGAGAGAGAGGACTGAAGAAAAAGATGATACGGGAAAGAGACTATCAATTAATAATCTGATTTACCATGAGCGAGACACATTCAATATCATCAACTGCTTTTAAATTAGAAATCTGATTATTACCTTCCAAAAAGGGAGACACACAATCTAATTAAAGAGATTGACTTGCACTCAATGAAATACATCCAAGAAAGAGGAAGCAGTTCGCTGACTAAGGCACATAGAGAATGAAAGTGCTGAATTTTCTTGAGAGCGAAAGTGATCGCCATTGAAAGACGGATTTTAAATGAGTGACACACATACAGTGAACAAAGACTGGCGTTCACTGAGTAACACACATATCTAAAGAACGAAAGACTGATTTGCCTGAGGTACACACACATCCCATTTAAAATTAAACCTGGGCAAAACGTAATTACCCCGATATAATCCTATGTCATTTTTGGTGTTTCATGTTACAATTGTCATGCAGAGTGCCTGGGATTATGTCATTATGCTATGACACATAATTAAGACTTTGTTGGGGTAAAAATCCTATAATGGGAGCACGGGAATATTGTGAACAAACCAAACACCAGGAGGTGTTCGCATCATTTTGCACTTTTTTAGAGTTAAATACGTACTCTGAACAAAAATGGACGCAACGAATACATTTTGCACTAAAAAAAACTACTCCCAACAAACCCATCCTGTGGTAAAACTGTTCACAACAAACATACACTGTGATAAAACGACTCCCAACAAACAAACGCTGTGATAACACTATTCCCCACAAACACACACCATTATAAAACTTCTCCCAACAAACACACACTATGATAAAACTACTCCCAACAAACCCATCCTGTGGTAAAACTGTCACAACAAACATACACTGTGATAAAACGACTCCCAACAAACACACGCTGTGATAACACTATTCCCCACAAACACACACCATTTAAAACTTCTCCCAACAAACACACACTATGATCAAACTACTCCCAATAAACACTCACTATGACAAAACTACTCCCCACAAACACACACCATTATAAAACTGCTCCCACCAAACACTCAATTCGATAAAACTGCTCCCAAACACACACATACGCCATTATGACACTTCTCCCAACAAACACACACTTTGTCAAACTACTCCCAACAAACACTCACCTTTATAAAACTACTCCCAACAAACACACTGTGATTAAACTGCTCCCAAAAACACACACCATTATGAAACTACTCCCAACAAACCAATGCTGTGGTAAAACTAATAACAAACATACACTGTGATAAAACGACTCCCAACAAACACACACTATGATAAAACTCCTCCCAAAAAACACTCACTATGAGAAAACTACTCCCCACAAACACACACCATTATAAAACTACTCACAACAAAAACACACTGCGATAAAACTGCTCCCAAAAACACACACACCGTTATAAAACTACTCACAACAAACACACACTATGATAAAACTACTCCCAACAAACACACACCATTGTAAAACAACTCTCACCAAACACACAATGTGATAAAACTACTTCCCAAAAAAACACTGTGACAAAACGATTATGCCTAGTTTTTCCGCTTTCCCTCACCCCGCATGTTGTTACAACGTGGTTGTTACAACGACCGCGTTGTAACAACGCAATACCATTAACCTGCAAGTCGTTACACGACTTGCGGAGGGGGGTGCTGGTTGTTGGAATAGTATAATTTACTATTCCAACTCCAGTCTGTGCCGACAGTAGGGAAGGTGTTGGATTTTGAATCCAACACCTTCTCCCCCCTCTGCAAGTCGTTGTAACGACTTGAGGGGTAATGGTAATGCGTTGTTACAACACGGTCATTGTAACGACTGCGTTGTGTCAACATGCCTGATATTTACCTGATAAAACGACTCACAAAAACAAACACACCGTGATAAAAACTACTCCCCACAAACACATATCAAAAAACTACCCCCAACAAACACACACTATGATAAAACTACTCCCTACAAACACACTGAGCCCCAGAGAGTGAGGCATTAGTGTACTCAGTGAAAAATTCTATGGCAGGACCGGAGGCTTCAGATTATGCTTCTCAAACTTTACTGCATCAACACAGCAGCCAATGAAAATATATTATTTTCTCAAGTAAACAGTAAAATTACTACATTTCCCATGAACACCATGGTTATAGGCACGCCCCCACAGTCCATAAGAACCCCCAGCGTGCACATCACATCCTCTTTCTTTGCTGCTCAAGACAGAGTTAAGTGCCACTTCCCTGTCCCCTCACTCTGCTTGTCTCTTTGGGGGTGTCTTGGGAAAAGTCTGGATTGATTGCCTAATGCGGGTGGTTCCGCTTCTGAATTGAGGACGGGGGTGCTCCCTGGTGGCATTTATATTCGTTTTTTGGTGCATTTGTGATTTTCTGTGTTTCTAGATTCGAGCGCTCACCTTGCGCTTCGTTGCTTGGGCCGTCTTCTACAAGGGGCTGCTCCCGCCTTGGAGCGAGCGCCTGTCAGCGCGCTGCTTCCGTTGTGGAGAGCGCGGCTGTCAGCGCGTGTTTTCTACGGTCTTTGACCGGCAAGGGGCGATCCGCGCTCATCACTGGGGCCTGTTACCGGCTGCCTGAAGGCGCGCGGAGGCTCCCTAATGCGCCCTGCGTTCAGGCCGGGTGGCTCACGGCCGACGCGCGCGCCCAAGGACGCTGACCATTTGGGCTGGTTTTAGTAGTATTTTGGTCGCGTTTTGGGCGGCGCGCCTCGGCACGTCCCCCTGGCTTCCTGGAAAGCGCGTTTGCGCTTTCTACACACCGGCTTGCCCCTTGTTGGATCACCTGTGCAGGGTGGGATAATTGAGAGTCCAGAGTGGGCACACGCTCTCTATATTTGAGGACCTTGGTCACTGGCCTTCCTGACTACAGCTTTGCTGAGGGGGTTTGGGTACAGTTTGTGTGATATTTACCTGTTGTGTGCAGTGGGCTGACCCCCCCCACCACCCCCAAAGGCTGCCAGGGTTATTCCCTTATATTTCAGTGCCATTTTGATACCATGGAGGAGTGGGTTAAATACCCTGAGGAGGAAGAGGCAGATGGGGAGGTTACTAATGAAGGGCAGCAGGACGCTGTTCTAGAGGATACTATTGTTGAAGCTTTGGATGCCTCGGTCCAAGCTTCAGTTGACAGAGCCATGGAGACGAAGGTCCCTCAGACTGTGCAGCAAGCACTCGCAGTGGCCCTGCGCCCCATTCGTAAGCAGTTGGAAGGCTTTGCGAAGCGTCATGGATACGATAAACGCAAGAAGCAGAAGCGCGATGCTCCGTCTACCTCTACTTCAATTCCGGAGGAGCGCCAGTCGTGGCCGCATGCGCAGTCCTTGGCTTCCCTTCCGGTTAAGGAATGCGCTAGTCAGCCACGTTCTGGCGGCAAGGCGAAAAGTAAACGTCCCGTGGTGGTGGACACGGATACCACCACCACTAACACTGATACCAATACCGATACTGATACTTCGGAGGAGCATCCTCCGCCCCCTAAGAAGGCCAGACCGGCTTCTAAACCTGTGGAGGACAAGGCCCCTAAGGCCTTCCACTTTGACCCTTCAGACATCATCCACCCTCGGTCTTCGGACTGGGTCCCGCCAGCGGACGTGTCTGATTACATTCACAGCCACCTCCGTAAGAGCTTTCCTCGAGAGGTGCGCAACCGGCTGCGGTCGGAATGTCCGCGTCCGGATATTCCGGACGGTGTCGCGGACACACCGGAGATAGATGCCAGTATGCTCACTTTCCTGAAAAAATTTTCGAAGGACCCTAAGAGAGGGCTTGACAGGGCCTGGCGAGGCTGTCAAGACAAGATGTTGGATGTCATTGGGCCCCTGGCGAAGATCCTAGAGATGGCCCTAGCGGCCAAAGAGGGTGCGACTCCTGTAGATCCGGACATCTTGGCTGAGTGGACTCAGCGCGCCATTTGCTTTCTGGGTAACGCAAATTGCGCCGTCTCTTCGGAGAGGCGCAAGTCCTTACTAATGCGCATGGACAGCAACTTAACGGAGCTGGCGGAAGCTGAACCTGGCCCTCTGGCCGGTGGGTGTCTCTTCGGAGACAGGTTCGTGAAGGACGTCACCAAGTATGTTGGCACCTTCACCGCATTGGATAAGGCCCAGAGTGGTATTAAACGCGCCCTCACGCAGGGTGTTTTCAACAGGGCCGGGCGAGGCGGGGGTCGCTCGTCAGGCCGAGGATTCCAGAGAGGCTCCCAGAGAGGGGATTTTGGCCGCGGCCGCGGCGAGTGGGACTCTACCCGCGGAGGAACCTTCTATCCCTCACGACGAGGCTTCAACAAGGGCCGTTTCCAGTCGGGAAACAACAGGGCGAATTTCAAGGCCCACCAAAGTTCCGGTGAGTCTGACAGATGTGTCTTTTCTTCCTTTGGGGGGTCGCACGCAGCATTGTCTGCGGCAATGGCAAATGTTAACTCAGGATGTTTGGGTCTTGCAGACTGTTCAGGGATTCAAGCTGGAATTCTACTCTCCTCCGGCGCAAGCGTTTCCCCCGCCACCTCTCCATTTTTCCCAACTAGATCACAGTTTTATAGAAGCAGAGGTGGCAGACTTGCTGAGGAAGGGCGCGATCGCTCTTTGCCAGAGAAGCCCTCGCGGCTTCGCCAGCAATGTCTTTCTGGTCCAAAAGAAGGGAGGTGGCAACAGACTTGTACTCAACCTCAGAGATTTCAACCAACATCTGGTGTACAACCATTTCAAAATGGAAGGTATCCACATGTTAGCGGATTTGTTACAAGAAGGAGATTGGTTAGTGCGATTAGATCTGAAAGATGCATATCTTTCTATTCCGATTTTTCCTCCACACCGCAGGTTCCTGCAATTTCAGTGGAGCGGCCAGTGGTACGAGTATTTAGCTCTTCCTTTCGGTCTCTCCTCGGCTCCCTGGTGTTTCACCAAGGTAATGAAACCAGTGGTGGCCTTCCTCAGGGAGAGGGGTGTGCGCATGATCATTTACCTAGACGACATTCTGATCATGGCGCAGGACCGGTCAGTGTTACAGCAACACTTGACCATGACTACTTCCTTGTTACAAGGACTGGGGTTTGTGATCAATCTAGCGAAGTCAGTAGTGACCCCGACTCAGGTAATAGACTTTCTGGGGTTCACGATCAACTCCCTCACGGCGCAGCTGCTTCTTCCACAGGCGAAGTTGAGGGACTTGAAGAAGGAGATCAGGAAGCTGCTGGACAGGCAGTTAGTCTCGCTCAGAACGCTGGCCAGGATTGTAGGAGTCCTGGCGTCCTCTATTCAGGCGATATTTCCGGGTCCTTTGCACTACAGAGCCCTCCAACGTCTAAAGATCAGACACCTTCAGAAGGGTCTCTCGTATACGGACTCGGTTCCGCTTACGGACGAAGTTCGGCACGAGCTCCAGTGGTGGCTAGGCCACGTGGATGCCTGGAACGGCAGAGCGATCTTCGGGTCGCGACCAGATGTGGTAATCGAGTCGGACGCCAGCAGATGGGGCTGGGGCGCGCGCTGTGGAGAGGTTTCCACAGGCGGCAGATGGTCGTCTCAGGATCTGGAACTTCACATAAACTGTTTGGAATTACTGGCAGGATCGTTCGCGGTCCGCACGTTATCCCCGAAGCAGACATCATGTTGCATCCTCCTGCGCCTGGACAATGTGTCCGCAGTGAGGTATATCAACAAGTTGGGCGGCACGAGGTCGTCTCTTCTTGTCCAGATGGCCAAAGAGTTTTGGCAGTACTGTCTACAGAACCAGATTTCAGTCATAGCGGAGTACATCCCGGGTCAGGCCAACCAGGTGGCGGACTGGCATTCCAGACACTTGAGGGATTACAGCGACTGGAAGCTGCTTCCCCAGGTCTTTCTCTGGTTACAGGCGATTTGGGGTCCTTTTCAGACGGACCTGTTCGCCTCCAGGTTGACGTATCAACTTCCCCGGTTCTTCAGCTGGAGACCGGATCCGATGGCAGAAGCGACGGACGCTTTTCTCCAAGATTGGTCGGAGGGGACCCAGTATGCATTTCCCCCCTTTCTGTTGATTCCCAGAGTAATGACTCATGTGATACGGCAAGCGGCGGAAATTGTCATGGTGACTCCGTGGTGGACATCACAAGCGTGGTTTCCCAAGTTGTTACAGTGGAGCTGCGACCGCCCCCGGCTACTGCCGGATTTGAAGTGGTTGTTGCAGGGCCCTCGTCAGGAACAGCACCCGTTGCTGTTGGAGGGCAGGTTATCCCTGATGGCATGGAGGCTTTCAGGGAACAGTGGCAAATGCCAGGAATTTCGGACAAGGCTGCTGACTTTATCAAGCAGGCTTGGGCACCTTCCACCAGGAAGCGATACTCCGCTGCCTGGAAGAACTGGGTGGATTGGTGCGTGGGACGACATCTGGATCCCGTGGGGGCAGGATTACCCCAAGTGTTGAACTTTCTCTCCGAGAAGGCGGCAAGTGGCCTAGCGTATCGTTCAGTCAACAACTTTCGCTCAGCCCTCTCGGCGGGGCATGCCCTGGTGGATGGTAGACCAGTAGGCATGCACCCGGTTGTTTGTAAGTTGTTGAAAGGCATCAGGGTGGCCAACCCTCCCAAACCCAAATATTCAGGTTTGTGGGATGTCTCGGTGGTTATTTCTTTGCTCGACAGATGGCCGGTTAATTCTCTCCTGTCCAGGAAGCAATTGTGGGCTAAACTAGCCATGTTGCTTTGTCTATCCTCTTGCAGAAGATCTTCAGATGTCAGAGCTCTCGACGTAACAGGTAGAGTGTTTACCCCGGAGGGGGTTTCTTTTCATATTACAGGTCGTACTAAAACAATGTCTAGACATATATCTTATAATGCTTTTCCTGACAATGAAAAACTATGTGTGGTCCATTGTTTGAAGACCTACGAGGAATGTACAAAGGCCTTGCGGCCGCAGGGCTGTTCACAATTATTGATTGCTATTCAGAAGCCCTTTAAACCAGTGGCGGCTGCCACTATTGCTAGATGGCTTCGGTTCATTATGAAGGAAGCAGGTGTTGATACAAATGTTTTTGGTGCTCATTCAGTTAGGGGCGCGATGGCGTCCAAGTCATATGGTTTAGGATCCAGTATCCAAGATATTATGCATTGTGCAGATTGGTCCTCTGATTCAACGTTTAAGACGTTTTATTACAAGCCGGTGGGAGACATTACTTCTGTGGTATTTAATCAGCGTTAAACTAGCATAATCTGAAGCCTCCGGTCCTGCCATAGAATCACAAATTTGCTAGCATTCGCGACAAGAATTTGCAATTCTATTAAGGACACGGAGGCGAGGATTATCCCACCCGGCTTAATGTACTGTATGTATTAAGCTTACCCACCCTTTTATGCAAGGATTACGGTGGTGTTGTTTCCTTTATTTCAGGATCGGATAAGAAGTCGGACTAACAGACGACTGACGTCGAGATGACGACCTGAAGTTCTTCTTCCACGTTGGAGGATTGTTTGGTTCATGTTATGGACTGTTGGTTTGGTTCACGTTATGGACTTATCGCCTCAAAGAAAGAGGATGTGATGTGCACGCTGGGGGTTCTTATGGACTGTGGGGGCGTGCCTATAACCATGGTGTTCATGGGAAATGTAGTAATTTTACTGTTTACTTGAGAAAATAATATATTTTCATTGGCTGCTGTGTTGATGCAGTAAAGTTTGAGAAGCATAATCCTCGCCTCCGTGTCCTTAATAGAATTGCAAATTCTTGTCGCGAATGCTAGCAAATTTGTGATCCTGCTGTTAGATGAACGAGTCGCGTGAATACCCAGTAAAATATAATGCTCTTTAAAGAGTGAGTCAACAGACATACTCAGTGACAAATACTGTTTTGCAATGAGTGAGTGAGACATACTCAGTGAAAAGGAAATGCTGTTCTTCGGGCTAACCTGTGAATGATGTCACTGTGCCAACTCAAACCCCATGCTGACGTCATCTAAAACACGAACATTCTAGAATGCCTTTTTGGTAATGGCTATAGATTCAGAACTGGGCAAATGGGACATATATCTTAGTTCTCTGCACCGGGTGCCCCGTTTAAATAGCAAAATCTATACATTGCATAATCTTCCAGTGACCGAGCAGTGCTAATCGAATATTATGTCTGGCAATGAGCAAGAGAAGTCACATTAAATATAATGATCAGCCCCTTCCAATGACCGAGACAGACATGTATAATAACAACACTGCCTTACAATGAAACTGACAATAGCATGCACGGCGGAAACGGATCTGTTCAGTGACAGTTATTGCAGGATTGTCTCTCCTCGCAATGAATGCTTTCAAGGGAGTGAGACGCATAGCACATGAAAGAGACAGCCTGTATATGAGCGAAACATATACCCTTAGAAAGAGGATCTAATGGGTTCTAATCACGAGGAATAAGAGAAATCAATGTCCTCGAGCAGCGACTTAACCACTTGTGAAGCCCTGAGGTTCACCAAGGAGAGAAACAAACGTTGTGTGAGTGAGACCTCTTGGCCGTGATTGTATCCGGACCCATCCAAGTGTGTGCCGCTCTGGCAATGCGGGCACCCACTGTCTGTGGTCGGATCCACACCAGGCAATACTATGCAGAAGCCTCGTGCGCCACCAGACTAGTAGACTACCCTCGAAGCATTCAGGGTCCCATAGCAGTAAGAGGTCATTTGGCGAAGGGCGCCAGAGGACACAGCATCAGCCCAGCTCTTAGCAAGGAGTGCGGCGTGACTCCCACACGTGATGCGGCCAGGCTGCCTAGTAGACTACCCTCGAAGCATTCATGGTCCCATAGCGGTAAGAGGTCATTTGGCGAAGGGCGCCAGAGGACACAGCATCAGCCCAGCAAGGAGTGCGGCGTGACTCCCACGCGTGATGCTGATCAGGGCTGCCTTGCTAGGAAGGAGACCCACTTCTGGTCACTGGGGATCAACAGGCCATCCCTGTTGACTGGAGTGGGGTACAGCCCTTGCCTTCCACCCACCCTGCAGGAAGAGGGTCCCTCCTCACCCCAGCTCTGTGCGCCGCGCGCGCAAGCGGTGAAAGTACCTGCACACAGCGGCTGTGCTCACCGTCCCTCCTGCGGCTCTCTGGGGAGTGTGTGTGATTTTAAGCGGGCTGCTGGCTCTTGGCCGGCCTCCATACTCTGCTATGATGACGACACGGAGCGGAGGGGACTCCCCGCGGCACGCCAGCCTCCACCCCGGCACTGGAATGCAGGTGTGGGACAAGAGAAGGCCCACGCCCAGTGCAGGAAGTGCCCTCTCGACGCCTGGAGTGACAGCGGCAAGAAGCCGCTGGCCCAGGAATGTGGGCGCCTCGGGGAGGGATGGGGTGAGGACAGACAGACACTGAGACTCTCGACGCAAGGCATGCGTCATGGCCTCGATGGCAGCCCCCATATCAGACCAGGAGCACCGGCTCGAACAGGAACCAGTTAGGCAACGATGCCCCTGGGCTTATGGAGCCTCCTGTCTCGCGACAGTCATCCTGGTCTCAGGGACGTGTGTTCCTGGTAGACTCATGCTACCTCAGCTAACCCAGGCCAGGTTTAGGCTTGTCCCACAATCCCAGCAACAGTGTGACTGGACGAAGCGCCATTTTGCTAATCCGACCTTTCTTCTGGGCTCAAGAAGTCCCTATAGTATTTCTGGACACGGTCAGCAAAATGTCCCACAGGTTGCAGCATGCCGACCAAGGGCAGTTTTAAGGAGGATGAGAGAAAACAAGCATTGGCAAAATCATAGCTCTGGAGTCACACAGGGGCAACCAGCAGATAGATAGGTATAGTGTTGCAAAGTAGTCCCTCATGCAGTTCAATGAAAGCACTGCAGTGGGCACAGAAGGATACAATCAAACAGCCAATCGCATGAGGTGAGAGATACATACTACACTGGGCGAACCATGAATTGCTTGACAATGTCTCAAGCCAATGGGTGAAAGAGGATGGTTGAAGGTAACCAATGGTTGAGAGAGGTGGACCCCAAGCCCACTCAATGTGTATTGTAATGTCTGTTTAACAGCTGTGCTAATAACCCAAACCTAAAAACAAGCGCCATGTCTAGTATTCCTTGATGTGCTATCACAGTTCATGAGATACAGCAAGTATCATGACCCTTGGAGTCTGCAAGCCTGGTTGGGGCTGGGTCTGGTGGTTTAGTAGACTAATCTGCCCTCTGTTTTGACCTTATGGTGACAGGTTCGAATCCCGGCGGTTCCACTCAGCCTTTCATCCTTCTGAAGTCGATGAAATGAGTACCGCTGAGTAACAACAAACATCTGTTATTTAGTGCCAATATACTTTTGAGTGAAGATGAGCTTTACAAATGCGCATGTTATGGCTTTTAGCTCTTTCTACAGGGGTGGGGGAGAGGTCATGTAGTCTTTTCATTCTCCAGAGCGCCAGTAATTGTTGCAAGACTTACAGGTGTCTAAGAGAGATAACACTTATCCAATACAAATTACTCATATGCTTTGTCCTTTCTCCATGGTTACTGTAGTAAACGAGGTCTGGAGGCACTGGATAGGTTCTGTAGGTTTCTTTATTCACGATAGGAGATAGCGTAAGAGCAGACCATACACAGCAGCAACAGTTAGTAAACTGCCACTGTATGGAACATACAAAGGGAAGGAACAAGTGGAACATGGAATATAGAACAGAGCATTACACATTCCTAAGAAAGACTAGAATAACAACCTGTATGTACTACAGTTACAACTGAGGTATTCCTGCATCTGCGTGTTTCCATGCAGTTGCATGAATGTGTGTGTGGATGGGTATGTCCGTGCGCATGCGTGTTAGTTGGCATGCCCACATTCCTTCATTCTTACCCATCTATGTGTCATTTCTTTCTACCACCTAGCTAGCATCAGAGCATCTCAATTCATACACACCCTGACAGCACAGAGCCATGCTGCCCGGTTCCATTATTTATTTTTATTTTATTTCAAAAGTTTCATAAGACGCGTACAAGGCCCTTACGGAGATCAGAGCGCTGTTGAGAGCATGAGTAACCAAAACACAATGGTACAGATGGTGTAGGTAAGTCATACATTGTCAACATTTGTCATACATTGTCATTGCTGTCCTTTGTTTCCTTAGCATCCTCTTCGCGAGAGGTAGGTAAATGTAAAGGAATCCTGAACTTCCCAGCTTCCAACCAAGGCAATTGTTCGCTGTACCATGTAAACAGCAGCTTCAAACACCCCGCCTTCTACTTAACACGATGAAACAATCCCATCTTCTCAACACCAGGAACAAGAATTGTCTTTTTTATTGCAGACAATAAAATAACACTAGTCAAGTATTTACCCAAATGTTTGAAAAAAGTTTGGGGGAAAAAATCCTTTTCACTCAACCTGTATCAAATTAGTGAGATTTACAAAACGCTGGGTTCTGCTTATTTTGTCACCAGACCCATTCATCGCCTTATTGGGCTCCCACGATGTATACCCCCTCCTCTCTCTATTTCTCTGTCTCTCCCTCGCGTCATCCAAGAGCAGCCAGCTCTAAATGATGTTGTATGAGGAAAGGTGGTTCCAGATGAAAGGAGGAGCAGAGGTGGGATCGAAATATGAACATTCTTACATACAGGTGACACTTCACCAGTAATCCACTCTCAGGCGAGGAACCGTGGCTCAGGGAATGAGGTTGCCTCAAGGGGGTGGGAGAGCTCAAAATGTGCAGAAAAAAGGAAAACATTGCAACTAAAGCAATGAATGCAAAAAACAGAACTTTAATAACTACCAAAGAATTTGAAAAAGTGTATGAAAGGATGGAACTGGGGACCATATAGAATCTGTGCATCAAGTACTTAAGGAAACTGGGAAATTACGTGCCATTTGCCATTTTAAATTGCACCTTTCTATATCGCCACTAAATTTACGTCACTCAGGGTGCTTTACGGTTTCAGTGATTCGCTGTTATTATGGAAATAACACGCCTGACTCACGAGTGTGGTTGCAAAACATTAGCCGTGAGATTAGAACATGCTTGCTGTGAAAAGAACACCCGACGTCTCAGGCGTGGCACCCCTGAAGACATAATATCACTTAATGTAACAGGAGAGTCAATGGCAGGGACATGGGGCTGCTCTGAGATGCCGGGTCTTGGGGGACCACAAAACTAGACACCTGCCCTTCACATGGCATTAGTACCAACCCCAGTGTCAGGGAGCAGGGGCTGGAAACTGGCCAACACATACAACGGTGAGAACCCATCTCGTACCCGGGTAAACATGAGCGGGTGCCAGGGATGGTTGGCACGCTCTGCGGTGTTGTCAACACAAACGCCCACGCCCTCGTGAACACCGGAGGCGCTGCCACGCCTGATTGGCTGGTTAATATTGAAGGTCCAATTAGCGGGGCAAGATGGCGTCGTGGTCGCTGTGTTGTGTTTGAACAGTTGGTTTCGTTTGCCAATAGTTTGCAATGAAGTTATTTTCCTGACTCTTGGTTTTACAGTACGATCCAGTATTTTGTAGAGCTTGCGTCAGAAGGAGTTTGTTTAACTTCTGCACACCGGGGTCTCTCTTGGGCCTGATGTTCTTGTGAAACAAGGGTGGCCCTCTGCGACCCTTCAGAAGTACAGCTCTGGGCTAAGACACTTGTCCTATCAGAGGGCTTTTTGTGACATTCCCTGGCTCGGTCCTCTGACTCTAACAGACGACCACTATTTCAGTCCCTGTACCATTCGAAGAGCACCCAGGCAGCCTATATATATATTTGGTTTTTGCAGTTTTATATGGTGCGAATGCGACCTGAAGGTTTTGGAGGGCTGTACATGGGCACCAGTTACATGACACAAGGACATTCATTTTTGGCAGGCACAGGACATTCAGTGATTTGCCCATTCTATTTGTACAGCGCCAAAAACATTTTTGGTATATAATATATTGTCAATGTTTTCTTTTTCAGCCAATTCTTAAGAGCAACTCATCTAAACAAGACCTGTTTACCCCGGAAGTATAAGGCTCATGCCTGAGTCCCGATTGGACCATAAGAGGCCTGCCCTTCATGCCCAAGGTATGGCTAGGATTGGTATTTGAATTTGAATTTGAATTTGATTTTAAAAGCATTTATTTAGCGCGCTTATACCCAGCGGTTTCATGGCGCTAAAGGAGCTATTGGTAGGGGAGATATACCCATGTTTCTTCATCTGCACATTATGCACGGCGGAAGAACTGGAACAAGGCCTGCTCAGTGTGCAGATGAGTGCAGGTGTGCTCCTATTAAGTGTGCCAGCAGTGTGCCACGGATAAGACAACATGAAGGTCAGGGGCGTACCTCCGGGGGGGAGGAGGGGGTGCTACATCCCTTAATAAATGTATTTCCAGATAATTCAAATGAGAAGAACACAATGTTATTATAATTGTATTTATGCTGTCTGAGCCCCACAATACAATAGGTATGGGTGGGGTGGGAGGGGGGGCATGGCAAGGAGGAGGAGTAGTGTGTGTGCACTCAGAAGTGTGCAGGTGTGTTAGGCTGGCCGTCCTGGGCCAGTCAAACACATATGCACACTTATGTTTCTCCAAACGGTGTGTTGCACAGCTTGTTGGACAAAAGCCACAGGCTTCAATTCATTGTCTGAGCAGCAAACGAGGTGGCTCAGACCAATCCTGGCACTGCTTTCATCTGAGAGGTGAAAGAAGGGTGGGTAACCCAATAAACCCTTGCGGGCTTGGGCAGGTTAATGTTGAAATGTAAATTGCCAGCAAGGGATTTTTTACAATCTTGTAAACAGCAGTAGAAATCTCTATTGAAAAGAGTATTGGATCCTAACTGTAAACATCAGTTGCTGTTTCTTATTCAAATGTCTGATTATTTAGACCAGAGCACAAAGGTCACAAAAAGGGGGGGGGGGGGGCTACCACACTAGCCAAAATAAAGAGAGGCAACACAAGGAAATTATGTATCAAAATTGTTATTATTTTAAAGTGATTATCAGGGTTCTTCATAAGTTATTGGAATAATACATAGTAAACAATTCTAATGTACAGAGAATACATTAATTTGTCCAGCAGTACAATAGAATAAGTCCAAACTGTTCCATATGATGCAGTGGCTACCACTAGATTCAAAGTAAGTCACTGAACGCAAGATGTCAGTAGTGGCAGAAATGGACGTAAAGGTCGACGTTTCGGTCTTAACAAGATAAATCAAAAGACCATCATCAGGACGAATCATTAATTATATGCCGACGACCCTTGAAGAAGATGAACTGTTTAAACCAACTGTCACAATCAGAGGATTTTATTTATCACAGGTTCTCCCTGAAAGTCTTTGACTGGAATTACAGGATCAAGAAACTGGGTCTTTAGATCACCGTAATACCCATGAGAAATCTCAGGGGAGTTCGTCAGTTTGTTCGTCTGTATCGAATGAGGCGTGCTTCAACCGGCAGAATCTCGGGAGGGCAATTTATCTGAGAGGAGCATCTGGATTGGGTTTGGAGACTGTGCCCTGAGGGACCACCCCCTTCCGTCCGTCCGGCCGACGAAAGGAGCCACGAGGCAGGCTCCACCGGGAGCGGAGTAGTAGGTAAGTCTTTTTTTATTTTTTTAACTTAGATTTTATTTCTCACCCCCCCCCAACCCGCCACCCACTCCACCTGGGGCCGCCCTACCATTTTAGGTAGGCGGTGGCCATTACTGCTCTTAAGCTCCTCTCATTCTCCCTGCTTGTCATATAATGTAGTTTAACATAATATGCCAGCGTGACGGTTGTGAAATCTGCTGCTTGCACCCTACGAGTGTTACTGACCGAGTTACGCCCCTAATCAAGCTGGCCAAAGACATCGGCCACTGCGGTGCCGCAGAAGGAAGATCTGCATGAGATCCTTTTACCACGTGGGTCAGATAAGTAATCCATGTACTTGGAATACCTGGGGCTGTATTATGATAAGGGTGCATTTTTAATAAGGTGCACCTGGTGTGGACCGGGTCTGTCTGCTCCACTACCATCAATGCATTGCCCACAGGACTCGCATGCCCTGGGGCAGCGGATTAGTGTAAGACGGAGCGGCTGCCTTGCAGTGCGAGTGGCACCCGGCCTGCACTTTCAAGGGAGACAGAGATCCCGCTGCAGGCAGGTGAAGTGAGTGACCACACCCGCCTGCAGCCAGAAGCCTAGGGGTGTCCATCAGATCTATTTACCCCCATTAGAGAGCTACTGTCAGAGGTGCCTACTGACTGTCCGCAACCTCTTCGTGGTTCACAGTCATGGTGCCTCCTGAGGGCCTCTGTACCTCTGCTTGTGCACTTTTTGGGACCAAATATACTTTTGCTTTTAGCCAGTTTTTTTTCAGATTGAGTAGGGTCCTGCAATTTTCCCATTAATAAAGTGTTGCAATACCATGACAGAAAAAAACAAGTATTGACAGAGCCAAAAGGCTGGCGACCTGTGCCATACCTATTGGTTTTGACAGTGGTTGTTCCAGTCTGTGTTTTCACATGGAGTCAACATCTGTGGCTGCGCCTTGCCAAGTGACCATCATAGAAAGGCTTGCGACCTATGTCAGACCTATTGGCTTGGCCAGTGCTTGTTTCAGTTCATGTTTTCGCTTGGAACCAACATCTTCGGCCGCACCTTGCCATGTGACCAGCATTGTTCCTTCAGTTGGCCATGTCTAAGATATCTCCTTTCTCGCCCTCCAGCTGCACTGCTCAGGCCCTGCCAGTTCCTCCATTCCAATGAAGGGCTTATCTTCCCCATAAAGGCTGGCATTGTGCATAAAATAACTCTATAAATGGTGAACTTACAGAAAAAAGGTCAGCACTCATTTTTTTCATCTTGGATGGGTTTGAGTGGAGTGAAACTTATCTTGCTTAGCAGTAAAATTAGTTAGCACCCACCCTCCTCGAAACTTAAGTGCCCCAGGGACCCCATACCCAGGGCTATTTAATTTAATAAAGGCGCAACCCTCCCTCCCATCCTCTATGGGGCTTGGAGTCCCCATCTTCTGGGGCCTTTTTAATCAAATAAGGGCAGGGGCCATTTGGACCGCCTCCCAGAGCCGATAGTGTCCCTGAAACCCCATCCCCTGGGGGCCTACATGGGTGTCCGCGTACCCACCTGAGGCACCCACAAAACACCAATTCTAAGTGCCCCATGAGTCGGCATTGCTCTTGCCTGGCGGGAGCAGCTGTTTTTTTTGCTTTCTCCCACCAGGCGGGACCAGAGTTTCCCTTGCCGCAAGAGCGTGGGCCGGGAAACATATGTCGGCTCCCACCCAGCGGGGGCATTTTTAAAGCTATAGCCGGGTCGGAGCAGACATGCCCTCCCTTTTGAGTTCCGGGAGTTGGCTCCCTGGGACACAGTGAGTGAGCCCCACGGAGATGGGGGGCCCCAGGGCCTTTTCAGGCTTGGGGAGGAGGGCTGTGCGCCCCTCACCCCTATTAAATGTTATTAGGCCACAGGGTATTGGATCCCCAGGCCTTTTCGTGTTCTGGGAGGGAAACTTCGAGCCTCTCCCCCTTCATTTTATGTTGGTTACAGGGGATGGGGTCCCCGGGGCCTTTTCAAGCTTGGGGATGGGGGTCTGTGCACAGTCCTCCCCTTTCTAATTATGTTGGCCCAAGGGTACGGGGTCCCTCGAGCCCCATGGGGCTCTGGGAATGGGGCCTCACAACCCCTCCCCTAAACTTTCGATTGTACCACCCCCAGAGCCCTGGCCCACCCCAGGGAAATGGAGACAATATTTTTGAAGTGAGGGAGCCCGCATTTTTTGTTAATTTTGGCACCTGGGACCTCTCCACCACACCAGGCCTAGAGAGCAGGATATCCCTACCTTGCCCCCTTTTATAAATGTTAAACATTTTCTGTAGGACTCAAGACATCCTTGTTGATGTGGTGGCAGCCAATCAGATCTCTCCTGGAGAGCTGTCGTTCCACGTGGATCCTCCGCGGCGTGAAATATGCAGTTTTTGAACTTTAATTGCTAAAAAACGATTGAACGGATTTACATCAAATCACAAAAAGCAAAGGACCAAGATCTACCTTTCTGACAAATTGGCTGTAATGTCATTTCGCCGTTTTTTAGGTATCGCAGTTCAATTTTCCTACGGAAAAATTAATGGGGAAAACGCGTTTTGGGACCCTCCTTTTCTTGGCCCACAACGATGGAAACTTTCCAGGAAGGAGCTGAGGAGAATGAGACCTTTTTTTCTGGAAAGTTTCGTGAAGGTTCATTCACCGAAGCCAAAGCTATTAGAAAAACAAAAAATGATTTTCCTATGGAAACGCAGACTTAAATATATATATATATATATTTATATACACACACACACACACACATATATATATGTGTGTATATATATATATATATATATATATATATATATATATACATATATATATATATATATACATATATATATATAAAACATCACAGGTTGCCCCATTGGAGATGTCACACAAGGCGGGGTTACAGCACACGCACCACTGGCAGCAGCATGTCAGTCTGCCTTCCTGTCTCATCATTCTTTCGCCAAACGCGTTTCGGAGCTGCGTTGCTCCTTGATCACTGGCTGCATAAAAGTGGAGAAACAACGGACTTCAGTGAAACCACAATTTTATTTGATACTGAGTCCCGCCCATGTGGGCGTCAACCGCAATGCCTCATGGATGTTGTAGTCCATAAAATATATGTTGGGACTCAAGGTTTCCATCAATAACCCGGTTGGGTGCCGTTAGTTCGTGATGCAATGTCTTGCCATAAATAGGAAATGTGCAAATAAATTTCACCCCCAGTGGGTAGAGGCAGATAAGGAAATACTGCATGTTGTCCAATGTAACCCAGTGGCGAGGCCCCCACCATTCCAATCGGCGTTCGTGATTCCGGACGCCTCGGAGCCACCACTTCGGCGGCGGGACATCTCCGCGGCTGGACTGGCCGCTAAACAAAAAACATCACAGGTTGCCCCATTGGAGATGTCACACAAGGCGGGGTTACAGCACACGCACCACTGGCAGCAGCATGTCAGTCTGCCTTCCTGTCTCATCATTCTTTCGCCAAACGCGTTTCGGAGCTGCGTTGCTCCTTGATCACTGGCTGCATAAAAGTGGAGAAACAACGGACTTCAGTGAAACCACAATTTTATTTGATACTGAGTCCCGCCCATGTGGGCGTCAACCGCAATGCCTCATGGATGTTGTAGTCCATAAAATATATGTTGGGACTCAAGGTTTCCATCAATAACCCGGTTGGGTGCCGTTAGTTCGTGATGCAATGTCTTGCCATAAATAGGAAATGTGCAAATAAATTTCACCCCCAGTGGGTAGAGGCAGATAAGGAAATACTGCATGTTGTCCAATGTAACCCAGTGGCGAGGCCCCCACCATTCCAATCGGCGTTCGTGATTCCGGACGCCTCGGAGCCACCACTTCGGCGGCGGGACATCTCCGCGGCTGGACTGGCCGCTAAACAAAAAACATCACAGGTTGCCCCATTGGAGATGTCACACAAGGCGGGGTTACAGCACACGCACCACTGGCAGCAGCATGTCAGTCTGCCTTCCTGTCTCATCATTCTTTCGCCAAACGCGTTTCGGAGCTGCGTTGCTCCTTGATCACTGGCTGCATAAAAGTGGAGAAACAACGGACTTCAGTGAAACCACAATTTCATTTGATACTGAGTCCCGCCCATGTGGGCGTCAACCGCAATGCCTCATGGATGTTGTAGTCCATAAAATATATGTTGGGACTCAAGGTTTCCATCAATAACCCGGTTGGGTGCCGTTAGTTCGTGATGCAATGTCTTGCCATAAATAGGAAATGTGCAAATAAATTTCACCCCCAGTGGGTAGAGGCAGATAAGGAAATACTGCATGTTGTCCAATGTAACCCAGTGGCGAGGCCCCCACCATTCCAATCGGCGTTCGTGATTCCGGACGCCTCGGAGCCACCACTTCGGCGGCGGGACATCTCCGCGGCTGGACTGGCCGCTAAACAAAAAACATCACAGGTTGCCCCATTGGAGATGTCACACAAGGCGGGGTTACAGCACACGCACCACTGGCAGCAGCATGTCAGTCTGCCTTCCTGTCTCATCATTCTTTCGCCAAACGCGTTTCGGAGCTGCGTTGCTCCTTGATCACTGGCTGCATAAAAGTGGAGAAACAACGGACTTCAGTGAAACCACAATTTTATTTGATACTGAGTCCCGCCCATGTGGGCGTCAACCGCAATGCCTCATGGATGTTGTACTCCATAAAATATATGTTGGGACTCAAGGTTTCCATCAATAACCCGGTTGGGTGCCGTTAGTTCGTGATGCAATGTCTTGCCATAAATAGGAAATGTGCAAATAAATTTCACCCCCAGTGGGTAGAGGCAGATAAGGAAATACTGCATGTTGTCCAATGTAACCCAGTGGCGAGGCCCCCACCATTCCAATCGGCGTTCGTGATTCCGGACGCCTCGGAGCCACCACTTCGGCGGCGGGACATCTCCGCGGCTGGACTGGCCGCTAAACAAAAAACATCACAGGTTGCCCCATTGGAGATGTCACACAAGGCGGGGTTACAGCACACGCACCACTGGCAGCAGCATGTCAGTCTGCCTTCCTGTCTCATCATTCTTTCGCCAAACGCGTTTCGGAGCTGCGTTGCTCCTTGATCACTGGCTGCATAAAAGTGGAGAAACAACGGACTTCAGTGAAACCACAATTTTATTTGATACTGAGTCCCGCCCATGTGGGCGTCAACCGCAATGCCTCATGGATGTTGTAGTCCATAAAATATATGTTGGGACTCAAGGTTTCCATCAATAACCCGGTTGGGTGCCGTTAGTTCGTGATGCAATGTCTTGCCATAAATAGGAAATGTGCAAATAAATTTCACCCCCAGTGGGTAGAGGCAGATAAGGAAATGTATATATATATTCACCATAGATGTCCATGCATCAAAGAACACACTCCTCCAGCCGCTGAGTTTCAAGAACCTTTTAATGCCAAAGGAACAGGATTGCAGTTCCGACAATACCCATTTGCCTGACGCGTTTCAGAGCATTTATGCTCTTTCTTCAGAGGTAGTTTAAAATCGCATCACATTTCCATGCTCCTACAGTTCCCTGCGTGCTTGCTTGGTTTATGAGCCTCTGGTGTGCCCCGATGCACACCGGAACTTGTAGTTAATTTCATGCATCATTTTTCACCTCCAGTGGTTGTGTGTATTTTAAACAGTTTCATGGGTCAATAACAGCCCTCCAGTGGGCCTCAGGGCTGTAATCTTGTTCCATGTTAGTTGCACCAGCTGCGCTGTCCTTTGATGCATGGACATCTTTGGTGGGAAAAAAATTAATAAATATATATATATACACACACACACACACACGCACACACACACACACACAGACACACACACACATTACAAATGAAAAACAAATTCTGGAGCTTAAGGTTGCTATAGGTGGTGGCATAACAGATTAAAAAAGCTACGGACTAAAACAGATTAAAAAAATCTACGGACTGGGGGCGTGGCTTGCGCGTCACGCAGATGGCGGCGTAGACCGGGAGCTCCGGAGCCGACCTCTGAACTACCGCGATTATCAGCGGTTTACGGGAGCGTTGAACTACCCCACTCACGGCACCAAGGACCGGAATGTGAGGAGAGCCCAGCGCCCTCACTTTTAAAAAAAATTAAGCAACCTGCACAGTTTTGCTCGTTTCGGCAGGGAGATTCGGTCCCGGCCACCATTTTGCGCGCGTTGCGCATTTTAAGGCTTCACATGTTCGTGCCACATACAGACGCATGAGGACCTACCACCAGCCTGATTGACCCAGCCAAAACACGCGGTGAGTGAAACAAGCATGTAAATGCCCTCTGGAGGCTTGTATTCACCCTATTTTTGCCGCGTTTTCAATTCTTTTTCTGATACCGCCATTTTGGTTTGTGACTAACTTCCCTCTTCACCAATAT
Source organism: Lissotriton helveticus (assembly GCF_964261635.1). Lineage (NCBI taxonomy): Eukaryota > Metazoa > Chordata > Amphibia > Caudata > Salamandridae > Lissotriton > Lissotriton helveticus. Next base: position 144,676,878 of record NC_136063.1, on the reverse strand, counting down.
TGCGGCTCTTTTCTATTTTGCTCCTGCATTTGAATATTTCTAGTGCCTCACTGTAGGGGAAAGCTTTTGCAAGCTCTTGACTATTTGTACATGCCTTGGTCTGTTATTTTCTCCACATTTTTGGGACAACAACTCTTTCATCTGTCTTCCTCCTCTCAGCCGTCATTTAGAGACTGTTTCTCCCTCTTGGCTTACATCATTGTGCCACTCCGCTGCTGGGCATGTCTGGTACTGCGTTTATGGTGAAAACTGCTTGTGTGCGCTTATGCCTTTGCATGCACGATCTGCACGATCTGGTCTAATGCCCTCTCAACATTTCTGAGACCGCCAGCCTTCTAGCCAGTCTCTCTACGTTTGCCTGACGCTTGCTGCCATTATGTCTCCTCAACTTGTTAGTTATGATGCTTAAATTGACTATGCCACTCAGTCATTTCTGCTCCGTCATGTTTTTCCATTGCTGAGCTCTCTACTACAACGTTTTATCCAACCATCCCCTTTTTTCAGCTATTGTCTTTGCATTTTTATGGGGCAGCTCCGTACTTTGAAGCTTTCTACAGTCAACAAATTACCTCTGGGCTCCGATTTCGATTCCTCTCCTCAGGATATGGAAGAAGCTACAATGTCAAAGTCCTAGGTACCTCACGGCGCTATCCCTAAATCTCAAAATGGAGGGAAAACATCTTCCACGGTAGCCTCCTCTAAACGTCTTAAAAAAGACCCTACGTCACCTGGAAGTGCTGCATCTTCTTCGTCCATGGATATCATCTTAGAAGAACTACGAGCTCTTAAACCCTTCATGGAAGCTACTACTAAAAATATGCAAGCCATGCAAGACAAATGGACCTCTTTAGACTCTCGTGTTCTCATTTTGGAACAGTCAACGGACTCCAATCCTCCTGCTCTCGCATCCCTTCACTGGAAGCTGAGGTCATTCTACTTAAAAAACAAACAGAGGATTTGGAAAACAGAAATCGTAGGAACAACCTCCGTTTGTATGGTCAGCCTGAACTAACAGAGGGGTCCAATCCTACTGTCTTCTTTCAATCCTTTCTTTCAAAGATCTTGGATGCCCCAGCACTAGCTTCTATCAACATTCAAAGGGCTCATTGTCTTGGTCCTAGAGTCTCTACCAAACCTAGAGGAGTCATCATGCTGTTTCTTCAATATACGGACCTTCTGCAGGTCCTTTCAGCCGCTAAGCTCAAAAAACAAATCCTATGGGAAGGTCACCGTCTTTACCTGTCTCAAGATGTCTCCAAGGCCACCGCTGATAGAAGGAAGAGGTTCCTGGACTTGCGTCTGCAACTCGGAGCACTCAATGCCCGCTACGGACTTCTCCATCCTTGTCTTTTTAAAGTTACGTACAAGGATAAAACTACCACCTATGAGGATCCCGCCGCTCTCCAAGCGTTTCTTCGTCAACAAGGCCCTGTAGATATGGATGTCTCCAGATCCGGTTGATTGTTCCTGAAGTCTCTTCAATTTTGCTGATGTTGCTCTTTATTTGTAGTCCTTATCACCGTAGTCATTTTATCCTTCCATATTTACCTCTGTTTGTTTCCTGATACATATTGTGTTTCCTCCTCAGTACACACATTTACCTTCTTTCTTTTCTTGTATTTGCAGCATACTCCCCTCTCGTTTTCCTTCCCGATGTAACCACTATTTCTGTACACTACCCTTTTGGATCTGTGATATCCGAGGTTTGGCGTCCGATCTTGGTGTTGTCGTCGTCATCTTCCGACGTTCCCACCCCCGATCTCGTCTGCGTTTTTCATTTTCGTAAGTATGTCTCTCAGTCGTTTGTTCTGGACCTGTACTGTCTTCTTGATTTGTTTTCTTTCTATGCTCTTTCCTATTCTTTCCATCTTCCATTTCTCTCAGTCTATCCCTCTCTTCTCTTTTCTTTCTCGCACCACCTCCTTTGTCCTTTCCTCTCCCAGGCTTAACCATATCATTGCAGTTTCTCCACACTTCGTTCCTTGTTTCTCCTCCCTTTTTTCTCTTTTTACTCTTCTAGTTTTACTACCATTTCTACCTTCCTTCATTTTACCAGTTTCTCATATGTTTTTGCATTTAATGAGCATGTTATTGCTAATTGCTTTAATGTATCGCTTCATTCCGGGTTACTACATGGAACATTAAGGGATTAAATAATCCCATTAAAAGGCAAAGGGTATTATCACACCTGGCTAGACTTAATACTGATGTTGCCCTTCTTCAGGAGTCTCATCCCTTGGAGGCTGAGGCTTTAAAGCTTAAACGTTGTTGGGTGGGGCATGTTTTTTGCTCTCCCACTGTTGATAAGAAGAATGGTGTTGTGATTTTGCTGCACAAAAAGTTAAATATTGCTTCAGTTTCTCATGAATGTGATGTTAACGGCCGTTGGGTCATTGTTAATTTGCTTATTGATAATATCCCCCTTGTTCTTTTTAATGTTTACGCCCCTACTGGAGTTGATAGATCCTTTTGGCCCTCTATCTCTGATAAACTAACTTCCCTTTCTGAGGATTGCATCTTGTTCGGTGGAGACTGCAATCAAATTATGGACCCTTTCCTCGACCGCCATTCCAAAGTCAGATTTGTTCCCTCCAAAATGCATTTCCAATTTGTCAAAACTTCCCAGAATAATGCTCTGGTAGATATCTGCAGACTATGCAATCCTGACCTTAGAGAGTATCGTTTTTTCTCCCCCCCTCACCAATCCCAATCTCGTATTGACCATATTTTTCTTAGCAAATCCCTATCCCAGCATGCCATTCGTTCTGAAATAGGCTCCATTCTCTTCTCTGATCGTGCCCCTGTCTTTGTTGATTTAGATCTCCTTCCGTTCTCTCCTCACTCAGGCAGATGGAGATTCAATAACACTCTACTTCAGAACCCCACTTTTTGCTCTGAATTTTCTACATTTGCAATTGAATTTTTCCTTCTTAATCACATTCCTAATTCCCCTTTTGTCATGGTTTGTGACTCTTTCAAAGCAGCCTCTAGAGGTTTTATTATCAACTTTGTGGCAAGACAGAAAAAACTCAGGGAAGCTAAGTCAGCTCAAATCCTGGCTGAGATTAAGCGCCTAGAACTCGACTATCACTCCTCTAATTCGGACTCCTCTCTTAAAAAACTTATCGAGGCGAAAATTTCCTTCAATAAATTTACAACTGAAGCAGCCTCTAATCTTCTATTAAAATGCAATTCCCGATACTATGGTGGCAAAAATAAGATGGGGAAACTCCTTGCTAACTATTTAAAAATAAGAAAAGAACGTAGGAAGATTGAATCCATACGGACCTCCTCTGGTGCTTCTTGCTTTAAAGACAAGGAAATTCTCTCAGAATTTGTCAAATTCTATGATAATCTGTATAACCCTGAACAAGTTCCCACTTCTTCGGATCTTATTTCCTATTTCCAATCCCTTCCCTCTCCTCCAACGTCCCATGTTAATTTAAACTCTTTGGATCTTGATATATCACTTTCCGAAATTTCTCTTGCTGTATCTAAGTTAAGGCATGGAAAAGCTCCTGGTCCTGATGGCTTCACCATCGAATTCTATAGTCATTTTGCCCCCTCCTTCTTCCTAAACTTCTACTTTTATTCCAATCCTTTCTTGCAGCAGGGACTTCGAGCGGTTCCTTTCAACAAGCTTTAATTTGCTTAATTCCCAAAGAGGATAAAGATAACTCTCTATGCAAGAACTATCGCCCGATCTCTCTGGTCAACACGGATTATAAGATACTAGCTAAAATTCTAGCTTTGCGATTGGACCCCCTCTTGCCAGATCTAATAGGTACCGAACAATCCGTGTTCGTTAAGGGCCGTCTTTCCTCAGACAACTCGCGAGTCTTAGATCTCCCTTTCGCGGCTGTCTCCTTAGATGCGGAAAAGGCTTTTGACAGGATTGGGTGGGAATTTATGTTTCAGGCTCTTCGTTGGTTTGGCATCCCTTCCAAATTTATTTCTATTATCTCCGTACTCTATTCTAATCCCCAAGCTTCCATTTTTGTTAATGGGATGACCTCAGAATACTTCTCCCTACGCAGAGGTGTGCGTCAAGGTTGTCCACTTTCCCCTCTATTATTTGTTTTGGTTTTAGAGCCTTTTCTTACTAAGATTTGTCTGGATGATAAAATATCTGGGTTTCATTTTGGTTCCAATCAAGTTAAGCTTTCGGTTTACGCGGATGATATCCTCTTTTATTGCTCCGACCCTCTTTCATCTCTGTCTCCCTTCCTGCAGCAAGTCTCATCTTTTTCTGCTGTTTCTGGTTATCGCCTAAACGTCGATAAATGTGAAATCCTTCCTTTGAATCCTCTATGTCAGCGACATCTTTTCACTCAATCTGGTTTCTCTTGGCAACCCACTAAAATGAAATATCTAGGTGTTTTGTTTGCGCCCCGTCCATCTGACACTCTCAAGTCGAACTTTGCCTATATTTCTAAGAAAATGGAAACGGCCATTGCACGTTGGCACCCACTCTTTTTATCCTGGTGGGGTCGACTTAATTCTATAAAGATGATGCTCTCTGCCCTCCTTCTCTACACCCTCTCTATGCTCCCAATGCGTATTCTGGTTTCTTATTTTAAAAAAAATGGACTCTCTGCTTTTAAAATTCCTTTGGCATGGCAAACGCCCTAGGATAGCCATTGCTTCTCTACGAAAAGATAAAGCACAAGCTGGGGTCCGCTTTCCTGACTTCAGGGAATATCATCTAGCTTTCTCTCTAAAACAGACAACCCCATGGCTTTCGACTGATCCTCCCTTTTATCCTCCCATATGGTTAGCTATGGAATCTTCCTTTATTTTTCCCTTCGATTTCCGTGAATTCTTATCTTTCACGTCTTATCCCGCTCGTCTTCATACCCTTATTATATCTCATTGTCGTGCTCTTCTTCATCCCTTTTTATCTTCATCATACCCTTCCCTCCTTTCTTTCCATGAACAACCTATATGGTTTAACTCTCATCTTAAAATCCGCAATCATACTATTTATTGGAAGGTCTGGCATTCTCGAGGATTATGTTGGATTTCTCAATTGCTTTCTCATAATATTCCTCTATCCTTCTCGGAACTCAAGTCCTCTTTCTTGTTGCCCTCCAGTGCTCGTGCACAATATGACTTGCTCTTCCCTGTTCTTTCCTCTTATCTCCAATCAATGCCGCTCTCCACTGATATTCCTTTAGATCGTAAAGCCACCTCCTCCTTACTAGAATCTTCTCCCTCTGCTTCTTCTCTTTATAACTCTTTCCGCTATACAGTTGATCGAGCGAAATCTAAAATTGAAACTGCTTTGGAATCTGATCTTTCTCAAAACTGGTCGGTTCTTCTCTGGGACAAAGTTTGGACCAAACTTCATAAGACCTCTAGAGCTGCTAATAATACCCAAACTTTATACTTTATTTATAACAGAATTTTATTTACCCCACTCTCTCTATCCCGTTTTTCATCATAGACATCCCCTTCCTGTTGGTCTTGCCCTTCTCCCTCTGCAGACCTAAAACATATGCTCTTTGACTGTCCACATATAGCCAAGTTTTGGAAATCAGTATGGGCCCAAATCCAAAAGGTTTTCCATTTTCAAGTTTCCTTCTCCCCTGCTCTTGTTTTCCTGGGCTCCATCTCACCTGAACTTCCTCAATCTTCCTGCCATTACCAACTCCTTGACCTGTTCATAGCTGTTGCTTTCCATACTGTCACGTCTAATTGGAAACAAGCTGCAAACGTGTCCTATCGCTCTTAGTGGAATGCAGACTGTTTTCATCATCGATTGGACACCAATTATGTATCTCCCGTTTCCCTGGCAATTAAGCGTGATCTTATTTGGCTTCCTTTGGTAACTTATCTCTCCACCACTGCTCCAGCAAGCTCCTCCCTGGATCCTGATGCTGTTGAGGTCCGCAAACCACCATGAATCTCCTTTGCCTTTTGCTTTAAATTTTCTTCCCAATATTACCACACAATGCATTTGTTTTTCTTATATCTTCGCTCATGTCATTTTTCATGCTCATTTTACCTGCCTTTTATGAGATTTTATTGTAATAACATAAGTGTTTTTTTTTTCCCTTAAGTTGTAAATTATTGTCATATCCTTCTTCCTGTTTCTTAGTTTCTCCCCCCCCCCATCTTCAATAAAATCAAACTTAAAAAAAAAGCTACGGACTCAACACGTCTTAACTGCATGCCTTTTGGTGTTTTCTTTTGTTTTGTTTTTTAGCACTAAGTCTCCCATGGAGTTGAGCTGTCAAACTAGCGCGCTGATGTGACATCAAGGCGCGCTAGTTTAATTTCCCACGACAGATGACCTGACATGACAGGCGTGGCAGGTTACACAACACAAGCAGTGAACAATATCAAAAACACAGGGAGGTAGACGTCGTAGGTTGCACAACTGTTACAGGAAGTGAGACACATCTGAAACTGAGCTGGTTCATGTGAGGGATGACTACACCAGAGGAGAGGCCTAGTGGCACAATTATCAGCTTTGGGCTTAGAAGGGCTGCGAAGAAATCCTGGCCTCAGTAATGGAGCACATTGTGTGATCTTGAGCATCGGTGTCTTTCGAAATTGGAAGTGCTAAAAGATACAGTGTCCAGTACTCAGCATACCGCAAAACATCTTATCGAACTATTTTAGGGTTCCAATGAGAAAACGCAGCAGCCATTTTGTAGATCACATTCAGCTGATGACATCACAGTTGCAGACCCCTTCTTCAGTTGCAGTAGCAGTACACAGAGAGTGGATCAGGGCTTTAAGTGGGAGGTGTCTGAGACCAGGCAGTAATAGAAAACCGACTTTGAAACAGGTCCATTCGGACCCTATATTCGTGTCCTTAATTTAAACAGACTAGAAGACTAATCAAGCTTTTCTGTTGTCTTTTTTTTCTTTTCCTTCCATCTGGTTAAACCTCAGTAAAAACAGCTTTTTTTTTTTTAAAGATCTTCTTTTCAACAATTATTGTCAAAACCCTTAAGGCAATCTACGTCAGCGATGTAGTCCCAGTTTTCATTTTTGCTTTTCCAGATACTGAGGGGAAGAGTTACTACTTTTTCACACAGTGCAGTGCAGCAGCCGCAAATGCTGCACTGAGTGAAAAGGAGTGAGGAGGAGAGTGCCAAATTTACTAAAATAAGTCAAATATTAGAATAAAACGTCCTTCTAACTCGTGCCGGCTCTGAAATCAGCTGCCGTGCGTCATGGAGACACCTTTGTGCCATGGTGCAAAGGTGTCTCTGTGAGTCCATCCTAGGTAACCCTTCCAGTATAAAATACTGTGCTTAGACTAACTTGAAACTTTTTCCACTTTGTATGCTTGCTGCACAGTGCAGCACACAGGCAGAGTCGGAAAAGGAAGGAGAAATGAAAACATTTCTCATTCCTTGTTCCTACTTTAAAAGGGTGCAGTTTTCTGACGCTAACCCCAGTCTGCTGTGTTTAGTATATTGGGTTTAGCGTCGGAAACCTTGGGTAGTTGCATGGGAACGCCCATGCACCATCCTTGGTACGCCCCCACAAAGTAATGCAATACACTGCTTTGCATTACTTTCACGTTATTTCCAGCACTAAACAAGTTTAGTGCTGGAAAGTAAATCGTGAAAAAAAGATTTTGCGCCAATATGCGACACTTTTATGAAGCAAACACGGCGTAAAATCTTAGTAAATCTCCCCCTGAGTTTCTTCTGTTTTATTTTGCAATGTATGACGCTTGAGTAGGTGTGTGGATGAGTTCCGGTGTGGGTGGGTGTTTATGACAGGACATGATTGAGAGCCCTGGAGTTGAGTCTGGTCAGTCGGAGTTTCTCACAGGACCTGTCAGTGGGTCATAAATGTCTGACTACATGCACATCCAATCCTTGGCTCCTCTGCAGAGTACACAGTGCGATGGCTGCATATGTACCAGTTGTAACTGTGATTCACTGAGAAAGTGTCAAAATATTGAAAGTCCTGGCTGGCAGCAGTCCAGAGCCTCACACCTAGAAGCAAATGCAGCAGAGGGGAACCAAAGGCTGACACCTTCGTAGCACTTCACACATACTTAGGAGAGACAGCTTTTCACTTTGTTCAGACTCTGTTTAGATGTGCATGCACAGTAAGAATATCAGATGTGTTCATCTTTCCCAGATTTGCACTTACTACCCCTGAGGAGGCGTTGTAATAATTTAAATATCACTATTTTTTCTTTTAAAGCACTATGACTAGGGGAAGCTTTACGCTGACAAAAGGCAACATTGTTTTATGTGTAGCATACAAAAGTGTGAATCTTCTGCTTAAATCAGGAGGGTTTCACTATTTTCTCGAAATATGCTCAAATGTACTCATGATACACCTGCTAAACATATATGTGAGGACCTAAGATCTGATGTAATTTCTTGTGATGCCACTTCCTGTGATGTCACGCGATGTGATGTCACACGCCTCACGCGCTGCGATTTCACGCGCTGTGATGCCACTTGCTTACTGATTAACTGAGTTAGTCCCCCCCCTTCTTTTTAGGTTTCGACCTGGCGATCTGCGCAAGCAGTTCGCGCAGGTGAAATCTTTTGTTTACCATATTGGCTATCGGAACGTCCCCCACCTCCCATTAGCTAGCTCCATAAATGGAGGCTAGCCATTGGGAGCCGGATCTGTCCGTCAAGGCCGGACCAGATTCGGGGGCGTTCCCGCGATTTTTTCCCTCTCCGCCTCTGCGATGTCGTCATCGCGGCGGTGGGCGGAGTTTCGTTTTTTTTCCTTCTGTGTTTGTTTTGGTCATTCCATGCGAGGAAGCCCAGGTGAGTGCTTGTTTTTTAGTGGTGGAGCACGTGAATTCAGTGTACGTTGGTTAAAAATACATGATGAAGACACAGGCCACGATCTGGCTGTTCATCAAGTGCATGGGCGCTAAAAGTAGTTTTTGCCCCTTTATTTGTAGTGAGGACTCCGCAGTGGTTTGTCTGATGTGAAATTGCTCGGCTGATCCCCTTTGTTGCAGCATGCATAACTTTTCATTCTTTCAGTTCAACTTTACAGTCCGTTTTAATAATGTCCTTAAAACTGCGGGTGTCCAGTACCCAAACGGCCTAAATAGACTCGTATGGGCTAAGCATCTCGTGCCCCTCGTGAGACACTTGTAAAACTGCTCATAAGATTTGCAACAGGGAGTTTTTTCATGGTTTGGCATTTTTCGTAATGCATTACAGTTGAATTTATATAGCGCTTCATATCCTAACCGCACTGCAAAGCGCTGAAGAGCATCAGAGGCCATAAAGTACGTGCTGCAAAGGTGATTAACAGCAAATGGGTAGGGAGTGCAGAGTGGATAGGGAGTGCAGAGTGGATAGGGAGTGCAGGGTGGATAGGGAGTGCAGGGTGGATAGGGAGTGCAGAGTGGATAGGGAGTGGAGAGTGCATAGGGAGTGGAGAGTGCATAGGGAGTGGAGAGTGGAGAGTGCATAGGGAGTGGAGAGTGCATAGGGAGTGGAGAGTGCATAGGGAGTGGAGAGTGCATAGGGAGTGGAGAGTGGAGAGTGCATAGGGAGTGGAGAGTGCATAGGGAGTGGAGAGTGCATAGGGAGTGGAGAGTGCATAGGGAGTGCAGAGTGCATAGGGAGTGCAGAGTGCATAGGGAGTGGAGAGTGCATAGGGAGTGGAGAGTGCATAGGGAGTGCAGAGTGCATAGGGAGTGCAGAGTGCATAGGGAGTGGAGAGTGCAGAGTGCATAGGGCGTGCAGAGTGCATAGGGAGTGCAGAGTGGGGAGTGCAGACTGCATAGGGAGTGCAGAGTGGAGAGTGCATAGAGAGTGGAGAGTGCATAGGGAGTGCATAGGGAGTGCAGAGTGGAGAGTGCATAGGGAGTGGAGAGTGGAGAGTGCATAGGGGGTGGAGAGTGGAGAGTGCATAGGGGGTGGAGAGTGCAGAGTGCATAGGGAGTGCAGAGTGCATAGGGAGTGAAGAGTGCATAGGGAGTGAAGAGTGCATAGGGAGTGAAGAGTGCATAGAGAGTGAAGAGCGCATAGGGAGTGAAGAGTGCATAGGGAGTGGAGAGTGAAGAGTGCATAGGGAGTGCAGAGTGCATAGGGAGTGGAGTGGAGAGTGGAGAGTGCATAGGGAGTGGAGAGTGCATAGGGAGTGGAGAGTGCATAGGGAGTGGAGAGTGCATAGGGAGTGGAGAGTGCATAGGGAGTGGAGAGTGGAGAGTGCAGAGTGCATAGGGAGTGGAGAGTGCATAGGGAGTGGAGAGTGCATAGGGAGTGGAGAGTGCATAGGGAGGGGAGAGTGCATAGGGAGTGCAGCTCGAGGGAGTGGAGAGTGCATAGGGAGTGGAGAGTGGAGAGTGCATAGGGAGTGGAGAGTGCAGAGTGGGGAGTGGAGAGTGCATAGGGAGTGGAGAGTGCATAGGGAGTGCAGAGTGGAGAGTGCATAGGGAGTGCAGAGTGGAGAGTGCATAGGGAGTGGAGAGTGCATAGGGAGTGGAGAGTGCATAGGGAGTGGAGAGTGCATAGGGAGTGGAGAGTGCATAGGGAGTGCAGAGTGCATAGGGAGTGGAGAGTGCATAGGGAGTGGAGAGTGCATAGGGAGTGGAGAGTGCATAGGGAGTGGAGGATGCATAGGGAGTGGAGAGTGCATAGGGAGTGGAGAGTGCATAGGGAGTGGAGAGTGCATAGGGAGTGCAGCTCGAGGGAGTGGAGAGTGCATAGGGAGTGGAGAGTGGAGAGTGCATAGGGAGTGGAGAGTGCATAGGGAGTGCAGAGTGGGGAGTGGAGAGTGCATAGGGAGTGGAGAGTGCATAGGGAGTGCAGAGTGGAGAGTGCATAGTGCATAGGGAGTGGAGAGGGCATAGGGAGTGGAGAGTGCATAGGGAGTGGAGAGTGCATAGGGAGTGCAGAGTGCATAGGGAGTGCAGAGTGCATAGAGAGTGGAGAGTGCATAGGGAGTGGAGAGTGGAGAGTGCATAGGGAGTGGAGAGTGCATAGGGAGTGCAGAGTGCATAGAGAGTGAAGAGTGGAGAGTACATAGGGAGTGCAGAGTGCATAGAGAGTGCAGAGTGGAGAGTGCATAGGGAGTGCAGAGTGCATAGAGAGTGCAGAGTGGAGAGTGCATAGGGAGTGCAGAGTGCATGGAGAGTGCATAGGGAGTGGAGAGTGCAGAGTGCACAGGGAGTGGAGAGTGCATAGGGAGTGGAAAGTGCATAGGGAGTGCAGAGTGCATAGGGAGTGGAGAGTGCATAGGGAGTGGAGAGTGGAGAGTGCAGAGTGCATAGGGAGTGGAGAGTGCATAGGGAGTGGAGAGTGCATAGGGAGTGGAGAGTGCATAGGGAGTAGGGAGTGGAGAGTGCATAGGGAGTGGAGAGTGCATAGGGAGGGGAGAGTGCATAGGGAGTGGAGAGTGCATAGGGAGGGGAGAGTGCATAGGGAGTGCAGCTCGAGGGAGTGGAGAGTGCATAGGGAGTGGAGAGTGCATAGGGAGTGGAGAGTGCATAGGGAGTGCAGAGTGGGGAGTGGAGAGTGCATAGGGAGTGGAGAGTGCATAGGGAGTGCAGAGTGGAGAGTGCATAGGGAGTGCAGAGTGGAGAGTGCATAGGGAGTGGAGAGTGCATAGGGAGTGGAGAGTGCATAGGGAGTGGAGAGTGCATAGGGAGTGGAGAGTGCATAGGGAGTGCAGAGTGCATAGGGAGTGCAGAGTGCATAGGGAGTGGAGAGTGCATAGGGAGTGGAGAGTGCATAGGGAGTGGAGAGTGCATAGGGAGTGCAGCTCGAGGGAGTGGAGAGTGCATAGGGAGTGGAGAGTGGAAAATGCATAGGGAGTGGAGAGTGCATAGGGAGTGGAGAGTGCATAGGGAGTGGAGAGTGCATAGGGAGTGGAGAGTGCATAGGGAGTGCAGAGTGCATAGGGAGTGGAGAGTGCATAGGGAGTGCAGAGTGGAGAGTGCATAGGGAGTGCAGAGTGGATAGAGAGTGGAGAGTGCGTAGGGAGTGGAGAGTGGAGAGTGCGTGGGGAGTGGAGAGTGGAGAGTGCGTAGGGAGTGGAGAGTGCGTAGGGAGTGAAGAGTGGAGAGTGCGTAGGGAGTGGAGAGTGCATAGGGAGTGGATAGTGCATACGGAGTGGAGAGTGGAGAGTGCATAGGGAGTGGAGAGTGCATAGGGAATGGAGAGTGCATCCCCTCTACTTCTCTTCTATGGACACTTGTACTTCTTCTACTTCTCCACCAGCACAGTGTGTGTTTCCACTCGCCCCTGGCACTGGAGACTGAAGCACATCCTTCTTAGGGTCTTGCTGGTCATTATGGACACTCTTTCCAGTTCTGTACTTTTATGTGATCACACTATGCATTATGGGGGGTGTAGTGTTGCTTTGATTCCATTAGAACACAGCTGAAAACAATGATTTGTAGATAAAAACTCTAGTCCCACTAAATCTTGGAAGTGCTTATTCACACACACACATGCATGCACGCACATATGCAAACACACTCTCTCTCCCTCAACAGGTGCACTACCTCCTCACAAGCACGGACACATGTTTGTAAAACAGGTTCTTTAACCCACCATGCCATCCCATAATGCAGTTCGGTTGGCTAGCACACCGTGGCTGACTGAAGATGCGCACTAGGATGGCGCCGGCACTTGACAGCCAGGCACAGAGAGGCGCGTGATTGACAATGGGCGACAAGACGAGCGTGACTGAGAGCAGACGCCAACTGAAATGTCCAACCCTTAAAAAGGAAAGATTTAATGACGGTATTTTTTGTGGAACTGGTGGCGAGCTTCCTGTTTCAAGATGAGTGAGTGGACCATGTCAAAAAAGACTGACACTCCAGTAGGGTAGTGTAGTGCTTTCAGCAAGCGTTGCCTTAATGTGCCACCCCAGCACGATTTAACCCCCTCAGCTGTCAATTGGGCATCTGTCACGTGACACCTGCAGACCAGACCCCGAATTTCTTCAGTGAAATCCAGTAGGGTACAATAGGTCTTACATTTGCAAGAGATTAAGCTGTTGGCAATGTAAATGACAATGCCATTTATTTATCTGTTTTCAAAACCAACACATAAATAAAAATATTGTCATTTACAATGCCAATAGCTCTAACTTTGGCAAAGGCGAAACCGTTGCATTGTAAATGCTTGTTTTAAGACTTGTGCACTGTCTGGATGCACTAACATAAAACTCAGGGAGGCAGCAAAATACGAGTCATGTGCCCCTCTGTGTGAAGTGTAGATTGCGGTTTGCCGTTTACAAGTTTCAAGCCGCATTTTAATTACATAGGCCTTAACTTTTGAAAAACAAAGTGATTAGTTATCCTTCTTTGGCCACACCCCTTTTAGAGTCCTACTTAAAGCACTGGTGGGTAGAAAAGTCTATCAATGTGATGTCATCTTCAAAACTGTGCCCATAAAATGGTGGCTACATACCGCCATGGAGACAAACACTCTATTTTTAACAATAGCATGTTTTCCTCGTTTTATCAGGCCCTGGCAGCACCAGCCGCGTGCACGGAGGACCCAACCTAGCCACCTGCAGCGCACCTGTGGCTGTACTGTACATATCCGTTCACCTCGAAGCGCTACCAGCGCCGGTTGTTGTTGCAGAAATGAAGAGGGCTTGGCGTCAACTCAAGCGTGGACCGATGCCAGACAGAGCTGCGCAGCCCTTACATGGCTCTTCTGAAGCACGCCCACGGGGGAGGGCAGTACCAGCGCGGGGACGCCATGTTCACCCCCTCTCCTCCCGTTACTAAGCGCTTAATAATCTTTTTAATTAAAAAGTGATTGGACCCAAACAGCAAACAGGTCTGACGTGTCCCCTCTGGAAGCAGAGCGCGCTGTGGAACAAAGCCCCTTTGACACGAGGTAGGAGTTCAGCCCTAGATTTAGAGAGGGGGCGTGCTGAGAGACGGTCTCCGCGAACAAGCGTGACATTCCTGGCCAGAGATCTGTGAGCTAGCTGCCGGCGGGGCTCGAGAGGTCTCACTTGTATGCCTCGGTGCACAAGTATTCGTGAAAATCATGGTGCACAGCAATAGGAGGCCTGACGAGAGGTGTTATAGAAGGGACGTGGTTGGTGCAAGCTTCCTAACCCTCTCCCCATGTGCGTTCTCACGTTAGGCAAGCTATTGGCCTCTCTGCTGAGACTAGCAACAGACATTGGTTACGTCAGTTTTACACAAGTGCAAATGAAGTACATTCATTAGTATTGAGCAGTCCCTTCCAGGGGCTGTCGCTTTCCTCCCTGCAGGGTGAACCCATGCCAGGTTTTCCGGATATCCACATGGAATAAATGTACTCGCAAACATATCAATCGGGAGCCATTTACGTAGAGGCAATCGTGAATATGTGGCATGGATGCGATCCTCCTGGACCAAGGTTGGGCACCTGTGTGGGCCGAGGGTTCACCCTAGGGGTATGCCGGAGTACAGGCTGGCATAAATATTGTGTCCTAAATATCGTTTGGAAAAATAGCGGGTCATTTAAATCAATAATAGAAAATGTACACCCAGTGGGATGCTGTTTGTGTTTATGACGTTGATGTCAGACAAATCGCTTCATAGAATATTCGGACAGAGAAGCCAGGTAGGGCTGGCTGCTGCTGACGGGTTAGGAGCCAGATAAACTATACACAGTGAAGACACCAGGGGGCGCTCAGGTGACAAGTTCCCAAAGTGCATTTTCACCATTCCTAGCATGCCCTTTAGCCCTGCTTGATTGACAGCTCGTCATGGGAGCTTATCATGCTCCAATAACAAGCCACCACCCTGCATTTCTGGTCTTCGCGAACATTCCCTGCTAAAGATCAATTAACTCTTTAACATTAGTTGACCGGCGACCTCTGACCGTTGGTGATAGTGAGGCTGACGCTGAAAGTGTATTTCTTTTAGTCAGATTGCCAACTGTTGTGGTGTGACACATCTGTGCTTTCTGCTGGCATAGACGAGTGTGCAACCAAAATATGAGGGAATTCGGGAGGTCGGTGCACCACAAGCAGTCAGTTCGAATAAAGTGCTTTTTTGAGGTACGTGAACAATACAACGAAGCGCTTTATAATCAATCATTTTTGTTGTTGCAGTTTTATAAAGCACGACCTCGACCCTGAGGGTAAAGGAGCGCTTTACATGAGCGATGCAAAAACAGAAGAGGGGCCCTGATAACTTCGCAAGCTAAGAGGGGAACAACCCGCCAGGGCGAGATAAATGACAAAAGAACATGAAAGGGGGGTTCCCAATGGTAAGGAGGAGGTATTCAAAACTCTCTAAATAAAGAAAAAGAGCCAAAAGTCCACAAAAGACCTAAAGTATATACCAAAATGTTTCTTTTTATTAGCATAGAAAAATAATTCAGTTATTGAAATTTAATATACAGTACATTTCTTTGTTTTAATTTTGTATGAGGTCATCATAAGAAGTACAAACAAGATATATAGACACAGCCTTAGGACAACAAGGAGAAATAAAAATTGGCACACAGCTCACTCACTCTTACAGTCAACCCAAAAACATACCCAAACTAGAACTCACACTCACATTCAAACAAGAATCATCCAAGAAAAGCGCCGACGCGCGTTTCGGAACAGTGCCAATACAGGCTTCCTTCATCAGGGCGCAAGGTGCTGATGGGATGGATAAGCGAGGTCTTACAAGATCCAACAACCCAATCCTGGGAAGGAGTCCTAATAACATTCAAGGCTGGCAAAACTTATCATGCAGAATATCTGCAAGCAGGGCCCTTAATAAGTCATGGGTATTCAAGGCGAGAGAAGTTCGCCCTCAGCTGGTTCTTTGATCGGGCTGTACATCTGCTTTGTGTAAGGCTACCTATTTGCAACATGATGCCCTGAATCAAAAGCTTCCAACGCCCGTTAGTCACGCTGTTTTCATTTCCGGTACACTGATTTAACATGGTACGGATTTCGCATTGACCCCTGGTGCCCCTCAGGTCTCGAATTCTTAACCCCATTGTGTATAGCTGCCACTTTATCGTTTCCTGCATTTTGTCTTTACCTTTGAGTGATTGCATATTCAGGACTTACGACTTATATTTAAGCCTTGACCGTCTTCATCAATTATTTGTGGGTCCTCCGGATCTGAAATCGTGTTTTTTCCGGCTATCCGTGTTAAGACTGAGGGCGAACTTCTCTCGCCTTGAATACCCATGACTTATTGAGGGCCCTGCTTGCAGATATTCTGCATGATAAGTTTTGCCAGCCTTGAATGTTATTAGGACTCCTTCCCAGGATTGGGTTGTTGGATC
Source organism: Lissotriton helveticus (assembly GCF_964261635.1). Taxonomy (NCBI): domain Eukaryota; kingdom Metazoa; phylum Chordata; class Amphibia; order Caudata; family Salamandridae; genus Lissotriton; species Lissotriton helveticus. The sequence continues at coordinate 144,660,667 of NC_136063.1, read as the reverse complement.
TTGTAAAGACCTCGCCTATCCATCCCATCAGCACCTTGCGCCCTGATGAAGGAAGCCTGTATTGGCACTGTTCCGAAACGTGCGTCGGCGCTTTTCTTGGATGATTCTTGTTTGAATGTGAGTGTGAGTTCTGGTATGGGTATGTTTTTGGGTTGACTGTAAGAGTGAGTGAGCTGTGTGCCAATTTTTATTTCTCCTTGTTGTCCTAAGGCTGTGTCTATATATCTTGTTTGTACTTCTTATGATGACCGCATACAAAATTAAGACAAAGAAATGTACTGTATATTAAATTTCAATAACTGAATTATTTTTCTATGCTAATAAAAAGAAACATTTTGATATATACTTTAGGTCTTTTGTGGGCTTCTGGCGCTTTACATGAGCACCAGTAACATTACACAAGGACACATTCATTTGGTAGGGGGAGTGGGTGGAGTAGTGTGGCTCACTGGTTAGAGGCGGCAGGCCTGAGAGCAGAAGTCAGCCTGGGACCAGGGTTCAATTCCCGACGCGGCAGGGTCGTGGACCTTGGTCAGCGGACTTGATAATTCTCGCTTCGGTGCTTACTCTAATCAGGGGTTCCACTCGGCAACTCTGGGCATTAGCTTGCCTTATCTCCACAACGGCCCCACCAATTCCGGGGATGCCTGGCTCCACCTTGGGGACTCCCAGCAAGGGACCATCCCACAGGGAAAGCCAGGACGGGTTCCCCAGAGTTATACAGCGCCGGGACGCCCCGTTGCTGGGGCAGCTGTGCACTTTACAAGTATACTACATTTACATTTACATTTAAGAGATTTGCTCAGAATCACAGGATGTTTAGCCGACGTGGAGGCCTCAAACCAAATTCCCCAGTTCCAAGGTCGGCAGCTCTGGCTGTTATGCCACACTCTCTCCTCCAAGGGCAGTGGTAGTGTTTGCACTAGATAAAAGCAGGAGGAAGTGTTCTGGACTCTAGGCCTGTAACTCTGACCACGGTGGGGGAAATAGATAAAATGAACCAAAACACATCGCAAGTCACCCTCCTTGTTGATCCCCTATAGATACATTTAAGGATGACTTAAGCTCAGAATCACTTGATTCCCGCCTCACTTTTAAAACCCAGATCACCAATAAAACATGGGCAGGTGATATCTACACGCGATCCTAATAATAGTAGCCTTACCTTCCCACAAGAGGCCGTGATCCTCGACACCGGGACGCAAGCCGTGCTCACCTGGGGGAGTTCCTGATTCAATCTTGGCCCACCGAGGAGGAACCCCAGAGACACTGCAGCTCTCCTCAGAGGGCTGGAGCACTCGGACAGTATCTCTCCGACCCTGAGAGAGCTACACAGGTTGGCCCTTCAAGCTCCACCATTTTTAAGACATGGGGGTAGGCATATTTGCAAGTTAAGTGGTGAAGCGTGTCATTAAGCCAAAAAGGCTAACGGCACGCTCCGTCACTTCAGAAACGCATGGTGCACCATATTTTCTAGAATATGGTGTATCCCTGCGTTTCCCCCTGCGCTGGTGCGAAATTTAGCTGCCTAGCGCCAACCTAGGATCCTTGCACCATAGTGCAAGGGTGCCTGTGTTGAGGGTAAGATTGTTTATGTGCAGGAAGGTCCCCCTTCTTGCACATAAACAATCTTTAAATGCAGTTTTCTAACTTCTACTTAAAAGTTGCAAAACTGCATTTTTTTCAAAAAAATTATAGTTTAGGTGCAGGGGCACCTTCCTGCACATAAACAATCATAGGCATTTGCTGTTTCCATATGTGCTGCACAAGGCAGCATACATGGAAACTTTAAAAACCAGGAGATATAAAGCATTTCTTCTCTTTGCGCCTGTTTAAGACCAGGATTTCCCTGTTCTTAATTCTGGCGCTGCATCCTATTTATACTGCCCTTGAAAATAGGAGGCAGCAACAAACAACAACGTGCCATGTTGAATGCTTAAATTAATCTCATCCACTGGTAATTGCTCGGGCTATATTACAACCCCTCGTTTCCCGCAGATTTTTCCGCTCCAGACAGAAATAACTAATATGCTAATCAGTTCTAGTTCAATATGAAACCTCAAGTCCAAACTGCGGAGCCATTCCAAATAGGAACACAAGTGACCCCAAACAGTTTTCGACCCACTTGGGCCTCATCAATGAGGTACATCTTGGCACGGTAGTTTGGGCTAGACTGTTCTTATTAGAGAAGGTAGAAGACAAGTTTGTGCAAGGCTGATCTCTGTTTACAGTGGGAAAAATAATGACTGACTGGAATGAGTCCAGATAAATTGCTAGTGTCTGAGGTGAATTCAGACATTCGAGCCATAACTTTTCTGTTTTTCTAAGTCATTCAATTAGAAAGAATCTCTTTCACGACAAGCAGCAGCTCGTGCTCTTGTTCTGTCTGCCCTGTACTGTGGAAGGCAGCCCACACCAGTGAAAACACTCAACAGATCCAATCTCACCATCTCAGATTGTGTTATACCTGACCTTTGTTGATTCCGGGGTCTGCGGTCTTTGTCACTTACATCCCTGCCAGAATGGATGCAAACCAGTGCAAGATCGAGACCATTCCACCTCTTGGCCCCAGTGTCACTACACTGGCTGCCAGTATGATGTCAACACCTCAGCAAAAAGATCAATGACCAGCTTCTATGTGAAACTAACATTTCATGCAGAAGATCCCCCTCGAACACCGAAAGACAGTCACTCACGCCCTGGTCACCAGCAGACTCGACTACGGCAACGCACTCTACGCCGGAATAAACAAAAACCTCATCCGCAAGCTACAGAACATCCAGTACGCCGCCGCAAGACTGGTCCTCAACCTGCCAAAACACTGCCACATCTCCCAGCACCTGCGCACACTCCACTGGCTCCCCGTCGAGGCGAGAATCACCTTTAAGATGCTCACCCACGCACACAAGGTCCTCCACGGCACCGGACCAGCATACCTGAACAGCCGACTCAAATTCTACGCACCCCAAAGGACCCTACAATCAGCCCAGCTCTCCTACGCCGTGGTCCCCCGCACCAGAAAGACCAGATCGGGAGGCCGCTCCTTCTCCTTCCTCGCTGCCAAAGCATGGAACGCCCTTCCGCTCCACCTCAGACAGACAGCATCGCTCCCCATCTTCGCAAGAAACCTCAAAACCTGGCTCTTCGACAGACCCCCTCCTTGATGGAATGGAACCTGCACCCCCCCCAACCCTAGCGCCTTGAGACCCTTACAGGTGAGTAGTCGCGCTTTAACAAACCCCTGATTGATTGATTGATTGATGCATGGCTTATGTCACATTAATCTTTCGAAGACACCCAAACACTCCTCTATTGTATAACATTGAATGTAGGGCTCTGTGTTATTACATGTCTTACTGCATTAGTGGCATATTTGTGTTTTGTGCTGTATCTTGGCTTCAGAAGTTACTAAGACCTGTTCCTAATTATTGTCCCGCCTGTAAAAAAAAATCGATGACTTTTTTTATGACAGAGCTTTGATTGGATCGTGCCATAATTCTGTTCATTTACTAGTGCCCCACGGCAATTGAGTTTATAACTCTCCATAACGTTAGGAAAAAGATTCACACCTGTTCAGCCTGCTATTCTTGGAGAGTACAATCTGCAAAGGTAGTATTTTAATTAGTTAGTTGGAGTGTCATGGTAGGGTACCCCAGGCTTTAGACAATAGACACTGACCAGTAACCACTCACTTCTGAGTAAGGAGAAGAAAAGGGCAGTCGAGGGGTCAGACAAGCACTGTGGCACGAAATTAAGAAAAGCCCCTTAAACTGTATCCACATCAGAACACTGGAACATTTTTCCTCTTCCGTTTATATCACTAATAACCTAAAGTTATTCATGAAGTCTCTTAAAACTGTTCAACTCATGAATACATGAGGTCGCCAATGGAACAAACTACCGCAACTTGTGCAAAAGTATAGATATAGAAAAAAAATCTATTTCTTTACTTTTTCAACAATCGTGGCACCCGCGCATAGTAAAGCGCGGGTGACGCGATTGCTGCAAAAGTAAAGAAATAGAAAACAAATCTATTTCTTTATTTTTTCATGGCTAAAGGTAAAGCGTGTGTGCCGTCAATGTGAAAGAAAGTAAATAGAGAGCTTGGTGATGATAAGACTGCCATTTTAGGTTTCGGGGGGAAATGCATTTAATTTCTTATCTGTCTCAGCCACACTTTTGAGTGATTGTAAACCCTGGTCCCTGAGAGAGGTCTTGTCACATTGTGTATAAAAAAGGCTGTCACCGCTTGTTTATATTTACATCGCGCTTCGCGGCCGAATGACAAAAAGAAAGTGCTTAAAAACTAATTGAAGAAGACGGTATAATGCCGCAAGTAAACAATCCAGTCCTGATGGGTTGTCACAAAAGGAGACAGGGCGGTAACAAGAAGGGACTAAGAAGCCTCATTATCAATAGGAAACCAGCATTTACCATGGACGATGATGCCAGCCAATGAAAAATATGGGCGGGGCTTCCACACCACTTCTAAAAAATACCCTAATACAGCATGTATCGCAAAGTGTGCAGCGCATGGGCTGCAACGCTAGGCGAGTCCTAAAAACTATAGAAACCAAGCTGCCCTGAAAAAGCTCCCATTGGAGATGAACGAAACGTGTTGGCTGAAATATATATATTTTTAAATATGAAATAACAATTTGGGAAACACGTTAATGAATGCTACAGAACTTTTTTGTTGGACGGTCTAACATGGTCTGTGGGGGCATGCAGTGTATGACCATTCATGATGTCATCCCTCTAAATAATTGTAATGTTGAATCTGCCATTAATAACTGTGTTGAAAGGCTGGTGGTAGCGGGAAGCGTTGTAGCTAATCCCTGATGGTGATGCACCAGAGTGATGGAGATTTTAATGAAGAATGTGAGTTTATGGTGTTATATTTGCCTTGGCTATAATTTGTCAGACATGAGGCTTGCACCCTGGCTCATTCTATTCAAAAAGCCAATTGAAGACCCTTCAGAGACTACCAGTAGATGCTTCTTAGGTCCCTCTAAGGTCCCTCTTCTCATCATGGCCCCACTCAGATGCGATCCATCCTCGCTCTGCTGTCTTAGTTTATGTACACAATCGCATATCGTTTCCGCGCCATGTTGTACAGCACTCCATTATTCTCTCGCAGGGTTCCTGCTCTATAAATAGCTATATGATACAATACAAACAAACATTAGCAAAGCCAATGGGTCTGGCTTTAATGTGCCAATGTACGTAGACACAGGCATTCACTAATGCTATTCGTGTGTGTTGCATGCACAGATGCTTATTGTATTAAAGCCTGGCGCATTGGCTTTGAATGAAAATACTCACAGTAGCATGGTTGTGTGGTTGCATCAGGCCACTCTACACTTTTAGTACAGTCAGCAAACACTGATCAGAACAGAATACTCGCTTCCTTCCAGTTGTTAATAGCTCACAGCCGGTTGGAGGGCCTCGCCCACCCACAGACCTCCCCCATCAGAACTACCAGTGCACCCACCCACCCACCCGCACAGTGGCTTGCATGTATTTAACCCCCAGTGCTCGTTTGCAAGGATCAGAGGACTGTGCAGTGCTACTGCATGCATGTGACCCCTGAATAAAAGGAACTCACTGGCAAATATCAAATCACCCCCAGGAAAGAGCTTTGTAAGGCTCCCCCAGACTCGTCTCTCAAAGAGAAACCAATTATCTGTACAGTTCATGTGATACTTGCCCCTACCTGTCTCCTTGATTTACCATTTCGTATTACGTACCAACTGTTGGTATAGCACCCCTTCTTGCAATATTAATGTTTTTTTCAATTACATGTATTTATTTGTTTGTTTGTTTATTTATTTGGGCACTTGGGGGAAGATAAAGTTCAAGAGCAGGGGGCGCACAGCTTTTTTCGAAAAGTTTTTTTCAAAAAGTTTGTGACTCAAGGGTTATAAGGTTGGGTGCTCCAAACAGGTAGCGTGTCCGTCCTAGGCACGTCTTGTGAAACAATAATCAAGTGTCACCATGAATCCATAGTGACATCCCTGTATATCGGGCACACCTTTAGTTCTCATGAAAATGAGACTCCGAATATAGTTCAAGAAAAGAATTTTAATCATTCGTCTTGATTTTGAATCATTCAGATTTTCAATTTTTCAATTTTTCAAATTTTCATACAAGTATAATACATCCACTTGGGGGAAGAAGCACACGTGTGAAAAAGAAATGCAAGGTGTGGGATGAGCACACAAGGGCAGGAAGGAAAACACACGGGCAACCAAAGGGCAACACAAACGAGTGTGGCAGAGAGGGGGAGGTACACGAGGCAGACAGCTGGAAAACACAGACACACACCCCTAGAGTGCTTAAAACAAAGAGAAAAAATGTAGTGCCTGAAAATGTAGCCACTTAACAACACACGTAATGGGTCCTTGCTCCAGGGGCAGAACTAACACAAGAAGAGGAAGTGAAGCCAACACATGCTAACAAATTAGAAGCAACCAACTGCACTTTAACAAGTGTTTTTGGAGCTGGGGTGGATTTGAAGTATCAATGAATTGAAAGATTATAAGGTTTTTACCTTTTAAGGTTTTTACTTGCCTTTTTCATGTTTTTGTTTTTAAGGCTTTTGCCTAATGAATTTTGGGACCATCAGCCATGTTTTAGTAAAACTATGTTGTCTTAAAATCCTTTTGTTACAATTGTTTTGTATCTGGACAGATTATGATTTTCAATTTCTATGAAATTGACATCTAATTTTTTTAAACATCAGCTATTAATTTGTTATTAGGGATCTTATAGGGTGCAATAATGTGTTGTAAGAGGTCTTCACTTGTACAAAGATGTCGTATAGCACAGCTTTCAAATTGACCCACGCTAAAGTATCACCGAATTCACTAGTACTGGTTGCATTGCCCTCAGAAGGATGAAAGACTCCCACCGCGACCCAAACCTTGGACCTGGAGGCGACACACAGATCGCTGCTCCATTTAGGGTTGTCACATCGTTGCATCTATGCCAGAGGTAGCACTGAATCAAAGCCTACAACGCCCAGAATGCACTGGTTTGCTGAAAGAAAACATATGGTCCATTAAGCTAATATAAGCTCCCTGGTTACTGCGGACATATGGAACTCAACCACGGGGGTTGGGGGGCGGGGTGGGGTTGTGCTTTGTTCCTCCCTAGTGCGGACTTACCTCGGTTGCACCCATGAAATCTCAGCACGAACCCCTTTCTTGGTTGCCAGTCCTTCCTCGGGGTAGTGCGGTCCTTCTGGAGGAGAACTCCTTGGCTGCAGACCACCCTCTCCTCAGGGCTGCTCTTGTATTTATGGCGCTCTCATGCCCCCTCCAGGAGGCGGGTCAGAGGTGGGCACGCCTCACCTCAGCTCGAGGCAAGGGTTGAACCCAGGGTGAGCGGAGTGCCCCTCAGGGCACAGATCACGTCACCCACGTGTGAAGGACACGTCATGCCCGGGCCAGCAGGACTGTAAATCTTGGCAGCAGGGTGCCAACTGTACAAGAATGAGCTGCCAAGGTGATGCCACCCACGGGCCAGGGCATCGCCAGTGTGTGATATCTAAAACCCAGCGCATAGAGGTCGGGCTCTGCACCCAGCGCTTGGGGGGCGGACTGCACTCAATTCTTAGGGGGCCAGCCAGCTTACACGGACTCCTTTTTTGCCGTTGTATATAGCGCGAACGGTTTACATGAGCACCGGGTACGGTAAACATGGAGACATTCATTTTTGGTAAGTACGGGGAGGTTCAGTGATTGTCCCAGAATCACAGGATGTTGAGCCTACTCCGAAACTCAAACCCGGTTCCGCAGCTCCAAACTCAGCAGCTCTGACCATTAGGCCATATCTACTTGCATGGTGGGTGTCAGCCTGGAGATTGGCCACCGCCATGGCTGTTTTCCTTTGCTAGAACGAAGGTTTCGTACGGATTTCGTAGTTCTCTTTAAGTCACAAACACTCTTCAATGTGGCTACAGGGGCGGCTCTAGGCTCATGGTGGCCCTGGGCAGGGAGCGTAGGTAGGGGCCCCGGAAGAGGGGGTCCGTGCGGGGCAGAGCGCCGAGGCCAGTGAAGGGGGGAGGGGGTCAGGGTGTTTAGAAGTGGAACAGAGCCGGAGGCCGCCAAATCCCTGCCAGGGGCCACCACGCAAATATGTATCCATCCTCAGAGGATTATAATATTGAGGATATATATTGGCGTGGTGGCCCCTGGGGTTTGGTGGCCCTGTGCAGGTGCACAGCTTGCACATGCCTAAGGCCGCCCCTGGTGGCTATACATCTGCCTTTAATCTGTTTCTCCACCTCCTGTCATTTTAAGGATGTTTGGGGGTCCCGAGTAAGGCATTAGAGCTGTGTTTCTGACTTATATTCCACCCTCCCTCAATACTTCTTGCTCAGAACCCTTCAAATCCTTAACGTGACTTTGGGGGTGCCATTCTTGGCTGATGTACAGTCTTCCCTGGGGTGCACTGGTGAGCTGGGACCGTGGCCAGGGTGCCAATCGCGTCAGAGGGCTCTGCATTCATATCCAATAGGCAGCAGTGTCCCTCTCACTTGGCTCCAATGTTTTGATTAGCCTGTTTGGAATCATATATTTTTTTACTCTCTGCAGGTGCCCTGAGGCCCCTTCCTTCACCTCCTATTTCCCTCTCACCCCCCCTGCTGACGCACAATGACAGCCCTATCCCTCACACAACTTGGCACCCGCGTGATGGAGTTAAGTTGTGAATGAATCAGGTTCGTTCGGGGAGGTGTTCGCAACCAGGGGAGTCACTGCATGAATGCAATCACCCCGTGACTGACCTGCGCACCCACAATGGGACCCCTGCGGCCTCATTGTATTCAAATTTCTATCTGCCCAGGCGCTATCCCAGCAAGGACCGGCTCTGCATGGGCTGAGGGTCCCGTTCTTGTGCTCGGCTCCGCGTGCCGATATAGCCCGATTGAAACAATTGGTTCACTCCGGGCCTGCCCCCTCCCCTCCTCCACGTAGAAACTACTGGTGGCTGTGCGTGCAGCGAGAACAAGCGTGACACAACACCTTGCTCGGGTGACATTCACGCCCGATAGTGTGCTGGAGGAGGACGCAGCAGACAAGTAAGAACCTCTCTTAGATGGTACGGTCCATGTGAGGGGTCAAAGTGCTGTGGATCTCACCCCGTCACTCCCGCGGACCTGTTTCCCTTGTCCGGCTGTTCTTAAGCCTACACTCTCTCTTCCTCAAACCCTCCTCCGGCCCCTCCCATCACCTTTTGTTTCCAGGCTCAGATGGCTGAGGTGGTCCGGTATTAGCTGCGTGTGCACAATTTCTATGGTCCTGGGGCAGATTTTTGCTACTGTTTTTTTTCGTATCACAAAATTGCACGCAGCCAGCACACACGCATTCAGTCTCCCATACCTAGCAACACAGCGCCTCCCTGTGAGCTCACAACTGCTCCAGTTTGCTAACGTGGGACAATTTTTAGCTATCTATTTCAATGGCACTTTTATATTGGTCCAATTTTATGTCCCAGTCCAACCATGTAATTGCTCCTGTCACTAGTCACCGAAGGCCAACAAAGCTCAGGAAGCTGGCCAACACCCCATGCCCTTGTGTGCAGCACAGGACATGAATGACTTTGAACTGACCACGCTTGTGCCCACTGCCAGTCCCTACCAGGTGCCCCTCGGGCCTCATCCTTTTATCACAGTGGTCGGCTGCCCCTGCTATGCCCATCAGCCCATTCCGGCTCCCATGCAGCTGTCATCTGACCACACTGATCTGACTCTAGCTTCTACCTGGGTACATACATCCGAGAGGACTCAGAGAAATATTGCTTTTGGTGCAAATTGTCTTTTCATTTTCGATGCAGTTGTGAATTGATTCTAAAACTTGCATTAGTGTTTTCAGAAACGTTTTTGGGGAAATAGACGGTGTGTGATAACAATGTCCCTTAAAATGTGTTCAGGAGTTACAAACCTGTTTTACTACTCAATGTCCATTTGTAAACCTTACTCTTTGAAGGATTGGCTAAAAACTCATTCCTTCAGACGTGCAGCACCTTTTTGCAGGAAGTGCCTAGCTGACTGGGCTGTAACTTGCGACCTGCAGTTCGCAGAAGGGTCTCTCTGCAACAAAGCATTCACTCACTGAGCTATCTTACACTGAGCTACCTTACACAGACTAGAAATGCGTGATATAGACTGTAAACGAACCTGTTAAAGATTTCATAAAAATATTTACTAGAGGTGCGTTAACCAAGTTATTTCAGATTATTATATCCTGAAAATGGACATAAACAGATGTTTGCTGCAGACCTATCCCTCTAAGCTATCTTAAAATTCAATGTTAGTATGACCAATTAAGTAAGCCACAATATCTTAATATATTGGTTTATTTAGAGATCAAGTGATCTTCTCAGGATCTACAAGCATAGGCTGACTCTTAGGTAGTTCGGGCTGGACAGTTCCCAAGAGGAGCAGGGTCAAGGCTGAGTTGCATATGGGTGGGCCCAAACTGGGGTGGTAGAGTGAGCCAAAATACAATGGATTTAACCCAGAACTCTTGAATGGGGGAGAATGTGTGATGTATTCAGCATTCCGTCCATCATTTGTTGCCGCAGTACTTTTCGCCCTTTGGTGGGATGGGTATGCCCAGATGTGGGTCCCTCGCTCGCAGTGCCACTGGATTCAAGCTGGACTGGCTGATGAGTGGTGATACCCCGAAACTGGTCCCAGGATGCTTGTGTCTGGTCCAGCCCGGCTTGTCATTTCCAGCTGGACTGTTCTCTTGAGGAACAGCCTGATTTGCATATGGCTGGATCCAAACTGGGGTGGCGTAGCGAGAACAAGAACAATGGATTTAATCCAGATCTTTTGACTGGGGGAGAATGTTGGTTTAATTCAGCATTCCGTCCATCAATTGTTGCCTCTGCACTCTCCGCAACAGGGCACCTCATTTCCCATACCTGCGGAGCCTCAACTCACCCATGATCATAGTCTCACATTTTCGTACATACATTTTCACAGACCCTGATAGATGTGTGTCATTCACCTCACCTCCTGGCCTCTCTTCCAGCCTCCTTCTATTTTCTTTACCTTGCATCGCTTGGGCTCTACTTTGCTCTCTGTTCCCATGGAGTGTTGTGAAGCAGGCTTAGCATGGTTTAAGCGTTTTACAGGCAAACAGTATTGCATAACGTCATGTTCACATCTTACTCGCCTGGATACCTTCCTTTCTTTATTTTATACTCCTTTCCTGCCACGTTCGCCTGCCAGTCCTTTTCCCCTTAGTGTTTTGAATCAGCCTGAAGGCCGTCGAAGCACTTCAGAGACACATAGCATGAAAAAAAGTCACATCAAAACGTTTCTCCCATTTGTCCCTTTCCTCGTTCACTCTCATTGCCAATATTTTCCTGTTCCCCTGCAGTGCTTTGAAGCAGCTTTATTGACGATCCACATTCAAGCTGCTTTGTATCACCCACAAAGCGATACATGGAATGGGACCGCTCTTCATCAGGAATAAAATCACCAAACACATTCAACAAAGGAACCTCCGCTCTAGAGTGGCATCGCGCCTCAAAATCCCACCATACAAGAAAGAAACATAGGTGGCACATCTTTCTCTGTTCGAGCAGCCAAACTATTGACTTCATTACCCCAAACATAAGGTCCATGGATAACTATCTTATCTTCAGAAGACCACTCAAAAGTTCGCTCTTCCCCACATGACCACCATACTCAAACATAAACATACAGTATGTGTATACGAGCAGGTATTTGGATTATATATGTGTACCTAGATATGTGTATATATAGATTTTCATTAGTTCTGCTTAACAAAAGTACATATTACTTATGGTTATGTTTTTCTATGTTTAACATATATATAGGTCACTGCATAAATAAGTGAAATGTTATAATACCTTCAAGCTTCAAGCTCCTCACTCACGCACACAAGGCACTCCACAACACCGGACCAACGTACCTCAACAGACGACTCAGCTTCTACACCCCCACCCGCCAGCTCCGCTCCGCCGACCTCGCCCTCGCTACAGTCCCCCGCTTCCGAAGAGCGACCTCAGGCAGCAGATCATTCTCCCACCTCGCCGCCAAGACCTGGAACACCCTCCCTATCCACCTACGGCAGACCCAAGACCTGCTGACCTTCAGAAAACTCCTCAAGACCTGGCTTTTCGAGCAGTAGCAGCATTCCCCACCCCAGCGCCTTGAGACCCTCACGGGTGAGTAGTGCGCTTTACAAATGATATGATTGATTGATTGATTGATATGTACAATTGCTTCACTATTGGAGGTAAATATATATAAAATGCACAGTCGCAGGCAGCAAGCATGGAGAAGGGGTATCCGAGCCGCCGAGCACCCTGCCACAGAGAACAAGCAAAAGGAGCTGTGCGAGCTTTGACAGTAAGCGGCGGTAACCGGAGAGTCGGAGGACCCCTGGCAACCGTTTAGCTACCCAGGTAAGGCTGCACGCTGAATTTGGCAGGATTTGGGAGAGACACCCAGCATTGTTGAAGTCTCAAGTGTTTTCACCTTAGGAACAGTGGCGGATGCGGACTATTAAGCATTTGGCAGTAATTACAGATATCTAATGTCGGCTACGGAGGTGCGAGAACGAGAGGAGGCTGCTCTCAAGCTCTTGATTAATGAGAAGACTACATGAAGTGGAGCTTCTGATCTTATTAATGCCCAGAGCGAGGGAGTTGTTCTTCCCTCTCAATCAGTGATACTCAAAGTACACCCTCTTGACCTTTAAATGTGACCCTCCTGGTGAACAGCAGCACCAGCTGCTGTTTATTTGCTAGCACTAATATTTAGGAAAATATGTTAAATAAATGGGCAAGCATTTACTAACCTGAAAATAACTGCTTGCCTGTTTATTCAACATGTTTTTGAACCTCCTTACACAATCCATGACCCACCCAGACCCCTTCCCTCCACCCTGCTGGCATGAGTGCGGCCCTCGGGCACACCACAAACCGTACTTTGTGGCTCCTGGGCAAATGTTTGTGAGTACCAATGCTCTAAATTAAAAAGGATGGAAAAGCTAAAATGTGTTGAAATGTCAAACTGGCGAGAATCACAATCTTTGCAGAGATATCTAGAAGTGGGTCATATCCCAATGGCTGGGGCGGGCTCTACCAATAACAATTTATTTCTACTCAAATGAACACTTTTTAGCAACATTAGGATAATGAAAGACTGGGAAATAACATCCGGTTCTAAATATATGCCAGGCACTTCGAATGCAGTGCTTTGATGACAGTTCATAGCTCACTGTGCTACATTCGAATGATTGTAACTTATGAACTGCAAGTACAAAAGGATATATCTAACAAAATCAGTAACCTGCTGAGCTATCTACATAAATTGCAATTCTCTGATCTCCATGGTGCACATTCTTTGATACCAGACAAAACTCTGATCTCCCTGCAGCAGGTACCTCAATCACCAGAGTTATCTTGACATTTTGTTGCCTGAAAATTGCTGGATGCACAAGAAACTCTGCTGCAGGTGCTTTTAAGCCCATAAGACTTCTCCCCCCGAAGTGCTATTGTTTGGACAGGCTATGGAAGGTTGGTCGACCTGTAGTGCATAGTCTCAAAGGGTTATACTGGCTACGGTAAGGAAAATAATTCTCTTCAAAGTATTGGTAATGGCCTGCAGAGCCTTTTTCAGACCAGCACCAAATACCTTGGCAACAGGCTTAGCCAATACCAAGCTGCGAGATCTCTTCGATCTTCAGAGGCTCTTTTACTGGAGATCCAGGATTAGGCTGGCTCTTCTGGTGGCCGATCGTTTACATATTTAACCCCTCCCATGCTCATGACGAGCTCAGCTCGTCATGAGCCACGGCGCTCCGGAGCTCATGACGAGCTCAGCTCGTCATTAGCCGTGGAACGCTCGCATGCGGGGATAATTCCCCTGCTGTGCTGTCCTGAGCGTTCCACGGCAGGTAATGCACCTGTGACGAGCTGAGCTCATCATGAGCACGGGAGCGCCGTGCCTCATGATGAGCTAAGCTCGTCATGAGCATGCGGGCGCCGTGCGCGCCCCCCTGTCCCCCAGCTCAGCGGGGGAATAACCCCCGCAGCGAAGGGGTTAAGCTCCGAGACCCGGAATGAGCTACTGTTGTGTCGGGCTTAAAATGTAGTAATGTCATTATTGCATGCAGGTATACGTCATCTTAGAATGGTGGGTTGGTAAAATCCTGTTGGGGTCAGTTGGAGCTTGGAACTGAAGGGTCAGTTCGGTTGGCGCTTATGGCAGCTTTCGCTTTCATTGCGTCATATGGCTAAGGATAATCAGTTCAAGTCACAACTTAAGGCATGGCTATTAAATGACTACGGTTCTGCTTGATTTGTGCCTCGCGGTCTGTTTCCAGTGCCGGGACGCCCTGTGGGGCACTTGAGCACTTTATAAGTTTGATTTGTTTGTTTGGTGAAAGATAAATGGGTAACAAAAGCGATATTATTGTAAATAAATATATATAAAATATTTCAATTCTGAAACTGTGAGACTGTGAATGAGACATTAGTGAGGCCTGTGGAAGTGTTGGGGTCTTCAGAGCGTCTCAGTCACTCCCATTATGTTCACTTCATGTTAGACACAGGCACACTTTTTCTCTCCACATCTCATCCATCTGTATATCGTACACCTCATCCCTTTCCTCTTCCGCACCCTCTTTTCACTCTCTCCTGAATTGACTTCCTCGCATCTCCTTCACTTCACCATCCCCCAAAAACACAACACGCCCACTCACCTGCAAACACTGCCTTTTCTTTTACTTTCGCTGTGTCAATATTTTGACAACTATGTTCTTCCTTAACCCGCATTTGCATGCAAACACAAGTGCAACTGAAACATGTGACCAAAGCTCTGTGTGCTCTGGAGAGAGGCCAAGGAATGGATGACCATGTATTGTGAATACTTTTCTGACCCACTGACATGCACTGCAAGAACCTCTCACTGCCTTCAGCCTCAACTCCGGAGCTCTCAATCGTGGGCCGTTATAAACACCTGGAGGAGAATAAGTTCCGAGTATGCTCTGTACAGGAGTAATAAGTAGAGAGAAAAATACAGAAACGCAGCCACCTGGAAATAGTTACTACTCCAGGAATAAAAGATTAGCATGTGAAATGTAAACAGGAACTAAATCGCTGAAATGGATTACCTTAATGTTTTTACATTTATTGTTCAGAAATCAACCAGTATTTTTGCCAGTATAGTTAACGACATGTACATAGCGTCCGTATAAGGACCCGTTTCAATGCCTGTTTTTAATTACTACAGACTCAAAGACCCGGAGGGTCTCAGCCCACTGAAGGCCTCGAGTAGGAGACAGATTCTGAACCCATCACTTATGGGCGAAAACTATGCATGGGCAAAGTCATGACAAATGGCCTCACAAACTGTCATGAAATTTCATCTAAAAAAATCATGAAATTATGATTTCCAGGAAAATGTGGTTTAATAGCATCTTGTGTGACTTTTTCATGCAATTGTGCGCTTCTAGTAAAAAAATTCTAGTTGGAAACCGGCAGGAGACTATTTGAGTAAAATTATCTCTAGATGAGGTAAGTTCTATGTGAATGAGTCGATCATATACAAAAATTACTCAAAATTAAATAATGAGAAATTTCAAGTAATTTTGAGAATTTCAGTTACATGAAATTGGGATAATGTGTGAATTGTGCCAGCATAATTAAAATTTCTCATAGCCTTGACGGAAGCGTACATAAGAAGTTTCCAATTGCCAGTCCTAAGGGATATATTCAGCACCCATCACTTAGAAGACAGAGTTAGCACAGAACAAAGAGAACACAAGTCCCTTAGGGATAACGTCTACAAAATAATATATGGGATAATGTACCCCCTGCTGCATTTCGTTAGGATTTTGCAAGTCACAGGCAAGTTCCATGACTATACAGAGTAACTAGGACGAAGGCTGAGTTCCCAAATAAGGTCATGCAATTTCAAAAGGACTTTGCAATATGCTTTTTAACGGAAACCAGTGGACATTTTTATTCCATATAGCAGTAGGTCACACTATCAGCCAATAAACACACTGTGTTAATCCTTGGTATCTTGCTGCTTCATAGGAAACATATAGTATGGCTGAAGACATGAAGAATGCAAGCAGAATCTGTAATACGAAATATGTGACCTAAAAGTATTTAGTACTTTATTACAAAACATTATGATCATTTTATTCTAAATCAGATTTAAAAAAAGGCTGTAGCTTACAACGAATAGTAATGTGCAGAGAGATGTGTTCTTTCCTGTAACGAAGTATTGTTTGCAAAAAAACATGGTTACAAAAATCTCCCCTAGGCTGATCATCATTCATTTAAATTATTATTTTTAAAGTACATGATATAGGAAATGGCTCCTTTTTGACTTGGTCACCCCCACTTTTTGACTGGTATCTGATGTAGTTTTGACAGAAGTGCTCTGGGTTCCTGCTATCCAGGTCCCCAGTGCCAGATCTCTATCCCTAAAACTGTACACTTGTTCCCCCAATTGGCAACATCTTTAGCATCCCCTGTAGGTCAACTGCTCTAGAAGAAAGCTGCTGCATGTTTGATTTCCGAAATCTATTATTTTAAATCTTTTAATTGTTCTTGCTCACTTTATCCTGTTTTACATAACAAATTGTGTATTGATTTAAAAATGTTACTCCAAATTAGTAAAACTTCAAATACAGGTAGGGAAGTATGTAGCACTGGACCATAAGAGACCAAAGAGCAGTCTGCATGTTTTCCCTTTCACGAAGGAGATGATTTACATGCGCACAATTGCTCTAGTTTTCGCAGTAGCATTGTTGACTGTGCCCACACTACTTCCGCATTTGAGGTTTTCCTACATTACTGATGCAAATGTGTGTGCCTGTATTCTCTTCACATCTGGGTCGCACAAACGGTGTTAAAACTGCAGCCAGCTGACTTCTTTCAGGTCACTTAAACAGGGGTTTTGCTTATTGGCTACCCCGAAACAAAGCTACATTTAATGATGTATTAGAGAAATGGGAACACTGAAAGCCGATGCGACGGAACCAACAATGGAATACACCAAGATAAGATACATTCCGATATAATCAATTAAGCCAATGAGAAACGGGGAGAAGATGCTGCAACAAGAGACTTATACCCCCCCCCCCCCCCCGAGGTTCTTTTAAGAGAACACACTATCACGATGGGCATAGCTCAATTTCTAATATTTGGCAGGCCCCCAACATGTCGGTTATTTTTATGAGAAGACATTTTTATTATTGGACTTGTATAACACAATGGCCCGAGTCTCGTCAAATATTAGCAGAGCAATGCTTCAACCCCATAAATGTGGGAGGCGCTGTACAGTGTAGAATGCAGGGTAAAATACATTAATTTCAGTTTGGAAACCAGTGTGGATGTCTTGTAAAGAGCTCGTTTTTCTGCTTTTGTAAACGCTCCTACGTCAGCTTTTGAACAGCAGCTTTTTTACATCCAGCATGTACAAGTAAACACGAGGAAGTGGCGAGCCCCATGTAGCTTGGTGTTTCAGAAGGGGAACATTTAATGTGAGGCGCTCGGCCTGATGTCCCCAGCAACGTCACCGTGCACACAAGGTAGCGTGTATGAAAGTTTTTGATTTTGTACCTCGGCGTTTATCGGGTTGCTGCTATTTTGAAGGACCAGAATCCAGACCCACGTGTAGGTCATGGTCTGACGAGTGCTTAATTTGTAGAAGAAATGCCGGAGCGGAGCCCAAACATTTGCTCAGCTATCACCGGCACTGCAGAAGGTTGTGGTGCTAAATAGCATGGCTGCGTAGTCTTGATTAACCCTCATGCATCTTTAATCCACCACCAGGGACTCCTTAGCCCTCCAACTCACTCCTGCGCTTTCTTTTTAATCCCTCGTTTTTCCCTTTGTCATTGTTTTTTTGCCTTTCTCTTTCTTCTCCTCCTTCCCCCTTTTGTGATTTTCTCTCTTGTTGTAGCTCAAAGTCTGACGAGGAAAGAAATGTGCCCCTGCCCAAAAATAAGTGTTGGTGGGCCCCACCGGCAACAACGGCATCAATTTAGCACCGGTCTGACGTATTTAAGGCCTTTGTGGCTTTTATTGTAGTTCTGCAGATTAACTGGTTCTTCAGTGAAACCAGTGTTTCTGCCCCTTGTTAGCATTCACTGCAGCCGCCAACCATGCTATGTCCAATAACTGAGGGACATTGTTGCTCTCTCAACCTTATATAGGGGCAGAAATATCCCCTGCGTGGTTTTACAGACAGGCTCCCATGCCCAAATTAACTAAACTGCAGTTTTCACTGGTATTGACTTTTTTTGTGAGCCCAGCACGCAGAAGCAGCTATGCATGATCACGGATGCCGAGGCTGTGTGAAAGGTTCTGGGACCCAGGCCCATGGCTCTGTGATCTGGTGCTGGATAACTAAACACTTATAAGGTGCCAAAGGCGAGACCTATTGGCTATGCCAATGCTTGTTTAATCTCTCGAGAAAACACTATTTGCTTCCAGTTAATTTACTAGAACTGGACACTTGGGTCTAACTGAGTTTATTGGCTTCACTTGGTAATGTATATCCAACCAGAATTACTCTTGTTTTTCAACTGGCCATTTTGAGTTCAGGGTCAAAAATGATTTGTAAGTGATCAACTGGATTTTCTACTGAGGAAGACTGAATCCTGGAGGTGGCTAGCATTACTGGCTGATGCAGGAAGTAAGCATCGTCAGTTACGCTTGAGCATCTTAACCGTGTGCACCCTGAATACTAACCCCAGAATATCGATGGGACACAATATTGAGGACAAAATATTGAAAAAATATATCAACAGGTTAGTAAGCTTAGATTTTCTATACTCCTAATTCCACGTAGATGTAGAGTTAAGATGAGTAAATCTATACTTTCCTATCAGCACGTAGCTTTCCATATTCTGTCCTCGATATTCTTGTACCACTAAATTCTAGACTGTCAATATTTGGTAGTATGATCATTTTAACACCTTTGTCGAAGCAGGGCCTGGCGGTGAAATCGTCCAGAGAACTGGAATTTGACACCAAGGGCTGTACAGCTCCTGGAAGCCTCGGATGGTCTGCCTTACCCCGTTAATCTCAGTACAGCTGCACCCACATGCTGCTGCCTTTACATCACCGGTCCCAGGATGCTTGTTTCTGGTCCAGAGAGGACCTGGCCTTGCAGTTTAGTCTGGACTGTTCCCATGAATAGAAGGGTCAAGACTGATTCCCATAATGCCGGGTCCAAACTGGGGTTGCGTAATGAGCAAAAGAATGATGAATTTAACCCGAATCTCTTGACTGGGGGTGAATCTTTGATTCGTTCTGTATTCGGCCCATCATTTGTTGCTGCATCGGCTACAATTTGCGGTCATACCCTTTTTTTAAAAATGTTCATAATTTTACAAGTTCTCTGTTGTTTATGTGAAAGAATGCTTCTTTTTCTGCCACTTTCCTTCTTCCCTGCTCTCAAATGGTGTCAGAATGTCTCGCCTCCGCACGAGGCCAAGCCTTGCATTTTTTAAGGGAAGCTCCCTTTTTTGGACCCATGCCTCTCTCTGGTTCGCATCGCAAGAATTTAAGGTCGGACCTCTTCCTCCCTCTCTACCACAGGTCCCAGGGGGCAGCTGGAACTTTCCACTGTGCAGCAGAAAAGCCTTGCTACTGGCTTTTCTTTGGTTCGCCTATGTCGTCATCATGTATAGGTTTGTGATATGTTTCTTATCCTTTTTGCGTTCCTCGCCCCGTCTTCTGCTAGTCTGACCCAGACTTCCATCCTGCCAAGGTTGGTAAACTGAGTGCCATTGTTTTGGGTAGTCCTAACGCCTGTCATTTGCAGTGCTTCGAAACCACACCTGTGGTAGATGAAGTGCTACAACAAACAATTATTATTATCTTTTATGACTATAGTTTTACCACCTCCTAGAACTTATGGTGAAGAGTTTACATCAACATTGCCTGTGCAGTCTGTCACTCATATGCTCCTCCCACTGAGGCCACCGTGCTTTTATTTTCATTTTAAAACCATCGGTTCCTAGCTTCATAGGGTCCCTTGTCATGTGTTACTCCTTCAGCATTTCCTGTTTTTTTTGTTAATAGAACTTTGCATGCTGGGATCTGTAGTCCTAAACTACAAACAAGAGCTCTTACATTTTTAGAAGCATTGTGAAGTGGCTCATTTGCTGATCTTGAAGTCTGGTAGTACATGTTCCTGCCTCTTTCCCACCCCCTCCCACATTGACTATTAAAAGATATAGCTACATGTGCGAAGTTCTCTGCCACCTTGACAAAGATCTCCAAACAGAGGCAGAGGTCTCCAGACATAGGTTTGTGAATAGGATTTTGTAGTATGTGAGTAGTACTGCTGTAGTAATACTTTACGTACTACACAAGGCAGTTTGTACTTCGGTCCCTCTGTTTCTCCTATTTTCTCTAGATTTTTCCTTCTATTGTACTTCAGTTTATAAGGTTAAAAGTTAGTCAAGCAAATCTTACATTCCAAACTATGCACAACACTAAAATACAACATGATGCCTAGATCCCGGTTAATGGTTATCTAACAAAATGGAGAGCACACCAGTCCACTGCAAGGCAGGGGTATTTATGTGAATGTTACCCATGAACTTCACACCCTGCTCACCCCAACTCTGCCTTCCACCAGGCTTTCCTGGCTCACTGTCTTCCTTTTGCCCTTTCACAATGTACGAACATGCTACCAACCACTCAAATTTATTTATAACATTTTATATAGCGCGAACATGACCCTTGCGGGTATCAGAATGCGTTACAGTGATTTCCTGACTTACAAGATCCACAGTATCTCTGCGGATCTAGTTTCTATCACCCCCTTCGGAAGGCTTTTGGAGTCTTCGGCTAAAGGCCGCCCTGAGGGTCTCACTTGCAATTGAAGATACACTCCTCCAAGCCCTTCCACAGCGCGTAGGGGGCTTTTGAGGGGGCTCAGGATAGGACAAAGGGTGAAAGATTGCATGATGGTACTTCGGCTACCCCCTTTATTATAGAGATTCAACATCTATGTTCATAAATAACATCAACCGAAGACAAGCATTGGCAAAGCCAATAGGTCTCGCTTTTTGGCTTTGTCAATGCAAACTAATTGGCTTTGCCAGTGCTTTTTGTCAATGTTATTCAGCATCAGCAAAAAGGAAAAAAAAGCTGTTGCTGAACAGTTCTGGTTAAGATGGATGCCCATCTAGGAACAATAAACTGAAAAATAAGGAAAGTTAGTGGGAAAGTGCATTTCCAGTAAAGAATGAAACAGTAGCAAGTTGACCTTCTAAAAAGTACAAAAAAACAAATTAAATAGAAACAGGACCTGGAGGAGTGGGTGAGCAAAGGCGGACCAAGTAAATGCCACAGAAGAGAGTTAGTGGTGAGATCAAAGAATTGCTGCAGATGAGGATGATGAGGAGGAGGGAGAAGCAGGGGACAAACAAATGGGAATTAATAAAGACAAAAACAAGTGGGACGGGGAGGGTGAGGGAATCAACAGACAACATGTGAGGTGGGAGTGCAGTGGGAATGCCAGGTCTGTGCGTGGGGTGTGAATGGAGAAGCAGCAAATAAAAGACGGAGGGGGGTGGGGGTAACTGAGAAAACAGCCACGGCCCTGGAGTGCTAAAAACAAAGGGAAAAAATAGTTCCTCGAATGTAAGCAGTGGAAGGATACAAGTCATCCAATCAAAAGGATGGTAATGAAGCAATGCTCTAGAGGCGGGACAAACACAAGAAGATGAAAGAAAACCCTTGAAAAAGATGCAAGCAAATGAGTTTGGCAAGAAATCCAACCAATGACAAGCAATGGGCTGACCGAAAGCACGCTGTTAGTACTGGTATTGTCCACAAGTCTTTCGACAACAGACAGATAGATCTGTATATAAGCTGGATCTAATAATAATGTCAATGTTGCGTAAAAACTAACCAGGTATTTCCTGGCACCACTGCAGCATGAACCGAAGGCTCCACTGTTTGAATTATATGTGTGTGTATTAAAGTGAGAAACATTTGTAGGACTGATTGGTGGTACATCGTGGCACGCTTGACACTTCTGTATCCGGGAGACAGTACTCGACAAACAACGACATCCCAGGGCAAGGGGCTGTGTGGTTACAGCAGGAGTCTTCTTTCACACCGCTGGAAATGACCTGGCTTCCTAACGTCTGTGTATCTAGAAATAATATGTACTCGGTAATGACAGGCCATGACACTGTTTAGCAGGGCTTGCTGCTACTCGCGGTCCTTGGGTAAAGCTTGTGGTTTGCAGATAATTCCAGCAAAGAAAGTCAACTGGTGAGTATGGGCCTGCAGGTGGTGCTTTTATGGGGACATGGCTGTGTCCTGTGGCTGTGCAGTGCCTAGGGTGACCAACTGGCATGGGTGCAAATTCAGGACAATGAGTGTAAAGATTCTGGACAAAGAGTCAAAATTCAGGACACAACTTCAGGACAGGAGGTCAAAATTCAGTACAAAAGGTAAGTTTTATAGAAACACCAGAGGAGGTTTTGCAATAGTATATAAGTAAGTAAATGAACAACCACTTAAGTACAAGTGAAAATACGTTTTTATTAGGTTGAGACAATTGTGCACTTCATGGTTTTTCAGTATGCGCGCAGCTTTAAGCAAATGTGTAGGTTTTATTGTGGTAACAAAACCACCCCCACCCCACCTTTCCAGCTTCTGGGGAAACACCTGATGCCCGGCCCGGCCAGTCTGGCTTTGATACCACCCTCCAATGGCGCCCCTCATCTTCACTTAGACCCTCTCTCGTATATTTAATTTCTTCTATAGTGCTACTCATCCCATGTATGTAGGGCAGAGTGTCGGAGTGCGTTACAACACACACATATTATATAGAGACAATCACTCATATAAACGTGAAAGTCAATGTATAGGAAATGTTGCTTAAGATAATTGGGCTTACAATGTGTAATCATACTTTCATCCATCATTCAGTCTTTCACCAGTCATTCTGTCCTTCCATCTGGTTGCCCATCCATATCCATATTTAACCATCAAACCTATCTATCACGTATCCTTCCATCCATCATTTAACTCACTCATCCATCCCTCCATCCATCCTTTTACTCATCCATCCATTATCTATCCATCCACCCTTTCTCCCTATCCATTCGTACACTCATCCATCCACTCTTCCACCCATCCATCCATTCACTCATCCATACAGCCATTTACCAATCCAGCAATCCTTTCACTTACTCATTCATCCACCCAGTCACTCATCCTTCCACTCATTCACCCATTCAGTCATCCACCCACCCATCCTCCCTTTCTCTCTCCATCCCCCTTTCACTTAGCCATCCATCTTTCTATCCACCCACCCATTCATCTACTTATCTACTCATGAATCCATCCATTGAACCTATCACTCATCCATCCTTGCACTAATCCATCCATACTTTCTCTCATCCATCCACCCTTTCACTCCTTCGCTCATCTATCCATCCTTTTGTCCATCTACCCGCCCTTTCACTCACTCATCCAACCCTACATCCACCCTTTCACTCATTCATCCATCCATTCACCCTTTCACTTATCAATTCATCAATCCATCCATCATTTCACTCACCCATCCACCCATTCACTCGCCTGTCATCCACCCTTTCACTCATCCATCCATCCATCCATAATTTCACTCATCCATCCACCCATTCACTCACCAATCATCCACCCTTTCACTCATGCATCCATCATTTCACTCATCCATCCAGCCATCCATCCATCCACCCTTCCCTTCACTTACTAACTCACTCACCCTTTCACATTATTTATGAGCTGAGCCTTTTCCTGCAGAGTTGCAGACAGAAGAGTCTCATTGAGAACTCCACCTCACTGTAGTTCCTAAAGCAAGGGGTGGGGTGGGAGAGAGTTCACTATGCCCCTGCACACAGGCAATCTGAAAAAGTGGAAGGCATGAGTCATTCATGTTGCACAGTGCCCGGACGTGAGGCAACTGTGACATGGTGTTGTTTCCAGAGCTTTAAGTGGGCTGAAAAAATGTGGGGGGTCTCTCTAAAGGGGGTGTTCAATGTAATTAAGGGCGTGGCTTAAAACATTTAAGCTAAAAATCTGTGCTTAGTATAATGTGCTGCGCGACTGGTATTTTTGTTGCTTCTGTCATTGCATCCAGATATATAATACAACAAGTAACTTACACCTAGAACAAGTAATGTTACACCTACAACAAGCCAGAACTATTGGCTTTGTCAATGGTTGTTAGTTGCATAAAATAAAAAAGCAGAAACCGTGGCTTCCTTGAATATAATACTGAAAATGCGTCAGTTCTAAAATGATGACACTGAAAAAACTATAATCCTTTCATTTTATCTTCTTTCTTTCATCCCTTTCTTTGATTAACTGGATTCCCACCTAGCAGCAGCGTGGGCGTTTTTGCACTTCAATGTGACAGAATGCCCTGCCCTGGACTGAGGCTGGAGGAGGCCACCACATGCTGTGCCAGCCCAGACTGACCCCTTGTCATTCTGTATGTGGCAGTCAGCCCCACACAGAATGACAATGGGTGGGGTGGGGCTGCTCTTGTGCTCAGAGTGCGAGGCGGCCCCATCAGGGAGCTGAGGCCTTTTGCAGGGAAACAGCTCTGCTCCAAAGCCCAAAATTACAGACAAAATGCGCCCGTAAAAGGGATCCTCACAGCAGGGGCGCCCTAAGGCATGTGCAAGCTGTGCACCTGCACAGGGCCACCAAACCTTAGGGGCCACCACGCCAATATGTATCCTTAATATAATAATCCTCTGAGAATGGATACATATTTGTGCGGCGGCCCCTGGCAGGGATTTGGCGGCCTCCAGCTCTGTTCCACTTCCAAACACCCTGACCCTCCCTCTTCACTGGCCTCCGCGCTCCGCCCCGCCCGGACCCCCTCTTCCGGGGCCCCCTACCTACGTTCCCTGCCCAAGGCCACCATGAGCCTAGAGCCGCCCCTGCTCACAGACAACGGACGTGAGGTCCAATTTACGGACGGGCCATGAAATTTACGGACGGTTGGTCACACTAGCCGTGCTTGGTGGGACCACTGTGGTTTGTGGCAGTGCTCATCTCAGTGGTAGTGTTGCTCTCTGTGGTGCTGTGATCTATGGTAGCGCTGCACTCTGTGGTAGCTTTGTGCTGTATGGTAGTAACTATATCTCGCACTCTTGTCATGCATTGCTAATTATATCACATATTAAATCACTCATGACATGTTCTATGACATCATAGATAACATCACTGCAGGATCTGAAATTACATCATTGATGACAATACTGTGCATGTCGGAGGAATAAGTGATAGCTACTTTAGGACATGAGTTATAGTTACGTCAAATAACTATAACTGGTGAATGTCAGTGTTTTTTTTTGTTTAAAACAGTATTTTTCAACTGACATTTTCACCTAATCATTACGTGTCTGTGTACATATATACATATAAATATAAATTGGGCTGTAAAAAGTTCCCTAAATGTTATTTCTTTCTAGTGAGCACTTATCCCAGGTCCTGACTTTACTCAGTGCTTGAAATGGAACAATAGAAGTGCAGGCACTCTGTACCAGAGTTCTTGCTTGTTTCTGAGAAGTGCTGGTACTCTCCAATTAAAAGTATTATGTCACTCTTGAGAAGTGCCGGTACTCCTCGTCTCAAAACTCTCTAAAAATGAAACAGTTGAGGATGTAGTGGGAAAATTATATATTTAAAAGTAATTTATCTAGATTGTTTATTAGTCCTGGTAGATTGAAAGCTCTCCTTAAGCTCAATTTTCTTTAAGACAGCAGCATGACGTACAGTGCTAGCTAGACCTGTATGCCAGGGCTGTGATGTATGCAGCCACAGTGGTGCTCCACATAGCCAGCCTAAAGTACATGAGTGCACCCATTACTCAACTCCAGGTTACACTCCTGTAGGAAGAGCAATTCAAGTATTTCTTCTCAGCTGCACAGAATTTACAACATGTATTAGTTGTTGGAGGGGGGGGGGGTGGCATCAACTCATGTCCAGTTTGTGTTGTACGTGGCAAACATGACCTGAGGGCAAACATGCTTCATCGTATGCGTT
This sequence comes from Lissotriton helveticus, assembly GCF_964261635.1. Taxonomy (NCBI): domain Eukaryota; kingdom Metazoa; phylum Chordata; class Amphibia; order Caudata; family Salamandridae; genus Lissotriton; species Lissotriton helveticus. The sequence goes on along the minus strand of NC_136063.1, from coordinate 144,634,579 downwards.
TGATTGTGTGCCAAGAAGTTTGTTTGTGCTGTGGAGTGGTTGAAGAGTTCACCCAAGCTGAGTGATTCAGGATATCCAGCTCATATGTTGTCTAATTCTGGAGAAAGTGGGAGCCTCTCTCCCTTGAACCAATGTCTCATTATAGATCACAGAATACAGAAGGGATTCCCAGGAGGATGGCTGTAATTCCGCTAAGGTGTACACCAGAATATAACTTCTAAAATATTGTTCGACATAAATATGGTGTTGTTAATATAACTTGCAAAAATATCGCCCAGTTGGGAGTCGATTTGACCTTAACCCCTTCCATGCGGCCGCGATTCTGCGCCTGTGCGGCAAAATCACGAGTGGGCGGGTTTATGACGGCCCCCAGCCGTCATCAGCACACGAGCCCCGTAGTGCATGACGGCTGGGGGCCGTCATCAGCATGGAAGGGGTTAAGTCAGAGGAAAGATTGCTCTGGTAGTCACATGGTGGAAGCTATTAACCTATGAAGCCAAAGCATCCTTGCTTACCATGAGGTGGAAAGTGAGTTCATTAGAGCCAACCTGGCAAGTCTGCGTCCAACTATCTTCTGTCCATGGTCACCTCATCGGTGCAGCCCTAGGGTTCATGCCCTGAGGAAGAGTTTCAGATAAAATCGTCAGCATAAGGCGATGGTGGTCCTTTAGAAGACAGGGTCCAGTAACTAACAAACAAGAGACAGCTCCGAGTGGATGCCAGGAGCTGTCTGATCGAATGGCTTCCTTTATATGCGTCCGCATAGGAGTGCTTTCCGAGACTGCTTAGGAAATCAATGGAATTTGTGAAGATCTGAGAAGTGGTTCCTCCCAGGTCGTGCTATTATTTGGATATTTTTAATAATAGGTTCTCAGAGAGGATGTTTTTGAGATGTTCCTTTTGAGATCTTTCATCTTCAGACAATGGACTCACAAATGAGCCAGGATTTATCTAGAGCAAAACCAACCAATGAAGCAGCGGCGTCCCGTCTCATGTACATAGACGTTTGGTCCAGGGGCCATGAGCAACAGACTGTCCTTTATCAACATTGGATGAGGTAACTCTTGGAGAACAAGAGGGACATTTGCAGAGACAGTGTCAATGATAGGCTTCTGGTCACAGAAGAAATATGAACGTGTTGGGTGTCAGGGCCCTCAGGTAATAATGCCCTTCACCTATTCTGTTAATGAAGGGCATTAACAGAGTTATAGAGCAGACTGACAACATAACAGCAGTGTATTACCAGAGGAAGGCAAGATGGTTACATTCTAGGACCTTGTCTCTGAAGACTTATCTTCTGTGATGAATAGTTTTTTGACAAATGATCACAATCACTGTAGAGCATCTCCCAGGAGTAGACAACCCTAGACCAGATATTCACAGCAGAGAATCTGTGGAAGGACACACCTAAGAGCTGAATAGCACGCAGAGGGGGTTGTATCTTCCTGCCAAGTGCGCTGTGGTGTAAATTCAACTCCAGAGATACACAACCAGTGACCTTAGCATTACATCCTGGTTCCTCGGTGCTAATGGGGAGCAGATACTTGTTTTTGCTTTCCACGCCCTAGGCTGCATTACCAGCTATGATCTCACTCCCATTTCACAATTAAAAGCAGGCACTTGCCTTCGCACGGAGGATGGCATCACACACCTTGTCTCACCAGTGACTGGGAATAGGGCGTGCAAAGAAATTTGCTTGACAAGAGCTTGCAACACTTCTTGGCACAGAGTGCTCTTATGGGGAAGACACTTGAATAACAAGCCTGAATGCTGGAGCCAGTGTGTGTGGATGTTGGCACCCTCCCATGCCACAGATTAAACTGTGAACAGGGCTAATGTGGGCACCAGCTTATGTAGAATGTTCACCCACATCTCCAGGACACCGGGCATAGTTGTGGCACTGTTGAAGAGTAGGCCATTGAAGTCATGGCACAGCAGGACAGGGTTTGGGTGTCTTCAGAGGAGACGTGAAGTATATTCGACAACAGCATCACCCAGAGTCTACACCAGGAGACTCTGTATGTACTACTAGGCAATTATTTAAGAAATATCGACCCTTGGTACCGATTGCACCATAAAATAATTTAGGAGGTACAAGGTATCTACAAGAGTAATATTGTCCCTCACTAACACATATCCCATGGGATGGGATCTTGAAGGAAATAACTTTAACCTGCAAAACAGTAATGCTCTCTGATCCCTCCTTCATCACAAAATTCTGAAAGAATGCCTGAAAATGTGTATTAAAAGTTGACGAAAAATATTGTCTCTTGCACAGTGGCTTCCCACAGAAACTCATCAAGTCTGCATAAGCTATCAATGGAAGCATTGCCTCTTTCCCCTAAAGGATTCCTTCTGAGAGGGGTTGGCCTAACGGCTAAGGCGCTCGACCTCGGACCTGGGGATCTGGGTTCGAGTCTCGGTAACGACGCCAAAAACCTCCTGTGATTCTGGGCAAATCACTTAATCTCCCCGTGCCTAAAAAAATGAAAGTGTGTCCTCATGTAACGTAACTGATTCTATGTAAAGCGCTCTGATAACTGATTCGGTTCGCGCTATATAAAACTCAAAAAAAAAAAGTCTGGAAGGATGAGAACATTGATGCATGGTGAGATTATGCAGGAGCCTCGCCTGGCAGCTTGGACTGTTCCCACGAGGAGCAGGGTCAGTACTGATTTGCATAAGGTGAGCTTCTGTCTAGAGGGGCATGCAAGGTGAAAAACGGTGGCTTGGAATGCTACCCAGAGTGATTGCTGGTGGTTAGACTTTTTGGAAGCATTCCTCCCATCTCCTTCTGTCTGTTTTACATAACTCCCTATGCGCCCTTGGGTATGCCCAGTCCTGGGTTCTTTGCCCGCTGTGGCACAGGACCCAAGCTGGACCTCACATGCGAGGCCTTACATGGCCAAAACCAGTCTGAGGTTGCTTGTGATCTCTTGTGAAGGGGCCCTCGTATGGCAGCTGGGGATAGACTGTACCCATGTATAGCAGGGTCAACACTGTTTATATAAGGCGGCCCTCTGTCTAGAGTGGCACAGTGGGGGAAAACTTGGGTTGGAATGCCACCCAGAGCAATTGCCAATGGCTTAGAGTATTTGCAAGCATTCACACCAATCACCTTTTGTGGGTGCGATTCTAAAGGAGCCCTTAGCAGTATGAGAGTTGTGGCTGTCACGTGCCTTCTAAGGCCCAGGAGAGACCCTCAGAAATCTACTCTACAGGATTGGGTTTATCAGTTCCTTTTCTATGGCGAGACCATATAATTTGTAGGTGGCCCCATTGGAAATATATCTCCCTTGACCTTTTGCAGGAACACAGAAATCTGTATGTGTTGAACCCATTGGGTACCATTGACTCTTGCCTTTAAAATCCAGCAGAAGTGTACCTTCGAAGAATAGCAGGTCAGCGGTGCCCTTCCTGCGCTTAGAGGTCATACCGGTAAATCCCATAAAGTGTGTTTGAAATAATTGGCAGACACCAGGAGCCTTCACTCGCCCACTGCGAGATCCTGCAGGAACCGCAAGGAGTCCGTACTGGAATGGAAGTGCAGTCTTCTGCAGCAATTAACTCAAGAAGCAATGAGTAGAAATGTATCCTGCAGTAGGAGATCCTGCAGGGCTCCAGATTAGACGTCAGGTGGTGCCATCTCCCTCACCGTGGGATTCTGTAAGACCTGCCTTAGTTTCGCTTCTAGACTCTGAGCAGATGATGAGCTCGGACCTATCTGCGTCGAGGCTCAAGCGCTTCTCAACTCTGCACGGAAATCTACTCCAGGTGTAGCAGAGACGCTGTCTCTACACAGAGATCACTCCAGGTGTCCGGTGAGCCCTGAATGGCTAGTAGCTGCCTCTGTTGCGCCCTATATTTACTCAAAGCTGTAGCCAATCGCTATATTTACTCTTCCTTTTGTACCACCCTGTATTTACTGCATGCTTCATTTAAAGAGTTTGGCTCAAGTTCACACATGCACAGAAACTGGTCCAGGAAGGACCGTGATCTCTGTGGACCAACCAAACCGGGCTCGCTTGCTAGAACTCCAAGCCAGACACCGCAGCACGGGCAGGAGTCATGGATACTACACACAGCTAAAGGGTCACTCATTGATGCTGCTAAATTCAGCAAAACAAGAATTGAATAACTGGGGCTATTTCTACAGAGTGATCCTAGCCCCATAACTGACTCCAGTATAGTATCCTGTGCTGACTACCTGCAGCTTGAACTCTCTGAAACATCTGTAAAGAGCATGTGTTGTAGCTGAGCATCTGCTGTGTAAAAATCCTGCAAAGAGAACCAAAGCTAGTCAAGAGCCCCGATACCCAAATGATCTGAAGCCCGCGTTTCCAAAAATTCTCCATGTTTAAAGATTTCATCCAGGTAGTGCATCCCCTCAACCTTGATTCCTGCTGTCTGGTGGGCACCAGGATTACAACGCCTAGATGTTAATAATTCCCACATAAGGTTGGGGTAAAGTCTGCCTGCTGTGCCTATCATGCATCTTCTGCTGTCTCCAGCATGCTGGAATTTCCTCACAAGTCTTAAACATAGGCCGCCTGTAGACCAGAGAACAATCTTCAATCTTCAAGGTCGGCTGTATCATTTTTAAATCACTTCACATCAAAAGCACCCTCTTTATCAACGCAAATCTTGAAGTTCACCCGCTCACTTGAACGTCTTGCTAGTTCCTAACTTTAAGAAGAAGTGTCTGGGTGGCATCAGCTTTTCAGTTACTGCCCCCAAACGGTGGAACTCCTTTCCCATGGAGATAAGATCTGCAGCGCGCTACCCGGAATTCAGGAAAATATTAAAAACTTGGTTATTCAGATAAGCATATAACTATCATACTGCTTATCCGCACCCTACCACCTTGTTCCCACCATAGCTCCATGAAACCATGAGCGCTTTATAGACTCAGTAACATAACATAGGGTCTTGTTATGTGTTTTCTGGCCCTCTCTCCGATGGTCAGTACCTGAGATTGGGAATTTCTTGCCAATAACACTTAAGATTCCTCACGTATCTTAGGGGGTCTCTGTTCTTTCTTCGGTATATGAATCCCTGAGGATTGAGATCTGTTGCCTGATATACTAGAAGAGGGAACCTAAACCAAGAATCCAAGACCCTTCACCTGTGCTAGGCAATGAAGGCTTCACGGTGAGTTCACGTTGGCTTCCTCTCCTCTCTGTCATCATATCATTCCCTGAGGAAGGGAACTGTTCCCTAGAAAGGTTATCATTTCTTTTCTCATTGTGGTCCTTTCTTCTCTTCCAGGATCTCTTACCTCCTGTCCTGGATGAACTGTATCACTTTGATGACAGACTTTTCTGTTTCTTTAATCAGAGGATGTCTGTCCTCTGATGCCAGCTGATTCTGACAAATTTTTCCTTTCGGTATCCTCTCTCTTCTTCCAAAGTTTCAGTTCTCCAAGGCTGAGGATGGAAAGGTGGCAAGGTAAGTTTTTCTATTGGTGTTCCCCTCTTCTCTTCTAAGAACTCTGCTTCCTGGGTGCTTTCTTAGCTCGAGAGCCTCACCTTCCATCTAAGTACCACCTCCGTCGATCCTTCAGAATCTGCTGTCAGGGCGCCTCAGCTCTCTCAGACTAGACCCAAGTGTTCCAGCTCTCAGGGTCACAGCACTAGCAGGTGGAGACAGTATTTCAATAGTGAACAGCTTTCTTGGAACCATGCGTCCCTTTGTCATCCTTTGAAGCTTTCATCGGATAACAGACGCATGCATATTTTGCACTGGCCGCCGACGTTACGCTTGGTGTTCCCTGCAAGAATGTTCATGCAAGGAGCCTCAAAAAGTTGCAGAGTGGCCAGGCCACTCTCAGCTTTTGTGGCCTCCTCAATAGTGCTGCTTCAAGAAATGCAAAAATAACAGTTTGTTTTCTAATACATGACGCCCTCCGTCTTTTTGCTCGAGACCAGGTCATGTGGTCCTTCAGTGGGCTTCCTGCTCTAGCCTTCTGTGTATCTACACTTGTAGAATAAGCTTCCACTGCTCGTAGAGACAAGAGCCATCTGCATTGTCTTACGTCACGATAAAAACCATTGGGTCCTCTGTAAATGCTTGTATTTCCACCTGTTTGAGGTCGCCGTACCACTGTGCATCAGGAAGAGGTTTTGCTTAGAAGGATTTTTTTCAAATTGTCTCGCATTCAACCATTTAAGAGACCATGACATCCAGTTTGTAGTGGATCTGGTTAAAACTTAAGTCCTGGTTGGATGAAGCCCAAATGTTGGGATCTGCATCACCCCTAGTCAAAGATGCCGATTGTTTGTGACGCAGGCTCAGACTGTCAAACAATGAATCAGGGATCACCCATCTGCTATCCATGGAAAGTGAACAGAGCCAACAAGCAACCACTCCAATGAAAATACTGCACTGGTGTGGGCCACTGAACCAAGGAATGCAGATAAAGAGATGTGGGCGATGAGCTGTATTATACTTAACTACATCGTCCATAATGCAACGCAGTCCTACAGAAAGGAAAGGCTACGTAAGCCAGTGACCTGGACCTGTGTGGTTACTGCTGGTTTAATGGAGTGCTGCCATACAATGGCTTTTTTTGCTTAGGTTATACATAATGGCTTCCTAGGGGGTAAATGGTGATGCACTGGGGAAGACGACCGCCTTGAAGACGAGGCTGTTACTGCAGGTACAAACAAGTGACACTCCTCTGAAAAGCTCCAAGTGCAATGACATACATATCAGGAGCTGCACTAAGATATATTGCTTTGTAAAACACTACAATGACCATAATGCACTGGTACAGGCTACTGAGCCTTCTATGTATATAATGTAAAGCAAGACTAAAGAGAAGGGCCACTTAAGCCATAAGCTGCACGTGTAAGTGATTACTGCTGGTTTCATGGATTGCTCCCATATGATTAGCTTGGAGCTTCTAAGTATGTTTACGTCCATCGCCACAATGACAGTCTACTGATCCCAGTTTGAAGACCACATCTAGTGGAATCTCTGGTCTCTCTCATTTGGAGGGACCAGCACCACTGGGCCAATGAGCCCAGTGAGCCCTCTGCCGCCTTCAGGGCTCCTGGATCAGGACTTGCCCTTTGAGGTACGCCCTGATTGACTTCCACTTTTGAGTCTCTTGGGTCAGTGTCGGCCATTTAAGAATCCACACAGTGTGGAAGGCACGCTGACTTTAAAGGAAAGGCCATGGTTGGCCAAACATGCCACACATGCTTTGGACCCACTGGCTGCTATGCCAACTTTGCTCTCCACCGAAGAGCCCACTGCTAGTAACCCTCCTATCTAAACAAGGGTATGCAGAGCGGAGAGGTGCACGAGGGAGATCTAAAGTGGAGTGTCAATCACAGGAAAAGCTGGGGACCATGGAGGTCTGAGATGTTAATCTTACACAGCGAAACTAGGGGAGTGGATGGCCTGTAGAGTGGCCTTAATATTGCTCGTCATCTCATTTACATAAGCATGAGCTGGTTGCATAGATATGTGTGCATACACGAGCAACGCATGCGCATATGAGACAGAAGCACTGCCGACATGAAGCATTATCTGCCTGAACTCCAGTGGTCTGGGTCGACAACAATGATCGTTTGATTGAAAGATGCCTGTTTCTTATCCTTGGAAGTTTCTTCCGCAGAGGGTGGGGATGCCATTGAGGTGGCGGCAGTGCATTACCTGGGTCTTGTGAATCCAAGTGAGCTGCTTATGAGCCCATGTATTGTATTGCGGCATTCATATACTACCTCTATGTGGGACACAGACGCATTTACCCGCTCTAGTGGCACGCGACACTGTGTGTGGTTAGAAGTTATTGTCTTTGTGTTGAAACTTAGTGGACAGTGCTTGTCTGTCGTGCATGAGTGACAAGCTAGGTGCTCTTACCTTGTCTTGGGCCTGTGCGATGGATGAGTGGGTGTGAGATATAGATTATTGATAGTGTGCCGGCATCTACAATAGACTCTGGGTTATATCATTACCTTTGTAATTTCTTTATACTCTGAGTCCAAATTTCATGTTGACTATAGCAGAAGGTCGGCCAATCTGAGATCTAATGGATGAGGGAGAATCTGTGGCATAAAGAGAGAGCTGAGAGACGGACGTCTCTCAGGATGGACTGAGTTACAGATCTCCCATGTATGATTGTTATATAGATGTTCAACCATATGTTGTCCAGTAATGGTTAGGTATGGACCTTCAGGCGTGGAATAGGCTAGAATCTTCCGGCGGGAAGCCTTTGCAACAGATCTCTTTATACATTACATGCTCGTCCAATTGATATCAGATAGTTATGGTGGACTGATTGATCTTATCCCACTGTTATTGCCAATAATCTGCTATAATACATGGGATCATGCAATTATGGTTTACTGACGCACCAAGGCACTAATTGGAAAGGAACACGACAGAACTCAACTTTAAGAAGTTATTGCTGTCGAGTTCTGACCTCACAATGCCTGCTGCTAGAGGTGAAAGACAGGTCATGGAGCAGCTGTTTAAAGCAACTACAATGAAATACTGCTTTTCTTTCTTCTGCTCCATTTTTCTAACTTACAGTGTCAAGCAGAAAGAACATGTTTATTTTTTGCACTCCTTAGAGAAGTACAAAAAAGTTAGACTCTTCCTACATGTTCAACAAATTTCGAGCTACTGTAACTTTAAAAAAACAAAACTGACTTGTATTGAACGGTTTCTAATATCTTTTTGCAACAAATATCCAACAGGTTTAAGTTTGCACTTGAAGTTCTATGTTTATTCTTCATGTCTGCAAACCTGATCTCTCTCTTTCGTATGAAAGACCTATGCACCAAGGTTTTAAGTGGTTTATGGGAAGAGTGATGATGTCACTATATATTATATGGGATAAAGTATCCGCTGCCATACATGCTAAGGATATTGCAAGTCACCTCGAAGTTCCACAACTTTTTATAGGAACTCCACATTCAGCCTCATTCCTCTACATGGCTAGAGAACTCTTGCAATATCCTTCTAATGTATGGCAGGGGGTACTTTATTTCTTATATAACAGTTGACAGTGATGGATTGTTAGAGCTACATTGTAGTAGGTGAGAGGAAATGTGTTTCTGGTACAAGAGGTAAGTTGCCTGAATCTGGTCATTATGTCGTCAGCAGCCGGCTAAGCCGCTGGTAGCCATGCGTGGGCTGGTGGGAGGCTGTAGTTCCAGGCGGGTTGCCACGACATGTAGTCTGGGTCAGATGTTCACCTCCTGTCTGAATTGTATGCGCTCCTGTGTGCTTTGTGTGTTACTTGGCAAGGATGTAATGTCGGGAAATCTGCTGCGCCTTCTCTTCCGCCCTAATTGACCCTAAATGTGCTAAAATGTGAGTAGCATTAATTCTGTGTTTTCCAAGCAGGAAGTGGTTAACCCCGGTGGCTCAGAGGTCGCTGTTATCTTGCAACCCGCGTGAAAGAATTCTTGTTATTCTGCCAGTGCAAACAGAGGCTTGTTTGCCCAGAGGAAAGACAGGCCTCACTTTCTCTGCCTGAACTCTGTCCCCATGTGTGGAGGCAGCTGGAGCGCGCTCCTGGCTGGACGAGTCCATCCTGGAGGGGTGCACTATTCCTGAGCTGAGAATACTCTACCCTGCCTACTGAATTCAATTACTTCTATCCCTTGTGTGGAGGCAGCAGGAGCGCCCCCCTGGCTGGACGAGTCCATCCTGGAGGAGTGCACTCTTCCTGAGCTGAGAATACTCTACTCCCTACTAAATTCAATTACTTCTATCCCTTGTGTGGAGGCAGCAGGAGCGCCCTCCTGGTAAGGCAGTTCTCTGGGCTGGGCGACTCCACCCTGGAGGGGTGCACTATTACCTCCTCGTCAGCCCTCCCCGTCCCAGTCCTTACCCATGAGCATAGCTCCTCCCACCAGAAACTCCCAAGCAACTAAAAACCCATCCCTTCCCTCCAGGCCACACCCACACCCTAAGGCATATAAACATGTGACCCGCCCATCCACATCCTGTTTGTTTTTTCTGCGGAATTCATTTCCTGGCAACTTTGTTGTGGGGAGGTGCTGGACCGGTGCCTCCTTTCGGGTGAGTGTGAAACGGCCTGCTGGGCGGCCGTTTGTTCCCCTGTTGTACCTGTTTTCTTTCCAGGTACGTTCGAGTCCCTGCTTTAGCGGGACCGTGGGGTTGGGGGGCCTTGACTGCCTGGTGTGGGGTGGTGTCTCCCTGCTGCGGCCTCCCCTCTTCCGGGTATGTTCCCTGCCCAACCGGGTTCTCCCGGGGTGGGAGGGGGGGGTGTGTTGGGCGCGGCTGGCCTCTCTGCTCGCCTGTGGCGTGGCGGTTTGGCTCCTCCTTGGTAGTGTGTTTGGAGGCTGGGTTCTCGTGACGGGCCCGTGTTTCCCGCTGTTTGCTGCCATTGGTTTGTCCGGGTGTTCGGGGGCAAGGATGTGGTGTCCCGTGCACTGCTTCCGGCTTTACACTCGGTTTTCGGGTGTTTGCGTTGCTTCAACCTCATTTGGTTCTGAGCGTGTCGCATTTCCTCCCCCGCCTACTTAACGTTAAGTGTGTCCTTCTGTGATGCAACTGATGCTCGTCAAAAACGCGCCGTTACGCTTTCCAATGTTCCCGTGTCTGTTTGGGTCTTTGGACTGCCTGCTCTTTCTCCTGTGCTTCCCTTTGTCCTTCCGTCTGGGGGGGCACTGGTGTTCTGATTGTGTTGGGCTGCGCCTCGGCTACATCTGTTTCAGGTAGTGTCTTGATCCTCTATGTACGGTGGAGCGTGTGGGTGTTTGAGCCAGCCCTTCACGGAGAGAATGTGCTTTGTTTTCTTTACAAAACGCTTGCCTGGGGACGATTCTTTGGGGGGTCGGGACTCTGGGTGCTGTCGGTCCTTGGTTTCTCCCTTAGCCACTTTCTCCTGCCGTGGGTCGCTCTCTGCCCCTTTTGTGGGACTTGCTTTTGTTTCTGGCGGGGACCCGTGGTGGTGGCACGACTTGTCTTCCTGCTGGGGCCTCCCCTCTTCCAGGTTGATTCCCTGCCCGGGCGGGTTCGCCCGGGGTGGGGGGGGGGTGTTGTGCATGGCTGGCTTCTCTTCTCGTCTGTCCTCCTTTCAGGTGGGTGTGTGGCGGTCTGCTTGGCTGCTGTTTTGTTCCCCTTGGATACATGTGGTTTCATGTGCGTTTGAGTCCCTGCTTTAGTGGGACCATGGTGTTTGGGGGGGTCCGGGACTCCCTCTTTATGTCGTGTTTGGGCTGGCCTACTGTCCTGTTGGGGTGTGGCGTTCCCTGTTGGCCCTTGTGGATCTTGCATTGCTTGGTCTGGGCACTACTTTCTCTGTTCTGTTCCCCTACTGGAGATGTGTGGTTTGGGCTCCGCTGTGACTGGGGGGTGGTGGTCGCTGGGTCTTCCGCTGCTCCTTCTCGGTTGTCATGTGCTGATTGCTTTGCTGTCGTGACCCCGGACGTGGTTTCGGGTGAGTCCTGTGGGCAGGCTTCCCTGTGTTCTGCTACGTGTTTGGGACGGTTTGGGGTTCCCTAGGCCCTTGGGTGGTGGGAAGTCTGTAGACTTTTTCCCCTTTTTCCTGTTGATGGGGCTTGTTGGCCTCCTTCTTTCTGTGCTCTGTGAGCGGTGTGCTTGATGGGGGGGTGGAAGGATGTTGTCACACTTGTTTTTCCCCTGACTCTGACGGCGGGGTGTCCTTTACAGTGGTTCACTGTGGTATCCTGGCTGTGGTGATGGTCGATCCCTGCTGGCTGGTGTGCCTTCTCGGTGCCTGTTGGTATCTGTGGGTGACGTTCCTTCTTATTCTATGGTCCTGCTTGTTGCGAGGCCTTGGATCCATCTTTTTCTGCCTCTGGTCTTACGGTTCTGTCTGTGCCTTGCCCCTGCTTTTGGGTTCGGTTGCTTCTGTGAGGAGCAGAGTGGCGCAGCGGAAGCATGCTGGGCCCATAACCGAGAGGTCAATGGGTCGAAACCGTCCTCTGCTAAAGGCTGTGGGGGTTTTCTGTGCGGCCTACGGCCTTGCCTCCCTGGTTTCTCCTGCTCTGGTCTGCTCTCGGGAGTTAGGCGTAGTCGGGCCTGGTTGGTGCCTGGTTGGGAGGCCACCTTGGACTGCCGGGTGCTGTGGGCTGAGATCCCTCTGATGCTTTTTCTGTGTTGGGACTGCTGTTGCGTTTCCTAGCGGATTTGTCCTTCGGTTCCCTTGGTTGGGCTGCGGCTTGGTCCTCTGTGGCTGTTCGATGGCTATTGTGCTTTTGGCCTGGGGAGGCGGTGCTGCTTGTGGGGCTGCTGTGGTGGGGCTTTCCTTCGGGGGCTCTGTCCAGTTTGGGGTTCCGTTGGTGCCCTTGTTCGGTTTGGCGGCTGTGGTCGTTCTTGTTGGCTCCAGTCCGTTTTCTTGGTGTGGGTGGTTTACGAGTTGTGAGCGGGCTTTTGGTCTGCCTTTCGTTAACTTTGATTGCCCGACCCTTTTGTGGTGTGGTACGCGGCCGGTGGGTCCCTTCCTTCCACATGTCCCGGGGTTTTCTGAGTGCTTCCTCTTCTTCTGGTCCCTCCTTGTTGGGCTGGGCTACTGGATGTGTTCTGCGCTGCCCTGTTCCGGGTTCTCTGGCGATGTGTCGGGCTTTCTTTCTCGGTTTTCGGGGCTTCGTTTCTGTTGGGCCTGTGTGGTACCCTCTTCTTTGGGGCGCCTGCTTTCATATGACAGTTCACGCGGCTTCGTGGTGGTTCCTGCGTTCAGTGGGGGTGTTGTTCATTTCCGCTTTTTGGGGCTGCCTTTTGGATGGTCTGCGTCTCCTGGTGTGATTGCTGTCCTTTGGCTCACTGGGTGGTTTTGTTGTGCTACTCTGTTTGACCTGCTCTGGGGTTCCGGGTGTTCCCTTCCTTGGACGGTTGGTTGATTCTTCCTCTTCTTTCCTTCTGGCTCCGGCCCTTTCACTGGGTGTTTGCTGGCTCCTGAGTCGGTTTGGGTGGATTCTGTTCTTGGAGTCTTCCTTTCTTTGCGCCTCTCGGGGGCTACTGTTCATTGGGTGGTTTCGGCGCCTCGGTTGGGGGGTCTTCCTGCCGGTGCCCTGCGGGCTGGCTCTGTTGCAATGACTGCGGTGGTTGTTGGGGGCTCAGTCTTCCACTTCTCCCCGGTGGCTCCATGTTCGGCGGCTGTTGTCTGCTGCTGTGGGGTTTGTTCCTTGGGCCCGTTGGCACTTGTTCCCCCCTGGTGTGTTTTGCTCTGGGGCTTTGGGTTCCGGCTTCTTTGGGCTGTCTGCTGTTGTTTCCGGGGTGTGTGGCCTTTGGCCGCGGGTGGTCCTGTTGGCTGGTGGTTCGCTCCTCTTGCGTGGCTGCCCTTTTATGTCCCGTGAGCGGTTGCCTCTGTGACTGTCTTGGGCTTATTGGGCGTTGATTGTCCTTGGACCTGTTACTCTATGGTGTGTCTTGTGCCTCTGCTGCCGCGGGCTCGCACAGGAGATGGGTTCATATCCTGCCTCTGTTTTCGTGGTGTCCCTTGGTGGTTTTGGTTCTTGTGGTGCTTTCGTGTTGACCGGGGAGCTTTGGCTCGATGGTTTGTCTTGTGCCTCTGGTGGCGCAGGCTCGCACTGGTGTGAGTTTGGGTCCGTCTTCTGCTTTCTTTCTCACCTGTGGTCGGTTCGGTTGGCCTGGCCTCTTTCTGCCTTGGCTCCTCTTGAGGTTCCTGTCGGTCTGGTCGGACTGTGTGGTGGTACCTTGGAGCTTTGGCTAGTGGGTGTTTCTTGTGCCTTTGGTGGTGCCCGCCCTCGGAGGCCTGGGTTCGCTTCCTGCCAGTGCTGTGAATGTGTCCCCTGGTGGTACTTTTTGTAATCCCCTTTTGGGTTTTCTGTCTGCCGGTGGTTTTGTTCTTGTGGCGTCTCTCCTGCGTGGGGTGTTTCCCTCCCTGTCCGTGTTGAGCCTCTTGCTGACCTGGTTCGGGGTTCCGTTGTTGGTCCTGTTTTGCATCTCCAGGGGTCGCCTTGGGTTGAGGTTGTTCTCTGGTTTGCTCCGGCACTGTCTGGGGGGTGGTTGCCCTGTCCTTCTGTTGGGCGGGGGCCTGCTGTGTGCCTTTCCTCGATTCGGAAGCCCATCGCCTCTCATGTGCCGGTCGTGGGGTTTTCCTTCCTGGATTTCTGTCCGACACGGGGTGTGTCTGCATTGGGTTCCGGTGCGGTTCTTGGGTTCTGGGCAGTTGGCTTCGACTTGGTCGGCCTGTGTCCTCCCTGCGAGCTCTGTGGGCGGATGTGTTGGCCTTTCATGCTTCGGGCATTGGCCGGTGCGCCCCTTGGTGTCCGGGTGGTTTTGGATGGTTCCTCCTGGCGCCGTTCTTTCGTTCCTTTGCTCCTTGTTGGGGTTTCTGGTTCTGCCTGTTTTCTGTCCTGTTCCTCTTTCTGGGGTTTAGGTGCAGCTCCTCTGTTTGACGGTTGTGCGGGCTCTGGAGGTGTTCCTCCTTCCTGCGGTGCCTTTTTTATGGGGTGGTTTTCCCTTTTTGTTGCCTTTGGGCTGACTGGTCCTGTTTTGGGGCCCTTTGTGGCTGCTCTCAGTCGGTGGCTGTGTTGGCTGTGCGGCCTGCTGTTGGGCTTGTGGTGTGTTGACGCCTGGGTCGGTTCGAGGTTCCTCGCCTCGGGGGTGGCTGCTTCTTGGGCTTGCTTCCGGGGGGCCTCCCTGGCTGTGTTCTACGTGTGTGCTGCTGGGTGTTCTCCTCGAGCTTTTATGTCCTCTAGTCGTTGGTTGATGTGTGGGACTGTGTCTCCTGGGTTTGGGGACGCTGGGTTGCGTTCTGCTCGGGTTGTGTACCTTCCTGCCTGTGCGGCTTGAGTCTGTTTTGCTACTGTGTGAAGCCGATTCTTGCTTTGGTATCTGCTCATGGGTAAGGACTGGGACGGGGAGGGCTGACGAGGAGGTAATGACCGGTTACTCACCGGTAATATTCATTACTCCGAGTCGTAGCCCTCCCCGTCCCAGTCCTGGTTCCCATCCCTCCCTCCCTGTTCGGCTTCTTGTGCTTGGTGGTACAGGATGTGGATGGGCGGGTCACATGTTTATATGCCTTAGGGTGTGGGTGTGGCCTGGAGGGAAGGGATGGGTTTTTAGTTGCTTGGGAGTTTCTGGTGGGAGGAGCTATGCTGGAGGGGTGCACTATCCAGAGTTGGGAATCTGAGAATACTCTACCCTGGCTATTGAATTCAATGACTCCTGTCCCCACGTGTGGAGGCAGCGTGAGTGCGCTCCTGACAGGGCAGCTCGCTGGGCGAGTCCATCCTGGAGGGGTGCACTATCCAGAGTTGGGAATCTGAGAATACTCTACCCTGGCTATTGAATTCAATGACTCCTGTCCCCACGTGTGGAGGCAGCGTGAGTGCGCTCCTGGCAGGGCAGCTCGCTGGGCGAGTCCATCCTGGAGGGGTGCACTATTCCAGAGTTGGGAATCTGAGAATACTCTACCCTGTCTATTGAATTTAGTGACTCCTGTCCCCATGTGTGGAGGCAGCATGAGTGCGCTCCTGACAGGGCAGCTCGCTGGGCTGGGCGAGTCCATCCGGGAGGGGTGCACTATTTCAGAGTTGGGAATCTGAGAATACTCTACCCTGTCTATTGAATTTAGTGACTCCTGTCCCCATGTGTGGAGGCAGCATGCGTGCGCTCCTGGCAGGGCAGATCTCTGGGCTGGGCGAGTCCATCCTGGAGGGGTGCACTATTCCAGAGTTGGGAATCTGAGAATACTCTACCCTGCCTTTTGAATTCAATTACCTCTGTCCCCATTTCTACTTACTTCCATTTGAAAGCATCCAACCGTGTTCCTGCCAGTTCATAAATAAATTAAGCCCTCTACTTTGTGAGTCACTATCTAAAGTCTAGAAATATGCAAATAAATATGATTTAAAGGTAAGTATCTTTCTATTTTCCCACTATCCATTTCTTCACCAATTTAAAGCTTCTGGCACCAGACCTTGGTGATCTAGACGGCGCAAAACATTCAAGAGCTGTGAACCTCAACCTGAGAAGAACTGCCCCTCTCCTGACAGCTACATTTGTACCTTCAAGTGCATTTCCATTCCCTGGTGTTCCTACATTCATGATTAGATCTTTGATATTCATTGCCATCGAGAACCTTGTTAGAAAAACTGTGTAAAAAACCCAGGGGTTGTTACAGGTAAACAGCTTTCCTTTCCCACTGCATGAGTTCAATCCCCTGGTTTCAGCTCTTGGTTATTCTGTGTGGTCAGCCAGGCCTTTGACCTCAGTGAGACATAACAGGAAGTAATCAAGAGATACATATATGCCTGAGAGACATTTTTACAGGTAAGTAACTTTCCCATCCCCTTCCAAGTGTTCCTTAAAACGTACAGCTCAGGAATATCCCATGACACCAGGCCTTGGCCCCAGAACTCTCTGAGCCAGACATTTAATAGTTGTGAATCTACAAATAGCTTTGCTTGAGTACTATTCTCACATCCTTTACTTCTACGTGGGCTCCTTTGTCGATTTTGTGTTCCCCAGTCTTCTCTGCAGTCAAGCAGGCTTCGAGAACTCAGAGACCCAGAAAGCAAGTAGTCCAGAGATGAGACTCTGGGAACAGCCAGGTCTACAAATTATAACTACAAGATGTAATTCCCCCCACCAAGGATTTCTTCTCAAATGTAGAGCTCTTTGATATTTCTTGCTCCCAGCAAGGACTGGAGATTTCAATGACCCCGTTGGCTTTAAATATTCAAAAGGCCTGAATTTGAGAAGTGCTCGGAAACCACCATGTCTACAGAACTTATCTCATGGCTGGTTTTGTGGAAAGTGGCGGGATGAGAGGAGGACAAAACAAATAAACAAAGAAGAAAGAAAACTTACCTGAATCCCGCTGCATTGCCGCTCTTCTGGCTCCATCGCAGGCACAGGCTCCCAGACTGCTCGGCAGCCAATCCTGATGCTGCTCTCACAGCATGCCCTCGATTTGCACTCCCAGGGAGACTGGGAATCTGTGCTTGCTCTCTCCAACCCGGCAACGCAGCTGGGGCTGGAAAGAGCTTCAGTGCGCATGACAGTTTGGTCGGCCTGAGTCGGCTGGCCAGACCGTCATGTGCACTGATAACAGTGGCCACTATTACCCTCGGTGCCTTTTGTCCCCTGGCCCCGCCTCCATGACTCCATGGTAGGAGAAAAACAAAACGATAATAAAACATGCTTTGCAGCTGCTGCTGGGAAGGGGGGGCATGCTCCTCCGCCATAGCAGAGGGGCCGCCACTGCAGAAGAGCTATATAAGAACCATAAAATATCACTAGGCTTCCCTTTACATCACAAATAAACATAAAAACTCAAGAGCTGTGAATCCTAGAAATATAAGGAACAGAAGAGCTATTCTTTACAGACAGGTAGCTTTCACTTCTCCAGGAATGGATTCCTTCCAGGATTAGCGGCAATGACACATTTCCCAACCTATAGTTGGGCAAGACTTAAACCGAGTTCCTTCCTGGCTACTGGGCGTATATTCGAGAGCAGTGAATCAGAGATGATTCCTCGGGCAAAACATATATTTTCCAGGAACTTTTCCCACATTCGTGTGTGAATCTTCTCTGTTTCAAAGCCTTTGGATGGTCTGTTCTTTGCCCTTGGGGAGACCAGTACCCCTTGTTCCCACCCACTAGCCGGGCATATTGAAATGCCGGAGAACTGATGTTACAGGTAAGGAACTATTTCTTATCGCTACTTCTAAAACCACAAAGGGAAGCTAGAAGAACACTGTGATCATGACACCCCACTCCAGAAATGGCTGCCTTCATGGTGTGATTTCCAGACATCACTTTGCCTCTCAGGGTCAAAGACTCACAGCATAACACAATTCTGCATGTCGTCTTGACTGGAATCCTGCTACAAAAAACTTCCGAGTTAGTATAAATTATGTTTGTGCAGATTGGCACCCCTACCACGTGTTTACTGCATAACATCTGATCTGCCCTGTGACCACGACAGCAACCCAAACAAGTCACCGCAAACAGTCATGGTAGATTTTCTCTTGTCTGCTTCCTTGTTACAACGACTACAACTTGGTGTAAAAAAAAAAATGCTGGAATGAAGAATACACAATGGGAACGGTTCCCATTTTCAACAGTTTCAGAAACAAGGGCACTCAGATTTTATGGCTGTGGGTCCATCCCACGAGAGTACAGAGGCCAGTCTGTGAGAAGATGTAGGGAAGTTGGGTGGCACTCAGGTGTACACCCCTGCCTGAGCTATGGTCTCTGCCAGAGGAGCTGGGGTCACATTGCTGCAGAACGTACTAAGGAAAAGATAGGGAAGCCCTAGATACTGTTGAGCCTGGAGTGCCCCTGCAATTCTTTGTGAATTCCATAAAAGTACACCATGTATTGGACATGGAGGTGTACTCCGACAGGAGTAAGTCAGCTCTCTGCCTCCTGCACCAGCTGGCCGCGGGCGTGCAGGCCTCCTGGCACTGCATGAAAGACCCAACCCGTGCTGTGTTTACACACTGAGTCCTGTCCACACCCTGCACATGGCATTCTCATACTTTTTGTGCACACAGAGGAATGCCTGCGCGCCCACAGTCTCTGATGCCTGCCACTGTCCCTGCTCCAGGGCCCTGGCTTGGGCACCTGCTGGTTGGCATACCTCCTCCTCCTGAACCTGCTGGCATGCCCCTGCCAACCTTGCAATATAACACAAACACAGATAGACAAACAGAACAACAAAACGAACACGCTTGGCAGAGTCCATGGGAGACCTGCGCAGAGAGTCAGTCAGGCCTAGATGTATCAAGATTCCATTTTGCGAATCCTAAATAGCGATTTTTAGGCAATCGCTATTTAGAATTCGCAAAATGGAATGTATGTAAAAAAACGCTTTTTTTTAGCGATTCCTTATTATTCTTTATTTACAAATTCGCATTTTGCGAATTCGCAAATAAGGAATAATTTCCTATGCATTCCTATGGGCCAGGAGGCCCATAGGAATGATTGTGAAGTAATTCTCAAATTGCGAATTCACAATTTGCTAATCGCAATTTGAGAATTATTTCAAGGGTGCAGGGGTGTCTCATGGACACCCTGCTGCACCCCTGAAACTTACATGTGTGTGCATATGGCGCACATACATGCCCTATGGGCATGTATGTGTGTCACATGCCACCCTCAAAATTGCCAAATTTTGGTTTTTGAAAGGATTTCGCAAATTAACACGAACCTCAAGTTGGTGTTAATTTGCGATTCCTTAACCTGAATTCGCAATTTAAAAAGCTTTGTACATGGCATTTAAGGAATCGCAAAATTGCGATTCCTTAAATGCTTAAGCAAAATAAGGAATCGCAATTTTTTGCGATTCCTTATTTTGCTAATTTCACATACATTCCAAAAGATGCAAAATGTCCGTTTGCGATTCGTTAAGGCCGAAATTCGCAACGAATCGCAAAAGGCTTGATACATCTAGACCTCACTCTCTAGCCGACTCAGCCATCACAACAAATACTACAAAGGACTCTTAGGACAAACTATGATGATATGGGACAGATAAAAGTGGAAGATAAACATATTCTATCTCGGCGTGGATGGCACTGGGCTAATCCTATGCTTAAAGACTTTGATAGAAAAACAGACATTTGAGGTGAGCAGATCTAGAGTGTCGCTGGTGTTGAGAGTGGTCTAACAGGAGCTGCTTTCCACCTAAACTTGAGAACTACCCAGAGTTCTCTTCTTCTTTTTTGCATATATATATATCTCCCCCACAACATAAACAACGCCAAATGCATTTCGGGCTCTATGCCCTTGTTCACTGGCTATTCACAAAATTATTGGCAGCTGTGTGGACTATATACAATTCTGACCCGCCCCAGTGGGACTTCGTGCATCAATACTTGCTGGGTTTAGTAGTTCATAACAAATCCATAGTGGGTGCTGTCGGTTATTCGTGAATGTTCCAACTTCACTTGGAGTTCCGGGTGCCATGGGGAGTTGCTAAATCCAGTATTTTGGGAATGAACATTAGCAGGTACTGTGGTGCGTCTCCCCCATAGAACCCACTGGGGAAATGCAGTTTGAACATTCACGAATATTCAACAGCACCCACTATGGATTTGGTAGTTGTAGTTTTGTCTTTACAATGGAAAAAATAAAACTACAAGATCCAGAATGCAAAGAAACATAATTAGATTGTGTTTGCGCTTTTTCTCATATCACCACACTCGAGGATCTCTCTGCTGTGCATCTCTGGTAGGGATGGGTTTCGGTTATACAGCTTCTCGTGTCATTTCGCAGTGCAATATGGGCCTGGTAGTCCATATTCTTTGACATACATGTTTGCCTTCAGTAGGAAAGGGCTTTGGGGGCCCATGAATCAGTTATCATTAGATCTGAGGTGCTTATTTTGAATCCCAGGTGCCAATCGTGAGTATTATTTGTAATGTGTCCAAATAGAGTCTTTTTAACTGTTTCTTAAAAACAGTGCGAGCAGAAGAAACTTGAATACGTTTTATTTACTCATTCAGTTGCAAAAATCTATATATAGTGAAGTCCAAGCTAGGAGGCAAAGGGACGCATGAAGAGATTCAAAATAAACATTATGGAGAGGATATATACTATATCAATGAAAGGCTTCTCATCTGAAACTTCAGAAAGGTGTTTGAAACTTTCCAACTTTTTTTTAACTTCATGACGTTGGTTAAGTTAAACAAAAAGAAAAGCAGGGAAAAACTCCCTCTAAAAGTAGGGATGCTGGAGAGCACTCTTCAAACCAGCTATGTTTAGAAGGATAATTCTCTTGAAAAAACTGTTTTTGCAAGATGATATTTTATTTTGCAGATTACGTTTTTTAACTCCACAAAATTTGCAAAAATGTTGGGAGCATAACATTTATCAACTTTGCTAGGTTTGGAGTTCCAGGTTTAAACTTTGCTCATCCCTAATGTGAACCCCACAGGATTACAAGCAAGAAAGAGGGGGGTAGAGAGAGGAGACCCATGTGTCAATGAAGGCACTATGTAAAGACATACAGGACCAGCTTTTTACACAATTGGCTTAAGTAATGAGTGAGCATTGACTGTGAGTGAAATGAAAAGCTTTCGGATCATTAATTGAAAGTCGCTCTTCACTGCGTTGTTCCACATGTTCACACTTTCTATCCGGGGTGTCTCCGTGGTTGTGTCTGACCATGTCTGAGAATCTCCTGTCTCACCTGAAACAACCAGCCTGTTATGGCTGGAGAGCACTTACTTCAACACAACCATTACCATCTCAAGTAGAACCCCCAGGTTTCTGGATGTTTTCAGTGAGTGTCTGAGAGTGACATTATCAGAGACAGCCATCTTGTCTGGTCTGTATGTGGAACAGCCGGACATTCCGTCTGTTTGGGAGGTGAGAAAAGTCAGGTAAGAGCTTGTCTGTCACAGTCATAGTCTCCGAGTCCATTCACAGCTTGTTCATACCTGAGGATGAACAAGATGACCTGATGCACCTGCCCGCCTGCCCTGAGACCTGCTAATGACATGAGGTAACCTCATCCTGCCCAGCCCTGCACAGCTATGCAGTGAACCAGCCTTCCGTCTGTCCATCTTGTTCCACAAGGTTGCGGCTCTGCACGCAAGGGAAGTTTGTACCAAAGAGCAGCAAGTTAGGGCAGGTTGGAAGACCCGCCTTAAGCCACGACCAGCGGGGAGCAGAAGGAAGCAAACTGTGTCGCAGGAGATCAGGTGTGGCAGTAACTGCAGTCAGAGAAGAACTGGAGAATGGAAAGGGGACAGACAAATAGAGTCGAGGTGGGATGCTTGAAGATGTGTAGGGGCCAGGGAAGAGATTGAGGGGAGATTATAAGGAGTTGGGACTGAGAAATGACTAAAGGGTAAAAATAAAAAAAATATGATAAAAGGGAGAATGGCATAAGCAGTAAAGAGTCAGACACTGAAAGGAACAGCAGAACAGAGGGCTGGTAGGGAAATTAGAAGAGTAAATGTACAGGAGCAATTTAGAAGAGGGGTGAAAGTAATCAGAGGAAAGGGAGACATTAAAGGGGGAGCTAAAGGAAGGAAGTGGAAAAGAGAGAGGAGTTCATAAAAGTACAAAAGAAAGGGAGAAAAGGAGGTCACCTACTGTGGCCGGCTGGTAGCACAAAGCGTGCAGGAGATAAATCTGGCACTGAGATGCCCAACCTCACCCTGTACCTCTAGACTGTCAAGAAAGAGTCAAGTCAGGGAAGGACCTGCCTGAGTAGTTCTTCAGTTTATCAATGCTTAGTTCTAATGGCATAATCATCCTTGAGTATGATTAGCGATCAGCGAAAAAGGTTTTTTAAGTGTTTCAGAAAAAATGGCGCACAACTTGTTACGGTAGGGTAATGTTCTAATGGATGATTATAGTAGGTGCTTCTTGGTCAGAGGAAAACCTTAACCTCTGTGAAGGAAGAAAGAAGAAGGACCTCCTTCTCTTTAAGTTTATGTAATTTTGTCCAGAGCACACAATATATATAGGTAGACTGGTTTGTCTGGAAGTAACGATAGTAGGGATAGATCGGACACAGCGAGTAGTCTTAAAGGGTTTTTATTCAAACACAGTATTCCCCATTTTGGAATTACTGTAAATACAGGTCAAGCCGACACGTGTTTCGTCACAACATGTGGCTGTGACTCCTCAGGGCTGACGAAATTCGTCAAAGGTCGGGGTCGAGGGACCGGTGATATTTCCAACCCGGTCCTGATCGGGTAGTTTGAAAGCACAGGGGGCGGCAACAGTAGATTCGCCAGAACCCTTGTTTGGAAATCGCTTTGGAGCTTGGCAATTGTGCAAGTTCCAAGTAGTAAAGGCAGTGTAGCGCCTTCCTCGTGGAGTCGAACGAGTCTCGGTTTCCGGATGCATCCTTGAGTATGAAACAAACCAAAAATAGTCATCAGGAGGCTTGACGTGAACGAAAATTGTAGCTAGACGTGCATAAGAATAGTTTATAAATGACTTGTGATTCAACCTGTTAGTAATCACGCTGGCTTAGTCCTTGTGTTAAATGCTAGTGCTTAACAGCTATGTTTAGCACTAATGGTCCGTGCTTATGTTTGCTGCTCATGCTTGCTGCTCATGCTAAGCACTGGTGTTTAGTGCTGGTGCTTAGTCTTGTTTAGTGCAGGGGTCTCCCACTTTTCAGGTCTCACCTGTCAATGCGCTTGCGCATTGAGCTTGCGAGAATATAAAGGCTTATCCAGAGCTTAACTATCGGGCGATTCCATGCAGTGCCCGTGAAAAGCAAGCTCAATGCGCAAGCGCATTGACATAAAAAGCGCGTGCACATCAAAGCCAGCCATCTGTTCCCCAGCTTGGTGCCTCCAGCAGCTCTTCAAAGGTATCCGCTCCGCCCCTTGCTGCATCAAAGGCTTTCATTTTGCGGCCGCGTTTTTTTTTTCTGCCCCTGTTGTGCCGCCCGACTTGTTATTCTCTAGGCAACCGGCATCTCTAGTTCCAACACAATGTCCGCGTGCTTGGTAACCTAGGACCCCTTGGCCACCTTGCTCAGTTTTATTAATACGATTCATAAACTGATTACCTGGAACAAACAATGCTAAAAACAGTGACTCCAGCACTCACACCTTCCCGTGTGCTAGTTTTAAAACAAAGGAAATCTAATTACAAGCTTAGAGGATGAAAGCTGTCATGATCTAATTTAGATAGGAATACGAATGGAATATTGTATACAAGCTTGCTCTCCGCCACTGCTTCTCAGATTTTCATACCTCCCCTGTCTGCTGGCAGTCGCTGGCTCCTTCACAGCCAATCTCCGACGCCCATGCAAGTTTCACTTTCACGGCCGCCAGGCCGTGTCGCATTTCTCCTCCCCCCTCCCCACAGCAATGGTCTTTTCCTCTCTGTTGGTATATTTGGCCATGTTGCATTTCCCTCCGATGCAGCTCTCCGCCACTGCTTCTCAGATTTTCATGACTCCCCTTTCTGCTGGCAGTCTCTGGCTCCTTCACACCCAATCTCCGATGCCCATGCAAGTTTTTGCTCTGCGTTCTCCTTGCATGACAGAGTGCGACGAGACAAGCTGCTCCGCACCCCAGCACATTAAATAATCTCCTGAGGCGCTGGATGTCACCAGTCATTACTTCCCTCGCTCGGGATAAATAAGTGACTTTGTTTTCAGGTAATGGTGTATAAGAGGTTACATTGTACAGACTCCTTAAGTGCTATCTAAGGACATTAAAAACTTGGTAGTGAGTGAAAGGCAGGAATAGAGGGGTAATCGGGGTCCCGTTTCAATGTCACATTTCCAATACAGTCCGTGCTGTGTACTTACAGGATCTGCCAAGCTTAAAGCCTTGCTTTGGCACTGCCTGTATATTTAGTGGTGCAAAGTAGGCTTCGGTGCCTTGCATGCTATATTTTGCAGTACGATTCGAGTGCTTCCTGCATTTGAGAGAAGATAAAGCTACAAGAAATAGAATGTACTGAAGTAACCGGGCAGGACGACCTAGCTGCATCGGCCATGGGGCAACAAGATCTATGGCTTCGGACATTGTTGCCCATCCCCCATGTTCACAAGTGGTCTGCACTACGGCTGGTGAGTGCTACAGAGTTCACTAAACATCACAGACAAGCCACTGTAGCCAATTCAGTCTATAATTTGGTTGTGCACATTGGGTCCCATTTTACTTGCGCATTCGGGTGGCTTTTGTTTTGCAATGATAAAGGTTTAAAAAAAAAAAGTGAGCGGTAAGTGCAAAGGAGGAAGTATGAGCTGCTGCAACCTGACAAAGAGCCAAGAATATTCTGCAGCCGACTGGACAGTACATTCAACTCGCGAGGGAAGCGTGCACAGCCGCTGCTTCTACTCTATTGACTTGAAGCTGCTTTTCCAGAGTGTGCCTTCAGTGCACCATCTTGATATCCATCACACATGCTAAGGAGTGTACATGGCACCCAGATCGCGTGCACATCAAAGCCAGCCATCTGTTCCCCAGCTTGGTGCCTCCAGAAGCTTTTCAAAGGTATCCGCTCCGCCCCTTGCTGCATCAAAGGCTTTCATTTCGCGGCCGCGTTTTTTACTTTCATTTCGCGGCCGCATTTTTTTTTCTGCCCCTGTTGTGCCGCCCGACTTGTTATTCTCTAGGCAACCAACATCTCTAGTTCCAACACAATATCCGCGTGCTTGGTAACCCAGGACCCCTTGGCCACCTTGCTCAGTTTTATTAATACGATTCATAAACTGATTACCTGGAACAAACAATGCTAAAAACAGTGACTCCAGCACTCACACCTTCCCGTGTGCTAGTTTTAAAACAAAGGAAATCTAATTACGAGCTTAGAGAATGAAAACTATTGCTATTATAAATTACAAGAACTTTTATTTCAGTATTAATTATTTAAAAAAATTAAAAGCCATTTGTATTTGTTAGATGAATACATCTAAGTCACGTACATACAAAACATGTTGCCTTACAAATGCTATAGGTGTCACATTTGAAAAAGTTTTAAGTATTGGCATTGTAAATGACAAAGCTATTAATTTGGCTATTTTCAAGACCAACACATTAAAGAAAATTGTCATTTACAAACCAATAGCTCCAACTTTTCTAATGTGAGACCTATTGCATTTTCAATGCTTGTTCTGTAGAGCGAGCTATTTCTGATCAGTGAAAATCACTGTGAGCTATTGAAGGCCAAGCCACTCGTGCAATGTTACCAGACACCCCCACGCCCAGTTTCATTGAATCCACACCTAATGCCCATGAAGCCAAAGACTAGGGTTTGAACAATATACTTTGACTAGGAGCACTATGACAGACAGGTCTGCCATGTGTGTCAGTGAGACCGTTCTCTTTGGGATTGATGAAAATGTGTGCGTATTAATGGGCTATACATGTATGGATGACTGAGAGTCTCTGTTGTATGTACTTGGCCACAGGACATACCTGTCACCATATGTGGCACTGTTATCATGTATAATACAAATGTACAACTGCTTTTTTAACCGGAGAAGTGCAAAAAAAAATTCATAATAGTGGAAAAAAATTGCACTTTAAATTTCTCCCACTTAAAAAAATGGCTGTATTTTTCAGTTATAAATACAACAGTGTGCCTACCAGCCACTGGGAGCAAGATGTCCGCTGTGTGTAAATGTGATACTTTCAAATGGGAGAAAATTAAACTGAAGACTTATCCTTATGTGTATATGGATTCCATAAAACTCCTTTTTTAATTTTTCTCCCATTTCAAAGTGTGGCATTTTCAAACAGCAAGCATCTTTCACCCAGTGGCCTGTAGACACTGTGCCATATTATAATGGGACAAAAACAGCTATTTGTTTAAATGGGAGGAATTTAAATTGAAGAAACATGCCTCATAGAATATTAAGAAGTAACTGGCTTAATTGAAAGTGGAGAAAACATTGACTTAGTGTTTCATAGAAATATTTTGTATCCACTTTAAATGTCTCCCAGTTGAAAAAAATTAGATTATTTTTCAGTTATAAATATGGCACAGTATCTACCGGCCACTGGGAGCAACAGGCCTGCTGTTTGTAATGCAACACCTTGAAATGAGATAACATTAAAATGAAGAGTTAATTTTATGATTAAGGGGCATATGTATCAAAATCCGTGTTTGTGATTCTCAAATAGCGATTTTTTTGGGAATCGCTATTTGAGAATTGCAAAACGGGATGTATTAAAAAAATTGAAAATATTTAGCGATTTCTTAGTCTTCCTTAATTGCGATTAGCAAATTGCGAAATCGCAATTAAGGAATACCTTCCCATTCATTCCTATGGGCCAGGAGGCCCATAAGAATGAATGGGAAGTCATTCTCAATTTGCAATTCACAATTTGAGAATCGCAAATTGAGAATAATTTCAAGGGTGCAAGGGTGTCATAAGGACACCCTTATGCACCTCTGAAATGAGCATGTGTGCGCATATGGCACACATACATGCCCTAAGGGCATGCATGTGCGCCACATGGCACTTTGAAAAATGCTAAAAAGTGCATTATTGACAGAAATCGCAAATTACCAACAACTTGAAGTTGGTGGTAATTTGCGATTTATTAAGGAGAAATCGCACAACTTGGGTGCTTGATACATAGCATTTAAGGAATAGCAATTTGCGATTCCTTAAATGCTTACGCAACATTAAGCAATCGCACATTTTGCGCTTCCTTAATATTGCTGTGCGATTTTGCTTATACATTGCGTTTTGCGAATTTTTAGTCGCAATCTCTGTTTTTTGCGATTCTCAGTGTGTGCGGCTAAACATTCGTTTGATACATATGATCCTAGTTAACTCTTCAATTTCATTTTATTCCATTTAAAAACATTCAGAAACATAATTTTGTTCTCATGCTCCAGTTCTTAGTTGCAAGGACTTTTATTTAAGATTTAAATACCTCATTGCTTCAGTTCTGTGCCCGGGCCCATAAATCTGACTGAGCACTGCTCATTACAGGCACTGCTAAATACTGGGAACTACTCTGAAAGTGTCAGGGAGCTACTGGTAGCTCTTGATGGGTTAGGGACAACTGAAGTCCAATGCAGTCTCCAGCCCCTTGTCTCACCTGGTTGTTGTGGCTGGTCCTGCCTTCTGATTGGGAGCTGGAATCACTGGGTGCCACCTTCAAGCTTCTTGGCGCTTGGTGAAGTGTTGTACGTGGTGCTGCGCTGCAATCCAAGGAACTCCCCTGCAGACTCAAAAGGTGCTGAGAACTTCGAGTGTGGGTTTCTGGAAATGCAAAATACAGAAGGGGAGGCCAATTAATTAATCGGTTGATGATGTTTATGATGTGCTGTAAAGCACAAAAATACATACTCAGAGCAGCACCCCACAGGAGTGCTCATTTCATCCGTGCATGGTGAACATTATTCACTGTAAAGCAAACCTTGACAGTACCCTCTTGGTGCTGGTGATGGGGTGCACAGGTCTCAATGAAAGGAGTTCACAGCCCTGTCAACTGGGCCTCCTTTTTCAGCAGGAAAATATTTAGACTTCAAAAATAACGCAGGGACATATTTATGACTTTTTTTAAAATCTCTAATTTTTTTAACGTTTTGCACACTTCACAAAGTGTTGCCTGTGTGTGAAAATTCTTATTAAAACGTTTTTATTTCTGGCAAACCTTTTTTGTGCCACGCAGAAGAGGGTTTTTGATACAAAAATAATTCCCTCAAACCCTCTATAAGCAGTATTTTTTATTCACAATATTAATTGTGCATCCTTTGCAAAGTTTGCTAAACCTGTGAAGTTTTGAAAATATATAAAGCATTCTTGAAGTGTACTAAAAAAAAAATGTGCAACATAAACCTGTAAAAGTGAACTTAAGTTCTAGACCGGAAAGGAATACGAAACTGGTTATTTCTGTTGCAGTAAATAAACACCCATAATTGTTTATAGTTGCACCTCGGACAATGTTTGTGTTTCACAGGTGTGGTTCACACGCTCATGTTGCACTACTAACCCTCCCGGAATGCATTGTGGTTGTCACCGTTGAGATCACTCATAGTTCAGTTCTTTTGCTGTTCAGTTTAATCAGAATTCAATTATTTCAGCATTTAGGTACTTTCTGAGACAGTCTTTGAAATCTCCCGACACGTGTTTCATGGTTTTGCCATTCACCAAAGAATATTTATTCCTTCTATAGATGCTTATATGATGCTTATATCTATCTATCTATCTATCTATCTATCTATCTATCTATCTATCTATCTATCTATCTATCTATCTATCTATCTATCTATCTATCAAATCTCTATATATATATATATATGTAGAGAGAGAGCGAGAGAGAGAGAGAGAGATAACTGCAGTGAAACAAACAAAGCACGTGGGTCCCACTGAGGCCACAAGCAGGTGGCATCCCTCCTATTCTGACATAGCCCATAAGAACCCTTCATGTGTGTGGCCCATGCTTCCACGTGTTGCACAAGCCCCTTCCCTCTCCCCCAGTGCATTATGGTAGATACAGCTCAATGTAATCACATTTAATGTACGTGACCGTTCAGTTTATTCACATTTCCCTGCCCCTTCGGAAGCAGCCCGGGGCTGTGTCTGGATGGGTTGCCACAGATAGGATAATGTCACACCTTAGAGACTGGGTTCAGCAGCGCCCTCTGGTGGCCACTGAAGTTTGCATCCTGGGTTGGACTGTTGAAGAGATAGAAGAACTGTACACAGGTGTGAGTTAGTGAAGCTGGGTGAAGGTAAATTCTGCTGACGATCACATTTTGTTGTTCCGGGCTGCAAGCTTTCACCTGCTGAGTCTGGGCAGTGAGGGATATATAGTCTCCCTGCCCTTTGCATATAGGAGTAACATGTAGGGCCAGGTTGTTCTTCACATAAATTGACACACCTCCAGAGGCGTGGCCCTCTAATTATGACGCTATTGCATATGATTCGTAAACAGTGTAGTCCTGCCATGGGATAGTTTGCAGAGCCCAGGTTTCTTGCAAAGCAACAATGTTGTGGCTCATCAGGTGCTGAATTGTCATCCTTTTATCTCCACCCATCTAGAATCAAACATGAAGTAACTTTGAGTAAAATGCTCCCAGCTTTGAGGGGCCTTCTCTCTCAGTTCCCAAATGATCTGTGGTTAATAATGGAAGAATTTAATACCAGCATCATGGAATCAGACTTGGATTCTCCTTTAACTTCATTGAATGATCAAATGTGGGCCATCGCGGAGATAAGGTGTTAGTATCAACGGAAAGTCGGGCATGGTACAAAAATAGCAGCTTATCTAGATGAATTATGCCTTTGCATTTTGAATGGAAGATCTCAATCTGACTCATCTGCTGCCTTCACGCATGTTTCATGCTTCAGGATGGCCACATTGGACTACATCTGGGTCTCGATCGCTCACTTTCGTTCAGTCCAGAAATTTGCAGTAATATTTTCATTGGCAAGAGACCACGATATCCTCATGTGCGAAGGGCCTATCACACAATGCCTTCGCCCAGCAACCCTTCCGATTGGGCAAGAAGATAACTTAGAACCAGTAAAAAAAAGCGCAGTGGACTATGGATCACCTGGGAATGATCGACGAGACAGTGGACCATTTCCTGGATAAATTAAAACAAGAACGAAGCGATCCACTGATCACAATATCATGGGAAACAGTAGTGGAAGATCTAAGAGAAAACTTAGCCACCAGGATAATGCCTGGGCCATATATATCTTCACCAAAAACCCAATGCCTTATCAAATACAAACAATAGTGAAAATAAAACACAAATTAAAAAACATACTGTGTAGATGCACCCATGATAACATTGAATACAAACATAGCGGTAACATTGAATACAAATCACTACAAGGGAAGATATGGACTGCTCGCAAGGAGTAAAGGAAAACAAGATTCACCCATTCGAAGCTGAAGAAAGAGCATCATTGGAAAAATGCACACAAAATCATAAAATCATAAGACCAAAGGAAATTTGGGATTTAGATGAATAAGGGTGTCAGACCAGACCAACCATCATCGGCCACAAACATTGCCCCCACCGAATGCGAGGCCCACATTAATACTCTCTACCTAGAGCCCCACATTGACAAACGGATCGGATGTCACTGTCTAAAGCATGTCAACTCTCATATAGGAGCAGAGCTCACCGTAAAGAAAACACCTACTCACGTCGCTCACATCATTAAAAAAATGCGTCCGGTTCAAATGGCATCCCGACAAAGGGTTACAAAGGCTCAGTGCAAAATGGGCTTCAATTATGGTTCCACTATTCAGGGAATGCAGAATGGGTGGATCTATTCCGAACTCTTGGCGAGGCTCCCTGCTCATCCCAATCCACAAAAAAGGCTCTTAATCCAGTCACGAAAATTACTGGATGATCACACTCCTTGATGTTGCAGGGAAGTGCTAAGCCAGCACCTTACTTCAAGAACTGACTCCTTGAGTGGAAGAGCCCAAATTGATCCCATACACCCAACTGGTTTTCAAAAGGGCTGCCACATTGAAGATAACCTGGTTTGCCTAACCCACATGATTGAGGATGTGCTTGCATTAAAAAGAAAGTCTTCGTATTTAGGGTTTATTGACTTCCAAACAACATTAGGCAGTGTGGCCTGCCCGATATTATGGGAAAAATTAAGCAACTGGGGTAATCCACAATCCTTATTAAGCGCTCTTATCACCTTGTACTCTGATACCTGGGTGAAAATAAGAGTTTCCACTAGATGGTCCATGACCAACACAATCATGACCAACAGAAGGCTGAAGCAAAGGTGTATATTGGCCCGATTACTTTGTAATTTGTATCTAGCATACCTGCCAGAGTGGCTGGCAGATACTTGGGCCTTTCCGGCCAAACTTGCCGGCTCCAAAATTCAATTAATGCAATACGCAGGTGATACGGTCCTCCTCGACCAATACCCGGTGGGCCTCCAGAGGCTCTTCACCTCACTGGCCTCACATTGAAAGATAAACTCTCCAACCATCAACATTGCAAAAACCAAGTGATGATGGTCTCAAGACAACGCGCAACGGCGCAAGAAAATGTTTCTGGCATACTAAAGGAAAATCTATAGAGGAAGTGGCTGCATGTAAGCATTTGCGAGTCTGGATAGACCACGGGGCGCCGCACATTACTGCAATGCAGGGAGTGACCCGCTGCCTAGAGGGGGCATTCTCAAGAGTAAGGAAAGCTTTGAGTATGCCGAACTTATCACCGTTAATTTATGTAATAGGTGCTAAATTCTTGCCAACAGTTGCCTATGGCGCAACAATTTTTAAAGACAAAATGTGCACATGGTTAGACAGAGTGCAATCAGCCTGCTTCCGCAGAGTATTCTGTCTCCCATACAAAACCTCCCATGCTCAAATCCGCATGGAATTCAGCCTGTCATCTCAACATTGGGTATATTTGTAGCTTACTGCTCAAAAACAAAGAAGTCAGAGACCATACTTTAAAGAGCCAAATCTGGTCAGTGATAAACAACTCAGGGTCCACCTGGAACAGATTTTTAACGCACTGTCTGTTATAAACCCCAATATAGGCCTAGAAAGTTTCACGACCTTTCACTTACATTTGTCCTACCTTGATCTACATAACGGCTCTGGTATTGACCTTTTACCTAGTTAGGTGACGAAAAAATGTTGTGTGGCTTTATTCAAAAACAAGCCACATTTATTATGCATGAGGATTCTTAGTATCACAGCAGAATTACCATCTTCTGCATAATAACTCTGTACAAAAGCCACCACTATCATCATCCTTGGCTGACAGGCCCACAGTACCATGACACATCTAGATAAAACCCCAGAGGGTACCTTTCGGGTATATAAGTACCACATCTTTGCTGGGCAAACCTGAGGAGAAGCTTCCATGCTGACACGAGATGCTGAAGTCCCTGCCCACAGACACTCCACATCCCTCGCGGGGTCTGCAACTCGAGACCAAGACTGGGTCCTTTGTTCTCTCCCATCAGGTAATGGGGTTGGCTCTTTCCTATGGTGATTCTTGGCTCTACACCGACATACATGCTAGGTACACGTAGGTACACTTAGTTAGGGCTTGTATCTTAAGGAGTACGCATGATTACTGCCATGTATCTATATACTTGCACATATTCACTGTTTTAGCACCATGGTAGAATTCTACCTTTTATTTACTCTGTTGGTGCTTATAATCGTATATATCTGTTTCTTTTTAATGGTTGTCGCAGCACACGTATTTTATACTAGAATGACGCTGGTTCAATAAATGCTTATTGAAAACGTCCCCACCGTTTATTCTGTGTATCTCTCTGAGAACAAGTGAGCAAGTGTGACTGAGCGAAAAGTACCGTACTGTTTCCAGGATCTCTGAGAGGTTTGAGAGTTGTCATGTTCGATAGTTGCCAGAAACTATTCACTCCTTGGTAAGAAACTATTTACTCCTTGGTAAGGTTGTGGGGCTTATAGTGGCACTGTGAGCTAGCAGATCTGCAGACTGATTCCAGGCACCCCCAAAGGATATGTT